>NW_028324151.1:11382400-11697301 GCF_054372755.1 Phalangium opilio | reverse complement strand
CCAGAGAAGCACATTTTGAGTATTTTTTCACTATTTTCAAATATGACCACTGAAACCATTATTTTTGTACTTTTTGCTTTAATTCAAGCAAATGTAACGATATTCATTCAATAAACTGTTTAAATTCAATTTTCAATAAGAAATCGTTGTCACGGATTTTGTATCTTGAAGAAAAAACATGCGATTTTTTCGGTACACTTTTGAATGCATTTTTTTCTGGACAAATGTTTGACCGTATTCAGCTTAATTACCTACAAAATATTCAATAAAAGTGATTTCATCTCGATTGATCAATAAATAAAAATGTACCTCGATTTTTAATACCATTTTCAAAATCGACGTTTCTCGACCAGAGAAGCACATTTTGAGTATTTTTTCACTATTTTCAAATATGACCACTGAAACCATTATTTTTGTACTTTTTGCTTTAATTCAAGCAAATGTAACGATATTCATTCAAAAAGCTGTTTAAATTCAATTTTCAATAAGAAATCGTTGTCACGGATTTTTTATCTTGAAGAAAAAAACATGCGATTTTTTCGGTACACTTTTGAAAGCATTTTTTTCTGGACAAATTTTTAACCGAATTCAGCTTAATTACCTATAAAATACTCATTAAAAGTGATTTCATCTCGATTGATCAATAAATAAAAATGTACCTCGATTTTTAATACCATTTTCAAATTCGACGTTTCTCGACCAGAGAAGCACATTTTGAGTATTTTTTCACTATTTTCAAATATGACCACTGAAACCATTATTTTTGTACTTTTTGCTTTAATTCAAGCAAATGTAACGATATTCATTCAAAAAACTGTTTAAATTCAAATATCAATAAGAAATCGTTGTCACGGATTTTGTATCTTGAAGAAAAAAACATGCGATTTTTTCGGTACACTTTTGAATGCATTTTTTTCTGGACAAATGTTTGACCGTATTCAGCTTAATTACCTACAAAATATTCAATAAAAGTGATTTCATCTCGATTGATCAATAAATAAAAATGTACCTCGATTTTTAATACCATTTTCAAAATCGACGTTTCTCGACCAGAAAAGCACATTTTTAGAATTTTTTCACTATTTTCAAATATAACCACTGAAGCCATTATTTTTGTATTTTTTGCTGTAATTCAAGCAAATGTAACGATATTCATTCAAAAAACTGTTCAAATTCAATTTTCAATAAGAAATCGTTGTCACGGATTTTGTATCTTGAAGAAAAAAAACATGCGATTTTTTCGGTACACTTTTGAATGCATTTTTTTCTGGACAAATTTTTGACCGAATTCAGCTTAATTACCTATAAAATACTCATTAAAAGTGATTTCATCACGATTGATCAATAAATAAAAATGTACCTCGATTTTTAATACCATTTTCAAAATCGACGTTTCTCGACCAAAGAAGCACATTTTGAGTATTTTTTCACTATTTTCAAATGTGACCACTGAAACCATTATTTTTGTACTTTTTGCTTTAATTCAAGCAAATGTAACGATATTCATTCAAAAAGCTGTTTAAATTCAATTTTAAATAAGAAATCGTTGTCACGGATTTTTTATCTTGAAGAAAAAAACATGCGATTTTTTCGGTACACTTTTGAAAGCATTTTTTTCTGGACAAATTTTTAACCGAATTCAGCTTAATTACCTATAAAATACTCATTAAAAGTGATTTCATCTCGATTGATCAATAAATAAAAATGTACCTCGATTTTTAATACCATTTTCAAATTCGACGTTTCTCGACCAGAGAAGCACATTTTGAGTATTTTTTCACTATTTTCAAATATGACCACTGAAACCATTATTTTTGTACTTTTTGCTTTAATTCAAGCAAATGTAACGATATTCATTCAAAAAACTGTTTAAATTCAAATATCAATAAGAAATCGTTGTCCCGGATTTTGTATCTTGAAGAAAAAAACATGCGATTTTTTCGGTACACTTTTGAATGCATTTTTTTCTGGACAAATGTTTGACCGTATTCAGCTTAATTACCTACAAAATATTCAATAAAAGTGATTTCATCTCGATTGATCAATAAATAAAAATGTACCTCGATTTTTAATACCATTTTCAAAATCGACGTTTCTCGACCAGAAAAGCACATTTTTAGAATTTTTTCACTATTTTCAAATATAACCACTGAAACCATTATTTTTGTATTTTTTGCTGTAATTCAAGCAAATGTAACGATATTCATTCAAAAAACTGTTCAAATTCAATTTTCAATAAGAAATCGTTGTCACGGATTTTGTATCTTGAAGAAAAAAAACATGCGATTTTTTCGGTACACTTTTGAATGCACTTTTTTCTCGACAAATTTTTGACCGAATTCAGCTTAATTACCTATAAAATACTCATTAAAAGTGATTTCATCTCGATTGATCAATAAATAAAAATGTACCTCGATTTTTAATACCATTTTCAAAATCGACGTTTCTCGACCAGAGAAGCACATTTTGAGTATTTTTTCACTATTTTCAAATATGACCACTGAAACCATTATTTTTGTACTTCTTGCTTTAATTCAAGCAAATGTAACGATATTCATTCAAAAAGCTGTTTAAATTCAATTTTCAATAAGAAATCGTTGTCACGGATTTTTTATCTTGAAGAAAAAAACATGCGATTTTTTCGGTACACTTTTGAAAGCATTTTTTTCTGGACAAATTTTTAACCGAATTCAGCTTAATTACCTATAAAATACTCATTAAAAGTGATTTCATCTCGATTGATCAATAAATAAAAATGTACCTCGATTTTTAATACCATTTTCAAATTCGACGTTTCTCGACCAGAGAAGCACATTTTGAGTATTTTTTCACTATTTTCAAATATGACCACTGAAACCATTATTTTTGTACTTTTTGCTTTAATTCAAGCAAATGTAACGATATTCATTCAAAAAACTGTTTAAATTCAAATATCAATAAGAAATCGTTGTCACGGATTTTGTATCTTGAAGAAAAAAACATGCGATTTTTTCGGTACACTTTTGAATGCATTTTTTTCTGGACAAATGTTTGACCGTATTCAGCTTAATTACCTACAAAATATTCAATAAAAGTGATTTCATCTCGATTGATCAATAAATAAAAATGTACCTCGATTTTTAATACCATTTTCAAAATCGACGTTTCTCGACCAGAAAAGCACATTTTTAGAATTTTTTCACTATTTTCAAATATAACCACTGAAACCATTATTTTTGTATTTTTTGCTGTAATTCAAGCAAATGTAACGATATTCATTCAAAAAACTGTTCAAATTCAATTTTCAATAAGAAATCGTTGTCACGGATTTTGTATCTTGAAGAAAAAAAACATGCGATTTTTTCGGTACACTTTTGAATGCACTTTTTTCTCGACAAATTTTTGACCGAATTCAGCTTAATTACCTATAAAATACTCATTAAAAGTGATTTCATCTCGATTGATCAATAAATAAAAATGTACCTCGATTTTTAATACCATTTTCAAAATCGACGTTTCTCGACCAGAGAAGCACATTTTGAGTATTTTTTCACTATTTTCAAATATGACCACTGAAACCATTATTTTTGTACTTTTTGCTTTAATTCAAGCAAATGTAACGATATTCATTCAAAAAACTGTTTAAATTCAATTTTCAATAAGAAATCGTTGTCACGGATTTTGTATCTTGAAGAAAAAAAACATGCGATTTTTTCGGTACACTTTTGAATGCATTTTTTTCTGGACAAATTTTTGACCGAATTCAGCTTAATTACCTATAAAATACTCATTAAAAGTGATTTCATCTCGATTGATCAATAAATAAAAATGTACCTCGATTTTTAATACCATTTTCAAAATCGACGTTTCTCGACCAGAGAAGCACATTTTGAGTATTTTTTCACTATTTTCAAATATGACCACTGAAACCATTATTTTTGTACTTTTTGCTTTAATTCAAGCAAATGTAACGATATTCATTCAAAAAACTGTTTAAATTCAATTTTCAATAAGAAATCGTTGTCACGGATTTTGTATCTTGAAGAAAAAAACATGCGATTTTTTCGGTACACTTTTGAATGCACTTTTTTCTCGACAAATTTTTGACCGAATTCAGCTTAATTACCTATAAAATACTCATTAAAAGTGATTTCATCTCGATTGATCAATAAATAAAAATGTACCTCGATTTTTAATACCATTTTCAAAATCGACGTTTCTCGACCAGAGAAGCACATTTTGAGTATTTTTTCACTATTTTCAAATATGACCACTGAAACCATTATTTTTGTACTTTTTGCTTTAATTCAAGCAAATGTAACGATATTCATTCAATAAACTGTTTAAATTCAATTTTCAATAAGAAATCGTTGTCACGGATTTTGTATCTTGAAGAAAAAACATGCGATTTTTTCGGTACACTTTTGAATGCATTTTTTTCTGGACAAATGTTTGACCGTATTCAGCTTAATTACCTACAAAATATTCAATAAAAGTGATTTCATCTCGATTGATCAATAAATAAAAATGTACCTCGATTTTTAATACCATTTTCAAAATCGAAGTTTCTCGACCAGAAAAGCACATTTTTAGAATTTTTTCACTATTTTCAAATATAACCACTGAAACCATTATTTTTGTATTTTTTGCTGTAATTCAAGCAAATGTAACGATATTCATTCAAAAAACTGTTCAAATTCAATTTTCAATAAGAAATCGTTGTCACGGACTTTGTATCTTGAAGAAAAAAAACATGCGATTTTTTCGGTACACTTTTGAATGCATTTTTTTCTGGACAAATTTTTGACCAAATTCAGCTAAATTACCTATAAAATACTCATTAAAAGTGATTTCATCACGATTGATCAATAAATAAAAATGTACCTCGATTTTTAATACCATTTTCAAAATCGACGTTTCTCGACCAGAGAAGCACATTTTGAGTATTTTTTCACTATTTTCAAATATGACCACTGAAACCATTATTTTTGTACTTTTTGCTTTAATTCAAGCAAATGTAACGATATTCATTCAAAAAGCTGTTTAAATTCAATTTTCAATAAGAAATCGTTGTCACGGATTTTTTATCTTGAAGAAAAAAACATGCGATTTTTTCGGTACACTTTTGAAAGCATTTTTTTCTGGACAAATTTTTAACCGAATTCAGCTTAATTACCTATAAAATACTCATTAAAAGTGATTTCATCTCGATTGATCAATAAATAAAAATGTACCTCGATTTTTAATACCATTTTCAAATTCGACGTTTCTCGACCAGAGAAGCACATTTTGAGTATTTTTTCACTATTTTCAAATATGACCACTGAAACCATTATTTTTGTACTTTTTGCTTTAATTCAAGCAAATGTAACGATATTCATTCAAAAAACTGTTTAAATTCAAATATCAATAAGAAATCGTTGTCACGGATTTTGTATCTTGAAGAAAAAAACATGCGATTTTTTCGGTACACTTTTGAATGCATTTTTTTCTGGACAAATGTTTGACCGTATTCAGCTTAATTACCTACAAAATATTCAATAAAAGTGATTTCATCTCGATTGATCAATAAATAAAAATGTACCTCGATTTTTAATACCATTTTCAAAATCGAAGTTTCTCGACCAGAAAAGCACATTTTTAGAATTTTTTCACTATTTTCAAATATAACCACTGAAACCATTATTTTTGTATTTTTTGCTGTAATTCAAGCAAATGTAACGATATTCATTCAAAAAACTGTTCAAATTCAATTTTCAATAAGAAATCGTTGTCACGGACTTTGTATCTTGAAGAAAAAAAACATGCGATTTTTTCGGTACACTTTTGAATGCATTTTTTTCTGGACAAATTTTTGACCAAATTCAGCTTAATTACCTATAAAATACTCATTAAAAGTGATTTCATCACGATTGATCAATAAATAAAAATGTACCTCGATTTTTAATACCATTTTCAAAATCGACGTTTCTCGACCAGAGAAGCACATTTTGAGTATTTTTTCACTATTTTCAAATATGACCACTGAAACCATTATTTTTGTACTTTTTGCTTTAATTCAAGCAAATGTAACGATATTCATTCAAAAAGCTGTTTAAATTCAATTTTCAATAAGAAATCGTTGTCACGGATTTTTTATCTTGAAGAAAAAAACATGCGATTTTTTCGGTACACTTTTGAAAGCATTTTTTTCTGGACAAATTTTTAACCGAATTCAGCTTAATTACCTATAAAATACTCATTAAAAGTGATTTCATCTCGATTGATCAATAAATAAAAATGTACCTCGATTTTTAATACCATTTTCAAATTCGACGTTTCTCGACCAGAGAAGCACATTTTGAGTATTTTTTCACTATTTTCAAATATGACCACTGAAACCATTATTTTTGTACTTTTTGCTTTAATTCAAGCAAATGTAACGATATTCATTCAAAAAACTGTTTAAATTCAAATATCAATAAGAAATCGTTGTCACGGATTTTGTATCTTGAAGAAAAAAACATGCGATTTTTTCGGTACACTTTTGAATGCATTTTTTTCTGGACAAATGTTTGACCGTATTCAGCTTAATTACCTACAAAATATTCAATAAAAGTGATTTCATCTCGATTGATCAATAAATAAAAATGTACCTCGATTTTTAATACCATTTTCAAAATCGACGTTTCTCGACCAGAAAAGCACATTTTTAGAATTTTTTCACTATTTTCAAATATAACCACTGAAGCCATTATTTTTGTATTTTTTGCTGTAATTCAAGCAAATGTAACGATATTCATTCAAAAAACTGTTCAAATTCCATTTTCAATAAGAAATCGTTGTCACGGATTTTGTATCTTGAAGAAAAAAAACATGCGATTTTTTCGGTACACTTTTGAATGCATTTTTTTCTGGACAAATTTTTGACCGAATTCAGCTTAATTACCTATAAAATACTCATTAAAAGTGATTTCATCACGATTGATCAATAAATAAAAATGTACCTCGATTTTTAATACCATTTTCAAAATCGACGTTTCTCGACCAAAGAAGCACATTTTGAGTATTTTTTCACTATTTTCAAATGTGACCACTGAAACCATTATTTTTGTACTTTTTGCTTTAATTCAAGCAAATGTAACGATATTCATTCAAAAAGCTGTTTAAATTCAATTTTAAATAAGAAATCGTTGTCACGGATTTTTTATCTTGAAGAAAAAAACATGCGATTTTTTCGGTACACTTTTGAAAGCATTTTTTTCTGGACAAATTTTTAACCGAATTCAGCTTAACTACCTATAAAATACTCATTAAAAGTGATTTCATCTCGATTGATCAATAAATAAAAATGTACCTCGATTTTTAATACCATTTTCAAATTCGACGTTTCTCGACCAGAGAAGCACATTTTGAGTATTTTTTCACTATTTTCAAATATGACCACTGAAACCATTATTTTTGTACTTTTTGCTTTAATTCAAGCAAATGTAACGATATTCATTCAAAAAACTGTTTAAATTCAAATATCAATAAGAAATCGTTGTCCCGGATTTTGTATCTTGAAGAAAAAAACATGCGATTTTTTCGGTACACTTTTGAATGCATTTTTTTCTGGACAAATGTTTGACCGTATTCAGCTTAATTACCTACAAAATATTCAATAAAAGTGATTTCATCTCGATTGATCAATAAATAAAAATGTACCTCGATTTTTAATACCATTTTCAAAATCGACGTTTCTCGACCAGAAAAGCACATTTTTAGAATTTTTTCACTATTTTCAAATATAACCACTGAAACCATTATTTTTGTATTTTTTGCTGTAATTCAAGCAAATGTAACGATATTCATTCAAAAAACTGTTCAAATTCAATTTTCAATAAGAAATCGTTGTCACGGATTTTGTATCTTGAAGAAAAAAAACATGCGATTTTTTCGGTACACTTTTGAATGCACTTTTTTCTCGACAAATTTTTGACCGAATTCAGCTTAATTACCTATAAAATACTCATTAAAAGTGATTTCATCTCGATTGATCAATAAATAAAAATGTACCTCGATTTTTAATACCATTTTCAAAATCGACGTTTCTCGACCAGAGAAGCACATTTTGAGTATTTTTTCACTATTTTCAAATATGACCACTGAAACCATTATTTTTGTACTTTTTGCTTTAATTCAAGCAAATGTAACGATATTCATTCAAAAAACTGTTTAAATTCAATTTTCAATAAGAAATCGTTGTCACGGATTTTGTATCTTGAAGAAAAAAAACATGCGATTTTTTCGGTACACTTTTGAATGCATTTTTTTCTGGACAAATTTTTGACCGAATTCAGCTTAATTACCTATAAAATACTCATTAAAAGTGATTTCATCACGATTGATCAATAAATAAAAATGTACCTCGATTTTTAATACCATTTTCAAAATCGACGTTTCTCGACCAGAGAAGCACATTTTGAGTATTTTTTCACTATTTTCAAATATGACCACTGAAACCATTATTTTTGTACTTTTTGCTTTAAATAAAGCAAATGTAACGATATTCATTCAAAAAACTGTATAAATTCAATTTTCAATAAGAAATCGTGGTCACGGATTTTGTATCTTAAAGAAAAAAAACATGCGATTTTTTCGGTACACTTTTGAATGCACTTTTTTCTGGACAAATGTTTGACCGTATTCAGCTTAATTACCTACAAAATATTCAATAAAAGTGATTTCATCTCGATTGATCAATAAATAAAAATGTACCTCGATTTTTAATACCATTTTCAAAATCGACGTTTCTCGACCAGAAAAGCACATTTTTAGAATTTTTTCACTATTTTCAAATATAACCACTGAAACCATTATTTTTGTATTTTTTGCTGTAATTCAAGCAAATGGAACGATATTCATTCAAAAAACTGTTCAAATTCAATTTTCAATAAGAAATCGTTGTCACGGATTTTGTATCTTGAAGAACAAAAACATGCGATTTTTTCGGTACACTTTTGAATGCACTTTTTTCTCGACAAATTTTCGACCGAATTCAGCTTAATTACCTATAAAATACTCATTAAAAGTGATTTCATCTCGATTGATCAATAAATAAAAATGTACCTCGATTTTTAATACCATTTTCAAAATCGACGTTTCTCGACCAGAGAAGCACATTTTGAGTATTTTTTCACTATTTTCAAATATGACCA
The DNA here is from genome assembly GCF_054372755.1 of Phalangium opilio. Classification (NCBI taxonomy): domain Eukaryota; kingdom Metazoa; phylum Arthropoda; class Arachnida; order Opiliones; family Phalangiidae; genus Phalangium; species Phalangium opilio. Next base: position 11,688,143 of record NW_028324151.1, on the reverse strand, counting down.
CTGAAACCATTATTTTTGTACTTTTTGCTTTAATTCAAGCAAATGTAACGATATTCATTCAAAAAACTGTTTAAATTCAATTTTCAATAAGAAATCGTTGTCACGGATTTTGTATCTTGAAGAAAAAAACATGCGATTTTTTCGGTACACTTTTGAATGCATTTTTTCTGGACAAATGTTTGACCGTATTCAGCTTAATTACCTACAAAATATTCAATAAAAGTGATTTCATCTCGATTGATCAATAAATAAAAATGTACCTCGATTTTTAATACCATTTTCAAAATCGACGTTTCTCGACCAGAAAAGCACATTTTTAGAATTTTTTCACTATTTTCAAATATGACCACTGAAACCATTATTTTTGTACTTTTTGCTTTAAATAAAGCAAATGTAACGATATTCATTCAAAAAACTGTTTAAATTCAATTTTCAATAAGAAATCGTTGTCACGGATTTTGTATCTTGAAGAAAAAAAACATGCGATTTTTTCGGTACACTTTTGAATGCACTTTTTTCTCGACAAATTTTTGACCGAATTCAGCTTAATTACCTATAAAATACTCATTAAAAGTGATTTCATCTCGATTGATCAATAAATAAAAATGTACCTCGATTTTTAATACCATTTTCAAAATCGACGTTTCTCGACCAGAGAAGCACATTTTGAGTATTTTTTCACTATTTTCAAATATGACCACTGAAACCATTATTTTTGTACTTTTTGGCATAATTCAAGCAAATGTAACGATATTCATTCAAAAAACTGTTTAAATTCAATTTTCAATAAGAAATCGTTGTCACGGATTTTGTATCTTGAAGAAAAAACATGCGATTTTTTCGGTACATTTTTGAATGCATTTATTTCTGGACAAATGTTTGACCATATTCAGCTTAATTACCTACAAAATATTCAATAAAAGTGATTTCATCTCGATTGATCAATAAATAAAAATGTACCTCGATTTTTAATACCATTTTCAAAATCGACGCTTCTCGACCAGAGAAGCACATTTTGAGTATTTTTTCACTATTTTCAAATATGACCACTGAAACCATTATTTTTGTACTTTTTGCTGTAATTCAAGCAAATGTAACGATATTCGTTCTAAAAACTGTTCAAATTCAATTTTCAATAAGAAATCGTTGTCACGGATTTTGTATCTTGAAGAAAAAAAACATGCGATTTTTTCGGTACACTTTTGAATGCATTTTTTCTGGACAAATTTTTGACCGAATTCAGTTTAATTACCTATAAAATACTCATTAAAAGTGATTTCATCACGATTGATCTATAAATAAAAATGTACCTCGATTTTTAATACCATTTTCAAAATCGACGTTTCTCGACCAGAGAAGCACATTTTGAGTAGTTTTTCACTATTTTCAAATTTGACCACTGAAACCATTATTTTTGTACTTTTTGCTTTAAATAAAGCAAATGTAACGATATTCATTCAAAAAACTGTATAAATTCAATTTTCAATAAGAAATCGTTGTCACGGATTTTGTATCTTGAAGAAAAAAAACATGCGATTTTTTCGGTACACTTTTGAATGCATTTTTTTCTGGACAAATTTTTGACCGAATTCAGCTTAATTTCCTATAAAATACTCATTAAAAGTGATTTCATCACGATTGATCAATAAATAAAAATGTACCTCGATTTTAAATACCATTTTCAAAATCACCGTTTGTCGACCAGAGAAGCACATTTTGAGTATTTTTTCACTATTTTCAAATATGACCACTGAAACCATTATTTTTGTACTTTTTGCTTTAAATAAAGCAAATGTAACGATATTCATTCAAAAAACTGTTTAAATTCAATTTTCAATAAGAAATCGTTGTCACGGATTTTGTATCTTGAAGAAAAAAAACATGCGATTTTTTCGGTACACTTTTGAATGCACTTTTTTCTCGACAAATTTTTGATCGAATTCAGCTTAATTACCTATAAAATACTCATTAAAAGTGATTTCATCTCGATTGATCAATAAATAAAAATGTACCTCGATTTTTAATACCATTTTCAAAATCGACGTTTCTCGACCAGAGAAGCACATTTTGAGTATTTTTTCACTATTTTCAAATATGACCACTGAAACCATTATTTTTGTACTTTTTGCTTTAATTCAAGCAAATGTAACGATATTCATTCAAAAAACTGTTTAAATTCAATTTTCAATAAGAAATCGTTGTCACGGATTTTGTATCTTGAAGAAAAAAACATGCGATTTTTTCGGTACACTTTTGAATGCATTTTTTCTGGACAAATGTTTGACCGTATTCAGCTTAATTACCTACAAAATATTCAATAAAAGTGATTTCATCTCGATTGATCAATAAATAAAAATGTACCTCGATTTTTAATACCATTTTCAAAATCGACGTTTCTCGACCAGAGAAGCACATTTTGAGTATTTTTTCACTATTTTCAAATATGACCACTGAAACCATTATTTTTGTACTTTTTGCTTTAATTCAAGCAAATGTAACGATATTCATTCAAAAAACTGTTTAAATTCAATTTTCAATAAGAAATCGTTGTCACGGATTTTGTATCTTGAAGAAAAAACATGCGATTTTTTCGGTACATTTTTGAATGCATTTTTTTCTGGACAAATGTTTGACCATATTCAGCTTAATTACCTACAAAATATTCAATAAAAGTGATTTCATCTCGATTGATCAATAAATAAAAATGTACCTCGATTTTTAATACCATTTTCAAAATCGACGCTTCTCGACCAGAGAAGCACATTTTGAGTATTTTTTCACTATTTTCAAATATGACCACTGAAACCATTATTTTTGTACTTTTTGCTGTAATTCAAGCAAATGTAACGATATTCATTCAAAAAACTGTTCAAATTCAATTTTCAATAAGAAATCGTTGTCACGGATTTTGTATCTTGAAGAAAAAAAACATTCGATGTTTTCGGTACACTTTTGAATGCATTTTTTTCTGGACAAATTTTTGACCGAATTCAGCTTAATTATCTATAAAATACTCATTAAAAGTGATTTCATCTCGATTGATCAATAAATAAAAATGTACCTCGATTTTTAATACCATTTTCAAAATCGACGTTTCTCAACCAGAGAAGCACATTTTGAGTATTTTTTCACTATTTTCAAATATGACCACTGAAACCATTATTTTTGCACTTTTTGCTTTAATTCAAGCAAATGTAACGATATTCATTCAAAAAACTGTTTAAATTCGATTTTCAATAAGAAATCGTTGTCACGGATTTTGTATCTTGAAGAAAAAAACATGCGATTTTTTCGGTACACTTTTGAATGCATTTTTTTCTGGACAAATGTTTGACCGTATTCAGCTTAATTACCTACAAAATATTCAATAAAAGTGATTTCATCTCGATTGATCAATAAATAAAAATGTACCTCGATTTTTAATACCATTTTCAAAATCGACGTTTCTCGACCAGAAAAGCACATTTTTAGAATTTTTTCACTATTTTCAAATATGACCACTGAAACCATTATTTTTGTACTTTTTGCTTTAAATAAAGCAAATGTAACGATATTCATTCAAAAAACTGTTTAAATTCAATTTTCAATAAGAAATCGTTGTCACGGATTTTGTATCTTGAAGAAAAAAAACATGCGATTTTTTCGGTACACTTTTGAATGCACTTTTTTCTCGACAAATTTTTGACCGAATTCAGCTTAATTACCTATAAAATACTCATTAAAAGTGATTTCATCTCGATTGATCAATAAATAAAAATGTACCTCGATTTTTAATACCATTTTCAAAATCGACGTTTCTCGACCAGAGAAGCACATTTTGAGTATTTTTTCACTATTTTCAAATATGACCACTGAAACCATTATTTTTGTACTTTTTGCTTTAATTCAAGCAAATGTAACGATATTCATTCAAAAAACTGTTTAAATTCAATTTTCAATAAGAAATCGTTGTCACGGATTTTGTATCTTGAAGAAAAAACATGCGATTTTTTCGGTACATTTTTGAATGCATTTTTTTCTGGACAAATGTTTGACCATATTCAGCTTAATTACCTACAAAATATTCAATAAAAGTGATTTCATCTCGATTGATCAATAAATAAAAATGTACCTCGATTTTTAATACCATTTTCAAAATCGACGCTTCTCGACCAGAGAAGCACATTTTGAGTATTTTTTCACTATTTTCAAATATGACCACTGAAACCATTATATTTGTACTTTTTGCTGTAATTCAAGCAAATGTAACGATATTCATTCTAAAAACTGTTCAAATTCAATTTTCAATAAGAAATCGTTGTCACGGATTTTGTATCTTGAAGAAAAAAAACATGCGATTTTTTCGGTACACTTTTGAATGCATTTTTTCTGGACAAATTTTTGACCGAATTCAGTTTAATTACCTATAAAATACTCATTAAAAGTGATTTCATCACGATTGATCTATAAATAAAAATGTACCTCGATTTTTAATACCATTTTCAAAATCGACGTTTCTCGACCAGAGAAGCACATTTTGAGTAGTTTTTCACTATTTTCAAATATGACCACTGAAACCATTATTTTTGTACTTTTTGCTTTAAATAAAGCAAATGTAACGATATTCATTCAAAAAACTGTATAAATTCAATTTTCAATAAGAAATCGTTGTCACGGATTTTGTATCTTGAAGAAAAAAAACATGCGATTTTTTCGGTACACTTTTGAATGCATTTTTTTCTGGACAAATTTTTGACCGAATTCAGCTTAATTACCTATAAAATACTCATTAAAAGTGATTTCATCACGATTGATCAATAAATAAAAATGTACCTCGATTTTAAATACCATTTTCAAAATCACCGTTTCTCGACCAGAGAAGCACATTTTGAGTATTTTTTCACTATTTTCAAATATGACCACTGAAACCATTATTTTTGTACTTTTTGCTTTAAATAAAGCAAATGTAACGATATTCATTCAAAAAACTGTTTAAATTCAATTTTCAATAAGAAATCGTTGTCACGGATTTTGTATCTTGAAGAAAAAAACATGCGATTTTTTCGGTACACTTTTGAATGCATTTTTTCTGGACAAATGTTTGACCGTATTCAGCTTAATTACCTACAAAATATTCAATAAAAGTGATTTCATCTCGATTGATCAATAAATAAAAATGTACCTCGATTTTTAATACCATTTTCAAAATCGACGTTTCTCGACCAGAAAAGCACATTTTTAGAATTTTTTCACTATTTTCAAATATGACCACTGAAACCATTATTTTTGTACTTTTTGCTTTAAATAAAGCAAATGTAACGATATTCATTCAAAAAACTGTTTAAATTCAATTTTCAATAAGAAATCGTTGTCACGGATTTTGTATCTTGAAGAAAAAAAACATGCGATTTTTTCGGTACACTTTTGAATGCACTTTTTTCTCGACAAATTTTTGACCGAATTCAGCTTAATTACCTATAAAATACTCATTAAAAGTGATTTCATCTCGATTGATCAATAAATAAAAATGTACCTCGATTTTTAATACCATTTTCAAAATCGACGTTTCTCGACCAGAGAAGCACATTTTGAGTATTTTTTCACTATTTTCAAATATGACCACGGAAACCATTATTTTTGTACTTTTTGCTTTAATTCAAGCAAATGTAACGATATTCATTCAAAAAACTGTTTAAATTCAATTTTCAATAAGAAATCGTTGTCACGGATTTTGTATCTTGAAGAAAAAACATGCGATTTTTTCGGTACATTTTTGAATGCATTTTTTTCTGGACAAATGTTTGACCATATTCAGCTTAATTACCTACAAAATATTCAATAAAAGTGATTTCATCTCGATTGATCAATAAATAAAAATGTACCTCGATTTTTAATACCATTTTCAAAATCGACGCTTCTCGACCAGAGAAGCACATTTTGAGTATTTTTTCACTATTTTCAAATATGACCACTGAAACCATTATTTTTGTACTTTTTGCTGTAATTCAAGCAAATGTAACGATATTCATTCAAAAAACTGTTCAAATTCAATTTTCAATAAGAAATCGTTGTCACGGATTTTGTATCTTGAAGAAAAAAAACATTCGATGTTTTCGGTACACTTTTGAATGCATTTTTTTCTGGACAAATTTTTGACCGAATTCAGCTTAATTATCTATAAAATACTCATTAAAAGTGATTTCATCTCGATTGATCAATAAATAAAAATGTACCTCGATTTTTAATACCATTTTCAAAATCGACGTTTCTCAACCAGAGAAGCACATTTTGAGTATTTTTTCACTATTTTCAAATATGACCACTGAAACCATTATTTTTGCACTTTTTGCTTTAATTCAAGCAAATGTAACGATATTCATTCAAAAAACTGTTTAAATTCGATTTTCAATAAGAAATCGTTGTCACGGATTTTGTATCTTGAAGAAAAAAACATGCGATTTTTTCGGTACACTTTTGAATGCATTTTTTTCTGGACAAATGTTTGACCGTATTCAGCTTAATTACCTACAAAATATTCAATAAAAGTGATTTCATCTCGATTGATCAATAAATAAAAATGTACCTCGATTTTTAATACCATTTTCAAAATCGACGTTTCTCGACCAGAAAAGCACATTTTTAGAATTTTTTCACTATTTTCAAATATAACCACTGAAACCATTATTTTTGTATTTTTTGCTGTAATTCAAGCAAATGTAACGATATTCATTCAAAAAACTGTTCAAATTCAATTTTCAATAAGAAATCGTTGTCACGGATTTTGTATCTTGAAGAAAAAAAACATGCGATTTTTTCGGTACACTTTTGAATGCATTTTTTTCTGGACAAATTTTTGACCGAACTCAGCTTAATTACCTATAAAATTCTCATTAAAAGTGATTTCATCTCGATTGATCAATAAATAAAAATGTACCTCGATTTTTAATACCATTTTCAAAATCGACGCTTCTCGACCAGAGAAGCACATTTTGAGTATTTTTTCACTATTTTCAAATATGACCACTGAAACCATTATTTTTGTACTTTTTGCTTTAATTCAAGCAAATGTAACGATATTCATTCAAAAAACTGTTTAAATTCAATTTTCAATAAGAAATCGTTGTCACGGATTTTGTATCTTGAAGAAAAAAACATGCGATTTTTTCGGTACACTTTTGAATGCATTTTTTTCTGGACAAATGTTTGACCGTATTCAGCTTAATTACCTACAAAATATTCAATAAAAGTGATTTCATCTCGATTGATTAATAAATAAAAATGTACCTCGATTTTTAATACCATTTTCAAAATCGATGTTTCTCGACCAGAAAAGCACATTTTTAGAATTTTTTCAATATTTTCAAATATAACCACTGAAACCATTATTTTTGTATTTTTTGCTGTAATTCAAGCAAATGTAACGATATTCATTCAAAAAACTGTTCAAATTCAATTTTCAATAAGAAATCGTTGTCACGGATTTTGTATCTTGAAGAAAAAAAACATGCGATTTTTTCGGTACACTTTTGAATGCATTTTTTTCTGGACAAATTTTTGACCGAATTCAGCTTAATTACCTATAAAATACTCATTAAAAGTGATTTCATCTCGATTGAAAAATAAATAAAAAGGTACCTCGATTTTTAATAACATTTTCAAAATCGACGTTTCACGTCCAGAGAAGCATATTTTGAGTATTTCTTCAATATTTTCAAATATAAACACAGAAACCATTATTTTTGTACTTTTTGCTTTAATTCAAGCAAATGTAACGATATTCATTCAAAAAACTGTTCAAATTCAATTTTCAATAAGAAATCGTTGTCACGGATTTTGTATCTTGAAGAAAAAAAACATGCGATGTTTTCGGTACACTTTTGAATGCATTTTTTTCTGGACAAATTTTTGACCGAATTCAGCTTAATTATCTATAAAATACTCATTAAAAGTGATTTCATCTCGATTGATCAATAAATAAAAATGTACCTCGATTTTTAATACCATTTTCAAAATCGACGTTTCTCAACCAGAGAAGCACATTTTGAGTATTTTTTCACTATTTTCAAATATGACCACTGAAACCATTATTTTTGCACTTTTTGCTTTAATTCAAGCAAATGTAACGATATTCATTCAAAAAACGGTTCAAATTCAATTTTCAATAAGAAATCGTTGTCACGGATTTTGTATCTTGAAGAAAAAAAACATGCGATGTTTTCGGTACACTTTTGAATGCATTTTTTTCTGGACAAATTTTTGACCGAATTCAGCTTAATTATCTATAAAATACTCATTAAAAGTGATTTCATCTCGATTGATCAATAAATAAAAATGTACCTCGATTTTTAATACCATTTTCAAAATCGACGTTTCTCGACCAGAGAAGCACATTTTGAGTAGTTTTTCACTATTTTCAAATATGACCACTGAAACCATTATTTTTGTACTTTTTGCTTTAAATAAAGCAAATGTAACGATATTCATTCAAAAAACTGTATAAATTCAATTTTCAATAAGAAATCGTTGTCACGGATTTTGTATCTTGAAGAAAAAAAACATGCGATTTTTTCGGTACACTTTTGAATGCATTTTTTTCTGGACAAATTTTTGACCGAATTCAGCTTAATTACCTATAAAATACTCATTAAAAGTGATTTCATCACGATTGATCAATAAATAAAAATGTACCTCGATTTTAAATACCATTTTCAAAATCACCGTTTCTCGACCAGAGAAGCACATTTTGAGTATTTTTTCACTATTTTCAAATATGACCACTGAAACCATTATTTTTGTACTTTTTGCTTTAAATAAAGCAAATGTAACGATATTCATTCAAAAAACTGTTTAAATTCAATTTTCAATAAGAAATCGTTGTCACGGATTTTGTATCTTGAAGAAAAAAACATATGATTTTTTCGGTACACTTTTGAATGCATTTTTTCTGGACAAATGTTTGACCGTATTCAGCTTAATTACCTACAAAATATTCAATAAAAGTGATTTCATCTCGATTGATCAATAAATAAAAATGTACCTCGATTTTTAATACCATTTTCAAAATCGACGTTTCTCGACCAGAAAAGCACATTTTTAGAATTTTTTCACTATTTTCAAATATGACCACTGAAACCATTATTTTTGTACTTTTTGCTTTAAATAAAGCAAATGTAACGATATTCATTCAAAAAACTGTTTAAATTCAATTTTCAATAAGAAATCGTTGTCACGGATTTTGTATCTTGAAGAAAAAAAACATGCGATTTTTTCGGTACACTTTTGAATGCACTTTTTTCTCGACAAATTTTTGACCGAATTCAGCTTAATTACCTATAAAATACTCATTAAAAGTGATTTCATCTCGATTGATCAATAAATAAAAATGTACCTCGATTTTTAATACCATTTTCAAAATCGACGTTTCTCGACCAGAGAAGCACATTTTGAGTATTTTTTCACTATTTTCAAATATGACCACTGAAACCATTATTTTTGTACTTTTTGCTTTAATTCAAGCAAATGTAACGATATTCATTCAAAAAACTGTTTAAATTCAATTTTCAATAAGAAATCGTTGTCACGGATTTTGTATCTTGAAGAAAAAACATGCGATTTTTTCGGTACATTTTTGAATGCATTTTTTTCTGGACAAATGTTTGACCATATTCAGCTTAATTACCTACAAAATATTCAATAAAAGTGATTTCATCTCGATTGATCAATAAATAAAAATGTACCTCGATTTTTAATACCATTTTCAAAATCGACGCTTCTCGACCAGAGAAGCACATTTTGAGTATTTTTTCACTATTTTCAAATATGACCACTGAAACCATTATTTTTGTACTTTTTGCTGTAATTCAAGCAAATGTAACGATATTCATTCAAAAAACTGTTCAAATTCAATTTTCAATAAGAAATCGTTGTCACGGATTTTGTATCTTGAAGAAAAAAAACATTCGATGTTTTCGGTACACTTTTGAATGCATTTTTTTCTGGACAAATTTTTGACCGAATTCAGCTTAATTATCTATAAAATACTCATTAAAAGTGATTTCATCTCGATTGATCAATAAATAAAAATGTACCTCGATTTTTAATACCATTTTCAAAATCGACGTTTCTCAACCAGAGAAGCACATTTTGAGTATTTTTTCACTATTTTCAAATATGACCACTGAAACCATTATTTTTGCACTTTTTGCTTTAATTCAAGCAAATGTAACGATATTCATTCAAAAAACTGTTTAAATTCGATTTTCAATAAGAAATCGTTGTCACGGATTTTGTATCTTGAAGAAAAAAACATGCGATTTTTTCGGTACACTTTTGAATGCATTTTTTTCTGGACAAATGTTTGACCGTATTCAGCTTAATTACCTACAAAATATTCAATAAAAGTGATTTCATCTCGATTGATCAATAAATAAAAATGTACCTCGATTTTTAATACCATTTTCAAAATCGACGTTTCTCGACCAGAAAAGCACATTTTTAGAATTTTTTCACTATTTTCAAATATAACCACTGAAACCATTATTTTTGTATTTTTTGCTGTAATTCAAGCAAATGTAACGATATTCATTCAAAAAACTGTTCAAATTCAATTTTCAATAAGAAATCGTTGTCACGGATTTTGTATCTTGAAGAAAAAAAACATGCGATTTTTTCGGTACACTTTTGAATGCATTTTTTTCTGGACAAATTTTTGACCGAACTCAGCTTAATTACCTATAAAATTCTCATTAAAAGTGATTTCATCTCGATTGATCAATAAATAAAAATGTACCTCGATTTTTAATACCATTTTCAAAATCGACGCTTCTCGACCAGAGAAGCACATTTTGAGTATTTTTTCACTATTTTCAAATATGACCACTGAAACCATTATTTTTGTACTTTTTGCTTAAATTCAAGCAAATGTAACGATATTCATTCAAAAAACTGTTTAAATTCAATTTTCAATAAGAAATCGTTGTCACGGATTTTGTATCTTGAAGAAAAAAAACATGCGATTTTTTCGGTACACTTTTGAATGCACTTTTTCTCGACAAATTTTTGACCGAATTCAGCTTAATTACCTATAAAATACTCATTAAAAGTGATTTCATCTCGATTGATCAATAAATAAAAATGTACCTCGATTTTTAATACCATTTTCAAAATCGACGTTTCTCGACCAGAGAAGCACATTTTGAGTATTTTTTCACTATTTTCAAATATAACCACTGAAACCATTATTTTTGTATTTTTTGCTGTAATTCAAGCAAATGTAACGATATTCATTCAAAAAACTGTTCAAATTCAATTTTCAATAAGAAATCGTTGTCACGGATTTTGTATCTTGAAGAAAAAAAACATGCGATTTTTTCGGTACACTTTTGAATGCATTTTTTTCTGGACAAATTTTTGACCGAATTCAGCTTAATTACCTATAAAATACTCATTAAAAGTGATTTCATCTCGATTGATCAATAAATAAAAATGTACCTCGATTTTTAATACCATTTTCAAAATCGACGTTTCTCGACCAGAGAAGCACATTTTGAGTATTTTTTCACTATTTTCAAATATAAATACTGAAACCATTATTTTTGTACTTTTTGCTTTAATTCAAGCAAATGTAACGATATTCAAAAAAAATTTTAAAATTCAATTTTCAATAAGACATCGTAGTCACGGATTTTGTAATCAAAAGAAAAAAACATGCAAATTTTTAAGTACATTTTTGAATGCATTTTTTCTGGACAAATTTTTGACCGAATTCAGCTTAATATCTTATAAAATACTCATTAAAAGTGATTTCATCTCGATTGAACAATAAATAAAAATGTACCTCGATTTTTAATAACATTTTCAAAATCGACGTTTCTCGGCCAGAAAAACACATTTTGAGTTTTTCTTCACTATTTTCAAATATAACCACTGAAGCCATTATCTTTGTACTTTTTGCTTTAATTCAAGCAAATGTAACGATATTCATTAAAAAACTGTTAAAATTCTATTTTCAATAAGAAATCGTAGTCACGGATTTTGTATCTAGAAGGAAAAAAAGTCAATTTTTTCGGTACACTTTTGAATGCATTTATTTCTGGACATATTTTTGACCGAAATCAGCTTAATTCCCTATAAAATACTCATTAAAAGTGATTTCATCTCGATTGAAAAATAAATAAAAAGGTACCTCGATTTTTAATAACATTTTCAAAATCGACGTTTCACGTCCAGAGAAGCATATTTTGAGTATTTCTTCAATATTTTCAAATATAAACACAGAAACCATTATTTTTGTACTTTTTGCTTTAATTCAAGCAAATGTAACGATATTCATTCAAAAAACTGTTCAAATTCAATTTTCAATAAGAAATCGTTGTCACGGATTTTGTATCTTGAAGAAAAAAAACATGCGATGTTTTCGGTACACTTTTGAATGCATTTTTTTCTGGACAAATTTTTGACCGAATTCAGCTTAATTATCTATAAAATACTCATTAAAAGTGATTTCATCTCGATTGATCAATAAATAAAAATGTACCTCGATTTTTAATACCATTTTCAAAATCGACGTTTCTCAACCAGAGAAGCACATTTTGAGTATTTTTTCACTATTTTCAAATATGACCACTGAAACCATTATTTTTGCACTTTTTGCTTTAATTCAAGCAAATGTAACGATATTCATTCAAAAAACGGTTCAAATTCAATTTTCAATAAGAAATCGTTGTCACGGATTTTGTATCTTGAAGAAAAAAAACATGCGATGTTTTCGGTACACTTTTGAATGCATTTTTTTCTGGACAAATTTTTGACCGAATTCAGCTTAATTATCTATAAAATACTCATTAAAAGTGATTTCATCTCGATTGATCAATAAATAAAAATGTACCTCGATTTTTAATACCATTTTCAAAATCGACGTTTCTCAACCAGAGAAGCACATTTTGAGTATTTTTTCACTATTTTCAAATATGACCACTGAAACCATTATTTTTGCACTTTTTGCTTTAATTCAAGCAAATGTAACGATATTCATTCAAAAAACTGTTTAAATTCGATTTTCAATAAGAAATCGTTGTCACGGATTTTGTATCTTGAAGAAAAAAAAACATGCGATTTTTTCGGTAGACTTTTCAATGCATTTTTTCTGGACAAATTTTTGACCGAATTCAGCTTAATTACCTATAAAATACTCATTAAAAGTGATTTCATCTCGATTGATCAATAAATAAAAATGTACCTCGATTTTTAATACCATTTTCAAAATCGACGTTTCTCGACCCGAGAAGCACATTTTGAGTATTGTTTCATATTTTCAAATATGACCACTGAAACCAATATTTTTGTACTTTTTGCTTTAATTCAAGCAAATGTAACGATATTCATTCAAAAAACTGTATAAATTCAATTTTCAATATGAAATCGTTGTCACGGATTTTGTATCTTGAAGAAATAAAACATGCGATGTTTTCGGTACACTTTTGAATGCATTTTTTTCTGGACAAATTTTTGACCGAATTCAGCTTAATTATCTATAAAATACTCATTAAAAGTGATTTCATCTCGATTGATCAATAAATAAAAATGTACCTCGATTTTTAATACCATTTTCAAAATCGACGTTTCTCGACCAGAGAAGCACATTTTGAGTATTTTTTCACTATTTTCAAATATGACCACTGAAACCATTATTTTTGTACTTTTTGCTTTAATTCAAGCAAATGTAACGATATTCATTCAAAAAACTGTTTAAATTCAATTTTCAATAAGAAATCGTTGTCACGGATTTTGTATCTTGAAGAAAAAACATGCGATTTTTTCGGTACATTTTTGAATGCATTTTTTTCTGGACAAATGTTTGACCATATTCAGCTTAATTACCTACAAAATATTCAATAAAAGTGATTTCATCTCGATTGATCAATAAATAAAAATGTACCTCGATTTTTAATACCATTTTCAAAATCGACGCTTCTCGACCAGAGAAGCACATTTTGAGTATTTTTTCACTATTTTCAAATATGACCACTGAAACCATTATTTTTGTACTTTTTGCTGTAATTCAAGCAAATGTAACGATATTCATTCAAAAAACTGTTCAAATTCAATTTTCAATAAGAAATCGTTGTCACGGATTTTGTATCTTGAAGAAAAAATACATTCGATGTTTTCGGTACACTTTTGAATGCATTTTTTTCTGGACAAATTTTTGACCGAATTCAGCTTAATTATCTATAAAATACTCATTAAAAGTGATTTCATCTCGATTGATCAATAAATAAAAATGTACCTCGATTTTTAATACCATTTTCAAAATCGACGTTTCTCAACCAGAGAAGCACATTTTGAGTATTTTTTCACTATTTTCAAATATGACCACTGAAACCATTATTTTTGCACTTTTTGCTTTAATTCAAGCAAATGTAACGATATTCATTCAAAAAACTGTTTAAATTCGATTTTCAATAAGAAATCGTTGTCACGGATTTTGTATCTTGAAGAAAAAAACATGCGATTTTTTCGGTACACTTTTGAATGCATTTTTTTCTGGACAAATGTTTGACCGTATTCAGCTTAATTACCTACAAAATATTCAATAAAAGTGATTTCATCTCGATTGATCAATAAATAAAAATGTACCTCGATTTTTAATACCATTTTCAAAATCGACGTTTCTCGACCAGAGAAGCATATTTTGAGTATTTTTTCACTATTTTCAAATAGGACCACTGAAACCATTATTTTTGTACTTTTTGCTTTAAATAAAGCAAATGTAACGATATTCATTCAAAAAACTGTTTAAATTCAATTTTCAATAAGAAATCGTTGTCACGGATTTTGTATCTTGAAGAAAAAAAACATGCGATTTTTTCGGTACACTTTTGAATGCACTTTTTCTCGACAAATTTTTGACCGAATTCAGCTTAATTACCTATAAAATACTCATTAAAAGTGATTTCATCTCGATTGATCAATAAATAAAAATGTACCTCGATTTTTAATACCATTTTCAAAATCGACGTTTCTCGACCAGAGAAGCACATTTTGAGTATTTTTTCACTATTTTCAAATATGACCACTGAAACCATTATTTTTGTACTTTTTGCTTTAATTCAAGCAAATGTAACGATATTCATTCAAAAAACTGTTTAAATTCAATTTTCAATAAGAAATCGTTGTCACGGATTTTGTATCTTGAAGAAAAAAACATGCGATTTTTTCGGTACACTTTTGAATGCATTTTTTTCTGGACAAATGTTTGACCGTATTCAGCTTAATTACCTACAAAATATTCAATAAAAGTGATTTCATCTCGATTGATCAATAAATAAAAATGTACCTCGATTTTTAATACCATTTTCAAAATCGACGTTTCTCGACCAGAAAAGCACATTTTTAGAATTTTTTCACTATTTTCAAATATAACCACTGAAACCATTATTTTTGTATTTTTTGCTGTAATTCAAGCAAATGTAACGATATTCATTCAAAAAACTGTTCAAATTCAATTTTCAATAAGAAATCGTTGTCACGGATTTTGTATCTTGAAGAAAAAAACATGCGATTTTTTCGGTACACTTTTGAATGCATTTTTTTCTGGACAAATTTTTGACCGAATTCAGCTTAATTACCTATAAAATACTCATTAAAAGTGATTTCATCTCGATTGATCAATAAATAAAAATGTACCTCGATTTTTAATACCATTTTCAAAATCGAAGTTTCTCGACCAGAGAAGCACATTTTGAGTATTTTTTCACTATTTTCAAATATGACCACTGAAACCATTATTTTTGTACTTTTTGCTGTAATTCAAGCAAATGTAACGATATTCATTCTAAAAACTGTTCAAATTCAATTTTCAATAAGAAATCGTTGTCACGGATTTTGTATCTTGAAGAAAAAAAACATGCGATTTTTTCGGTACACTTTTGAATGCGTTTTTTCTGGACAAATTGTTGACCGAATTCAGTTTAATTACCTATAAAATACTCATTAAAAGTGATTTCATCACGATTGATCTATAAATAAAAATGTACCTCGATTTTTAATACCATTTTCAAAATCGACGTTTCTCGACCAGAGAAGCACATTTTGAGTAGTTTTTCACTATTTTCAAATATGACCACTGAAACCATTATTTTTGTACTTTTTGCTTTAAATAAAGCAAATGTAACGATATTCATTCAAAAAACTGTATAAATTCAATTTTCAATAAGAAATCGTTGTCACGGATTTTGTATCTTGAAGAAAAAAAACATGCGATTTTTTCGGTACACTTTTGAATGCATTTTTTTCTGGACAAATTTTTGACCGAATTCAGCTTAATTACCTATAAAATACTCATTAAAAGTGATTTCATCACGATTGATCAATAAATAAAAATGTACCTCGATTTTAAATACCATTTTCAAAATCACCGTTTCTCGACCAGAGAAGCACATTTTGAGTATTTTTTCACTATTTTCAAATATGACCACTGAAACCATTATTTTTGTACTTTTTGCTTTAAATAAAGCAAATGTAACGATATTCATTCAAAAAACTGTTTAAATTCAATTTTCAATAAGAAATCGTTGTCACGGATTTTGTATCTTGAAGAAAAAAAACATGCGATTTTTTCGGTACACTTTTGAATGCACTTTTTTCTCGACAAATTTTTGATCGAATTCAGCTTAATTACCTATAAAATACTCATTAAAAGTGATTTCATCTCGATTGATCAATAAATAAAAATGTACCTCGATTTTTAATACCATTTTCAAAATCGACGTTTCTCGACCAGAGAAGCACATTTTGAGTATTTTTTCACTATTTTCAAATATGACCACTGAAACCATTATTTTTGTACTTTTTGCTTTAATTCAAGCAAATGTAACGATATTCATTCAAAAAACTGTTGAAATTCAATTTTCAATAAGAAATCGTTGTCACGGATTTTGTATCTTGAAGAAAAAAACATGCGATTTTTTCGGTACACTTTTGAATGCATTTTTTCTGGACAAATGTTTGACCGTATTCAGCTTAATTACCTACAAAATATTCAATAAAAGTGATTTCATCTCGATTGATCAATAAATAAAAATGTACCTCGATTTTTAATACCATTTTCAAAATCGACGTTTCTCGACCAGAAAAGCACATTTTTAGAATTTTTTCACTATTTTCAAATATGACCACTGAAACCATTATTTTTGTACTTTTTGCTTTAAATAAAGCAAATGTAACGATATTCATTCAAAAAACTGTTTAAATTCAATTTTCAATAAGAAATCGTTGTCACGGATTTTGTATCTTGAAGAAAAAAAACATGCGATTTTTTCGGTACACTTTTGAATGCACTTTTTTCTCGACAAATTTTTGACCGAATTCAGCTTAATTACCTATAAAATACTCATTAAAAGTGATTTCATCTCGATTGATCAATAAATAAAAATGTACCTCGATTTTTAATACCATTTTCAAAATCGACGTTTCTCGACCAGAGAAGCACATTTTGAGTATTTTTTCACTATTTTCAAATATGACCACTGAAACCATTATTTTTGTACTTTTTGCTTTAATTCAAGCAAATGTAACGATATTCATTCAAAAAACTGTTTAAATTCAATTTTCAATAAGAAATCGTTGTCACGGATTTTGTATCTTGAAGAAAAACATGCGATTTTTTCGGTACATTTTTGAATGCATTTTTTTCTGGACAAATGTTTGACCATATTCAGCTTAATTACCTACAAAATATTCAATAAAAGTGATTTCATCTCGATTGATCAATAAATAAAAATGTACCTCGATTTTTAATACCATTTTCAAAATCGACGCTTCTCGACCAGAGAAGCACATTTTGAGTATTTTTTCACTATTTTCAAATATGACCACTGAAACCATTATTTTTGTACTTTTTGCTGTAATTCAAGCAAATGTAACGATATTCATTCTAAAAACTGTTCAAATTCAATTTTCAATAAGAAATCGTTGTCACGGATTTTGTATCTTGAAGAAAAAAAACATGCGATTTTTTCGGTACACTTTTGAATGCATTTTTTCTGGACAAATTTTTGACCGAATTCAGTTTAATTACCTATAAAATACTCATTAAAAGTGATTTCATCACGATTGATCTATAAATAAAAATGTACCTCGATTTTTAATACCATTTTCAAAATCGACGTTTCTCGACCAGAGAAGCACATTTTGAGTAGTTTTTCACTATTTTCAAATATGACCACTGAAACCATTATTTTTGTACTTTTTGCTTTAAATAAAGCAAATGTAACGATATTCATTCAAAAAACTGTATAAATTCAATTTTCAATAAGAAATCGTTGTCACGGATTTTGTATCTTGAAGAAAAAAACATGCGATTTTTTCGGTACACTTTTGAATGCATTTTTTTCTGGACAAATGTTTGACCGTATTCAGCTTAATTACCTACAAAATATTCAATAAAAGTGATTTCATCTCGATTGATCAATAAATAAAAATGTACCTCGATTTTTAATACCATTTTCAAAATCGACGTTTCTCGACCAGAGAAGCATATTTTGAGTATTTTTTCACTATTTTCAAATAGGACCACTGAAACCATTATTTTTGTACTTTTTGCTTTAAATAAAGCAAATGTAACGATATTCATTCAAAAAACTGTTTAAATTCAATTTTCAATAAGAAATCGTTGTCACGGATTTTGTATCTTGAAGAAAAAAAACATGCGATTTTTTCGGTACACTTTTGAATGCACTTTTTCTCGACAAATTTTTGACCGAATTCAGCTTAATTACCTATAAAATACTCATTAAAAGTGATTTCATCTCGATTGATCAATAAATAAAAATGTACCTCGATTTTTAATACCATTTTCAAAATCGACGTTTCTCGACCAGAGAAGCACATTTTGAGTATTTTTTCACTATTTTCAAATATGACCACTGAAACCATTATTTTTGTACTTTTTGCTTTAATTCAAGCAAATGTAACGATATTCATTCAAAAAACTGTTTAAATTCAATTTTCAATAAGAAATCGTTGTCACGGATTTTGTATCTTGAAGAAAAAAACATGCGATTTTTTCGGTACACTTTTGAATGCATTTTTTTCTGGACAAATGTTTGACCGTATTCAGCTTAATTACCTACAAAATATTCAATAAAAGTGATTTCATCTCGATTGATCAATAAATAAAAATGTACCTCGATTTTTAATACCATTTTCAAAATCGACGTTTCTCGACCAGAAAAGCACATTTTTAGAATTTTTTCACTATTTTCAAATATAACCACTGAAACCATTATTTTTGTATTTTTTGCTGTAATTCAAGCAAATGTAACGATATTCATTCAAAAAACTGTTCAAATTCAATTTTCAATAAGAAATCGTTGTCACGGATTTTGTATCTTGAAGAAAAAAACATGCGATTTTTTCGGTACACTTTTGAATGCATTTTTTTCTGGACAAATTTTTGACCGAATTCAGCTTAATTACCTATAAAATACTCATTAAAAGTGATTTCATCTCGATTGATCAATAAATAAAAATGTACCTCGATTTTTAATACCATTTTCAAAATCGAAGTTTCTCGACCAGAGAAGCACATTTTGAGTATTTTTTCACTATTTTCAAATATGACCACTGAAACCATTATTTTTGTACTTTTTGCTGTAATTCAAGCAAATGTAACGATATTCATTCTAAAAACTGTTCAAATTCAATTTTCAATAAGAAATCGTTGTCACGGATTTTGTATCTTGAAGAAAAAAAACATGCGATTTTTTCGGTACACTTTTGAATGCGTTTTTTCTGGACAAATTGTTGACCGAATTCAGTTTAATTACCTATAAAATACTCATTAAAAGTGATTTCATCACGATTGATCTATAAATAAAAATGTACCTCGATTTTTAATACCATTTTCAAAATCGACGTTTCTCGACCAGAGAAGCACATTTTGAGTAGTTTTTCACTATTTTCAAATATGACCACTGAAACCATTATTTTTGTACTTTTTGCTTTAAATAAAGCAAATGTAACGATATTCATTCAAAAAACTGTATAAATTCAATTTTCAATAAGAAATCGTTGTCACGGATTTTGTATCTTGAAGAAAAAAAACATGCGATTTTTTCGGTACACTTTTGAATGCATTTTTTTCTGGACAAATTTTTGACCGAATTCAGCTTAATTACCTATAAAATACTCATTAAAAGTGATTTCATCACGATTGATCAATAAATAAAAATGTACCTCGATTTTAAATACCATTTTCAAAATCACCGTTTCTCGACCAGAGAAGCACATTTTGAGTATTTTTTCACTATTTTCAAATATGACCACTGAAACCATTATTTTTGTACTTTTTGCTTTAAATAAAGCAAATGTAACGATATTCATTCAAAAAACTGTTTAAATTCAATTTTCAATAAGAAACCGTTGTCACGGATTTTGTATCTTGAAGAAAAAAAACATGCGATTTTTTCGGTACACTTTTGAATGCACTTTTTTCTCGACAAATTTTTGATCGAATTCAGCTTAATTACCTATAAAATACTCATTAAAAGTGATTTCATCTCGATTGATCAATAAATAAAAATGTACCTCGATTTTTAATACCATTTTCAAAATCGACGTTTCTCGACCAGAGAAGCACATTTTGAGTATTTTTTCACTATTTTCAAATATGACCACTGAAACCATTATTTTTGTACTTTTTGCTTTAATTCAAGCAAATGTAACGATATTCATTCAAAAAACTGTTGAAATTCAATTTTCAATAAGAAATCGTTGTCACGGATTTTGTATCTTGAAGAAAAAAACATGCGATTTTTTCGGTACACTTTTGAATGCATTTTTTCTGGACAAATGTTTGACCGTATTCAGCTTAATTACCTACAAAATATTCAATAAAAGTGATTTCATCTCGATTGATCAATAAATAAAAATGTACCTCGATTTTTAATACCATTTTCAAAATCGACGTTTCTCGACCAGAAAAGCACATTTTTAGAATTTTTTCACTATTTTCAAATATGACCACTGAAACCATTATTTTTGTACTTTTTGCTTTAAATAAAGCAAATGTAACGATATTCATTCAAAAAACTGTTTAAATTCAATTTTCAATAAGAAATCGTTGTCACGGATTTTGTATCTTGAAGAAAAAAAACATGCGATTTTTTCGGTACACTTTTGAATGCACTTTTTTCTCGACAAATTTTTGACCGAATTCAGCTTAATTACCTATAAAATACTCATTAAAAGTGATTTCATCTCGATTGATCAATAAATAAAAATGTACCTCGATTTTTAATACCATTTTCAAAATCGACGTTTCTCGACCAGAGAAGCACATTTTGAGTATTTTTTCACTATTTTCAAATATGACCACTGAAACCATTATTTTTGTACTTTTTGCTTTAATTCAAGCAAATGTAACGATATTCATTCAAAAAACTGTTTAAATTCAATTTTCAATAAGAAATCGTTGTCACGGATTTTGTATCTTGAAGAAAAACATGCGATTTTTTCGGTACATTTTTGAATGCATTTTTTTCTGGACAAATGTTTGACCATATTCAGCTTAATTACCTACAAAATATTCAATAAAAGTGATTTCATCTCGATTGATCAATAAATAAAAATGTACCTCGATTTTTAATACCATTTTCAAAATCGACGCTTCTCGACCAGAGAAGCACATTTTGAGTATTTTTTCACTATTTTCAAATATGACCACTGAAACCATTATTTTTGTACTTTTTGCTGTAATTCAAGCAAATGTAACGATATTCATTCTAAAAACTGTTCAAATTCAATTTTCAATAAGAAATCGTTGTCACGGATTTTGTATCTTGAAGAAAAAAAACATGCGATTTTTTCGGTACACTTTTGAATGCATTTTTTCTGGACAAATTTTTGACCGAATTCAGTTTAATTACCTATAAAATACTCATTAAAAGTGATTTCATCACGATTGATCTATAAATAAAAATGTACCTCGATTTTTAATACCATTTTCAAAATCGACGTTTCTCGACCAGAGAAGCACATTTTGAGTAGTTTTTCACTATTTTCAAATATGACCACTGAAACCATTATTTTTGTACTTTTTGCTTTAAATAAAGCAAATGTAACGATATTCATTCAAAAAACTGTATAAATTCAATTTTCAATAAGAAATCGTTGTCACGGATTTTGTATCTTGAAGAAAAAAAACATGCGATTTTTTCGGTACACTTTTGAATGCATTTTTTTCTGGACAAATTTTTGACCGAATTCAGCTTAATTACCTATAAAATACTCATTAAAAGTGATTTCATCACGATTGATCAATAAATAAAAATGTACCTCGATTTTAAATACCATTTTCAAAATCACCGTTTCTCGACCAGAGAAGCACATTTTGAGTATTTTTTCACTATTTTCAAATATGACCACTGAAACCATTATTTTTGTACTTTTTGCTTTAAATAAAGCAAATGTAACGATATTCATTCAAAAAACTGTTTAAATTCAATTTTCAATAAGAAATCGTTGTCACGGATTTTGTATCTTGAAGAAAAAAAACATGCGATTTTTTCGGTACACTTTTGAATGCACTTTTTTCTCGACAAATTTTTGATCGAATTCAGCTTAATTACCTATAAAATACTCATTAAAAGTGATTTCATCTCGATTGATTAATAAATAAAAATGTACCTCGATTTTTAATACCATTTTCAAAATCGACGTTTCTCGACCAGAGAAGCACATTTTGAGTATTTTTTCACTATTTTCAAATATGACCACTGAAACCATTATTTTTGTACTTTTTGCTTTAATTCAAGCAAATGTAACGATATTCATTCAAAAAACTGTTTAAATTCAATTTTCAATAAGAAATCGTTGTCACGGATTTTGTATCTTGAAGAAAAAACATGCGATTTTTTCGGTACATTTTTCAATGCATTTTTTTCTGGACAAATGTTTGACCATATTCAGCTTAATTACCTACAAAATATTCAATAAAAGTGATTTCATCTCGATTGATCAATAAATAAAAATGTACCTCGATTTTTAATACCATTTTCAAAATCGACGTTTCTCGACCAGAGAAGCACATTTTGAGTATTTTTTCACTATTTTCAAATATGACCACTGAAACCATTATTTTTGTACTTTTTGCTTTAATTCAAGCAAATGTAACGATATTCATTCAAAAAACTGTTTAAATTCAATTTTCAATAAGAAATCGTTGTCACGGATTTTGTATCTTGAAGAAAAAAACATGCGATTTTTTCGGTACACTTTTGAATGCATTTTTTCTGGACAAATGTTTGACCGTATTCAGCTTAATTACCTACAAAATATTCAATAAAAGTGATTTCATCTCGATTGATCAATAAATAAAAATGTACCTCGATTTTTAATACCATTTTCAAAATCGACGTTTCTCGACCAGAAAAGCACATTTTTAGAATTTTTTCACTATTTTCAAATATGACCACTGAAACCATTATTTTTGTACTTTTTGCTTTAAATAAAGCACATGTAACGATATTCATTCAAAAAACTGTTTAAATTCAATTTTCAATAAGAAATCGTTGTCACGGATTTTGTATCTTGAAGAAAAAAAACATGCGATTTTTTCGGTACACTTTTGAATGCACTTTTTTCTCGACAAATTTTTGACCGAATTCAGCTTAATTACCTATAAAATACTCATTAAAAGTGATTTCATCTCGATTGATCAATAAATAAAAATGTACCTCGATTTTTAATACCATTTTCAAAATCGACGCTTCTCGACCAGAGAAGCACATTTTGAGTATTTTTTCACTATTTTCAAATATGACCACTGAAACCATTATTTTTGTACTTTTTGCTGTAATTCAAGCAAATGTAACGATATTCATTCAAAAAACTGTTCAAATTCAATTTTCAATAAGAAATCGTTGTCACGGATTTTGTATCTTGAAGAAAAAAAACATTCGATGTTTTCGGTACACTTTTGAATGCATTTTTTTCTGGACAAATTTTTGACCGAATTCAGCTTAATTATCTATAAAATACTCATTAAAAGTGATTTCATCTCGATTGATCAATAAATAAAAATGTACCTCGATTTTTAATACCATTTTCAAAATCGACGTTTCTCAACCAGAGAAGCACATTTTGAGTATTTTTTCACTATTTTCAAATATGACCACTGAAACCATTATTTTTGCACTTTTTGCTTTAATTCAAGCAAATGTAACGATATTCATTCAAAAAACTGTTTAAATTCGATTTTCAATAAGAAATCGTTGTCACGGATTTTGTATCTTGAAGAAAAAAACATGCGATTTTTTCGGTACACTTTTGAATGCATTTTTTTCTGGACAAATGTTTGACCGTATTCAGCTTAATTACCTACAAAATATTCAATAAAAGTGATTTCATCTCGATTGATCAATAAATAAAAATGTACCTCGATTTTTAATACCATTTTCAAAATCGACGTTTCTCGACCAGAAAAGCACATTTTTAGAATTTTTTCACTATTTTCAAATATGACCACTGAAACCATTATTTTTGTACTTTTTGCTTTAAATAAAGCAAATGTAACGATATTCATTCAAAAAACTGTTTAAATTCAATTTTCAATAAGAAATCGTTGTCACGGATTTTGTATCTTGAAGAAAAAAAACATGCGATTTTTTCGGTACACTTTTGAATGCACTTTTTTCTCGACAAATTTTTGACCGAATTCAGCTTAATTACCTATAAAATACTCATTAAAAGTGATTTCATCTCGATTGATCAATAAATAAAAATGTACCTCGATTTTTAATACCATTTTCAAAATCGACGTTTCTCGACCAGAGAAGCACATTTTGAGTATTTTTTCACTATTTTCAAATATGACCACTGAAACCATTATTTTTGTACTTTTTGCTTTAATTCAAGCAAATGTAACGATATTCATTCAAAAAACTGTTTAAATTCAATTTTCAATAAGAAATCGTTGTCACGGATTTTGTATCTTGAAGAAAAAACATGCGATTTTTTCGGTACATTTTTGAATGCATTTTTTTCTGGACAAATGTTTGACCATATTCAGCTTAATTACCTACAAAATATTCAATAAAAGTGATTTCATCTCGATTGATCAATAAATAAAAATGTACCTCGATTTTTAATACCATTTTCAAAATCGACGCTTCTCGACCAGAGAAGCACATTTTGAGTATTTTTTCACTATTTTCAAATATGACCACTGAAACCATTATTTTTGTACTTTTTGCTGTAATTCAAGCAAATATTCATTCTAAAAACTGTTCAAATTCAATTTTCAATAAGAAATCGTTGTCACGGATTTTGTATCTTGAAGAAAAAAAACATGCGATTTTTTCGGTACACTTTTGAATGCATTTTTTCTGGACAAATTTTTGACCGAATTCAGTTTAATTACCTATAAAATACTCATTAAAAGTGATTTCATCACGATTGATCTATAAATAAAAATGTACCTCGATTTTTAATACCATTTTCAAAATCGACGTTTCTCGACCAGAGAAACACATTTTGAGTAGTTTTTCACTATTTTCAAATATGACCACTGAAACCATTATTTTTGTACTTTTTGCTTTAAATAAAGCAAATGTAACGATATTCATTCAAAAAACTGTATAAATTCAATTTTCAATAAGAAATCGTTGTCACGGATTTTGTATCTTGAAGAAAAAAAACATGCGATTTTTTCGGTACACTTTTGAATGCATTTTTTTCTGGACAAATTTTTGACCGAATTCAGCTTAATTACCTATAAAATACTCATTAAAAGTGATTTCATCACGATTGATCAATAAATAAAAATGTACCTCGATTTTAAATACCATTTTCAAAATCACCGTTTCTCGACCAGAGAAGCACATTTTGAGTATTTTTTCACTATTTTCAAATATGACCACTGAAACCATTATTTTTGTACTTTTTGCTTTAAATAAAGCAAATGTAACGATATTCATTCAAAAAACTGTTTAAATTCAATTTTCAATAAGAAATCGTTGTCACGGATTTTGTATCTTGAAGAAAAAAAAACATGCGATTTTTTCGGTAGACTTTTCAATGCATTTTTTCTGGACAAATTTTTGACCGAATTCAGCTTAATTACCTATAAAATACTCATTAAAAGTGATTTCATCTCGATTGATCAATAAATAAAAATGTACCTCGATTTTTAATACCATTTTCAAAATCGACGTTTCTCGACCCGAGAAGCACATTTTGAGTATTGTTTCATATTTTCAAATATGACCACTGAAACCAATATTTTTGTACTTTTTGCTTTAATTCAAGCAAATGTAACGATATTCATTCAAAAAACTGTATAAATTCAATTTTCAATAAGAAATCGTTGTCACGGATTTTGTATCTT
This sequence comes from Phalangium opilio, assembly GCF_054372755.1. Taxonomy (NCBI): domain Eukaryota; kingdom Metazoa; phylum Arthropoda; class Arachnida; order Opiliones; family Phalangiidae; genus Phalangium; species Phalangium opilio. The sequence goes on along the minus strand of NW_028324151.1, from coordinate 11,661,775 downwards.
GAAGAAAAAAAACATGCGATGTTTTCGGTACACTTTTGAATGAATTTTTTTCTGGACAAATTTTTGACCGAATTCAGCTTAATTACCTATAAAATACTCATTAAAAGTGATTTCATCTCGATTGATCAATAAATAAAAATGTACCTCGATTTTTAATACCATTTTCAAAATCGACGTTTCTCGACCCGAGAAGCACATTTTGAGTATTGTTTCATATTTTCAAATATGACCACTGAAACCAATATTTTTGTACTTTTTGCTTTAATTCAAGCAAATGTAACGATATTCATTCAAAAAACTGTATAAATTCAATTTTCAATAAGAAATCGTTGTCACGGATTTTGTATCTTGAAGAAAAAAAACATGCGATGTTTTCGGTACACTTTTGAATGCATTTTGTTCTGGACAAATTTTTGACCGAATTCAGCTTAATTATCTATAAAATACTCATTAAAAGTGATTTCATCTCGATTGATCAATAAATAAAAATGTACCTCGATTTTTAATACCATTTTCAAAATCGACGTTTCTCAACCAGAGAAGCACATTTTGAGTATTTTTTCACTATTTTCAAATATGACCACTGAAACCATTATTTTTGCACTTTTTGCTTTAATTCAAGCAAATGTAACGATATTCATTCAAAAAACTGTTTAAATTCGATTTTCAATAAGAAATCGTTGTCACGGATTTTGTATCTTGAAGAAAAAAAAACATGCGATTTTTTCGGTAGACTTTTCAATGCATTTTTTCTGGACAAATTTTTGACCGAATTCAGCTTAATTACCTATAAAATACTCATTAAAAGTGATTTCATCTCGATTGATCAATAAATAAAAATGTACCTCGATTTTTAATACCATTTTCAAAATCGACGTTTCTCGACCAGAGAAGCACATTTTGAGTATTTTTTCACTATTTTCAAATATGACCACTGAAACCATTATTTTTGTACTTTTTGCTTTAAATAAAGCAAATGTAACGATATTCATTCAAAAAACTGTTTAAATTCAATTTTCAATAAGAAATCGTTGTCACGGATTTTGTATCTTGAAGAAAAAAAAACATGCGATTTTTTCGGTAGACTTTTCAATGCATTTTTTCTGGACAAATTTTTGACCGAATTCAGCTTAATTACCTATAAAATACTCATTAAAAGTGATTTCATCTCGATTGATCAATAAATAAAAATGTACCTCGATTTTTAATACCATTTTCAAAATCGACGTTTCTCGACCCGAGAAGCACATTTTGAGTATTGTTTCATATTTTCAAATATGACCACTGAAACCAATATTTTTGTACTTTTTGCTTTAATTCAAGCAAATGTAACGATATTCATTCAAAAAACTGTATAAATTCAATTTTCAATAAGAAATCGTTGTCACGGATTTTGTATCTTGAAGAAAAAAAACATGCGATGTTTTCGGTACACTTTTGAATGAATTTTTTTCTGGACAAATTTTTGACCGATTTCAGCTTAATTACCTATAAAATACTCATTAAAAGTGATTTCATCTCGATTGATCAATAAATAAAAATGTACCTCGATTTTTAATACCATTTTCAAAATCGACGTTTCTCGACCCGAGAAGCACATTTTGAGTATTGTTTCATATTTTCAAATATGACCACTGAAACCAATATTTTTGTACTTTTTGCTTTAATTCAAGCAAATGTAACGATATTCATTCAAAAAACTGTATAAATTCAATTTTCAATAAGAAATCGTTGTCACGGATTTTGTATCTTGAAGAAAAAAAACATGCGATGTTTTCGGTACACTTTTGAATGCATTTTGTTCTGGACAAATTTTTGACCGAATTCAGCTTAATTATCTATAAAATACTCATTAAAAGTGATTTCATCTCGATTGATCAATAAATAAAAATGTACCTCGATTTTTAATACCATTTTCAAAATCGACGTTTCTCAACCAGAGAAGCACATTTTGAGTATTTTTTCACTATTTTCAAATATGACCACTGAAACCATTATTTTTGCACTTTTTGCTTTAATTCAAGCAAATGTAACGATATTCATTCAAAAAACTGTTTAAATTCGATTTTCAATAAGAAATCGTTGTCACGGATTTTGTATCTTGAAGAAAAAAAAACATGCGATTTTTTCGGTAGACTTTTCAATGCATTTTTTCTGGACAAATTTTTGACCGAATTCAGCTTAATTACCTATAAAATACTCATTAAAAGTGATTTCATCTCGATTGATCAATAAATAAAAATGTACCTCGATTTTTAATACCATTTTCAAAATCGACGTTTCTCGACCCGAGAAGCACATTTTGAGTATTGTTTCATATTTTCAAATATGACCACTGAAACCAATATTTTTGTACTTTTTGCTTTAATTCAAGCAAATGTAACGATATTCATTCAAAAAACTGTATAAATTCAATTTTCAATAAGAAATCGTTGTCACGGATTTTGTATCTTGAAGAAAAAAAACATGCGATGTTTTCGGTACACTTTTGAATGCATTTTGTTCTGGACAAATTTTTGACCGAATTCAGCTTAATTATCTATAAAATACTCATTAAAAGTGATTTCATCTCGATTGATCAATAAATAAAAATGTACCTCGATTTTTAATACCATTTTCAAAATCGACGTTTCTCAACCAGAGAAGCACATTTTGAGTATTTTTTCACTATTTTCAAATATGACCACTGAAACCATTATTTTTGCACTTTTTGCTTTAATTCAAGCAAATGTAACGATATTCATTCAAAAAACTGTTTAAATTCGATTTTCAATAAGAAATCGTTGTCACGGATTTTGTATCTTGAAGAAAAAAAAACATGCGATTTTTTCGGTAGACTTTTCAATGCATTTTTTCTGGACAAATTTTTGACCGAATTCAGCTTAATTACCTATAAAATACTCATTAAATGTGATTTCATCTCGATTGATCAATAAATAAAAATGTACCTCGATTTTTAATACCATTTTCAAAATAGACGTTTCTCGACCCGAGAACCACATTTTGAGTATTGTTTCATATTTTCAAATATGACCACTGAAACCAATATTTTTGTACTTTTTGCTTTAATTCAAGCAAATGTAACGATATTCATTCAAAAAACTGTATAAATTCAATTTTCAATAAGAAATCGTTGTCACGGATTTTGTATCTTGAAGAAAAAAAACATGCAATTTTTTCGGTACACTTTCAAATGCATTTTTTTCTGGACAAATTTTTGACCGAATTCAGCTTAATTACTTATAAAATACTCATTAAAAGTGATTTCATCTCGATTGATCAATAAATAAAAATGTACCTCGATTTTTAATACCATTTTCAAAATCGACGTTTCTCAACCAGAGAAGCACATTTTGAGTATTTTTTCACTATTTTCAAATATGACCACTGAAACCATTATTTTTGCACTTTTTGCTTTAATTCAAGCAAATGTAACGATATTCATTCAAAAAACTGTTTAAATTCGATTTTCAATAAGAAATCGTTGTCACGGATTTTGTATCTTGAAGAAAAAAAAACATGCGATTTTTTCGGTAGACTTTTCAATGCATTTTTTCTGGACAAATTTTTGACCGAATTCAGCTTAATTACCTATAAAATACTCATTAAATGTGATTTCATCTCGATTGATCAATAAATAAAAATGTACCTCGATTTTTAATACCATTTTCAAAATAGACGTTTCTCGACCCGAGAACCACATTTTGAGTATTGTTTCATATTTTCAAATATGACCACTGAAACCAATATTTTTGTACTTTTTGCTTTAATTCAAGCAAATGTAACGATATTCATTCAAAAAACTGTATAAATTCAATTTTCAATAAGAAATCGTTGTCACGGATTTTGTATCTTGAAGAAAAAAAACATGCAATTTTTTCGGTACACTTTCAAATGCATTTTTTTCTGGACAAATTTTTGACCGAATTCAGCTTAATTACTTATAAAATACTCATTAAAAGTGATTTCATCTCGATTGATCAATAAATAAAAATGTACCTCGATTTTTAATACCATTTTCAAAATCGACGTTTCACGTCCAGAGAAGCATATTTTGAGTATTTCTTCAATATTTTCAAATATAAACACAGAAACCATTATTTTTGTACTTTTTGCTTTAATTCAAGCAAATGTAACGATATTCATTCAAAAAACTGTTCAAATTCAATTTTCAATAAGAAATCGTTGTCACGGATTTTGTATCTTGAAGAAAAAAAACATGCGATGTTTTCGGTACACTTTTGAATGCATTTTTTTCTGGACAAATTTTTGACCGAATTCAGCTTAATTATCTATAAAATACTCATTAAAAGTGATTTCATCTCGATTGATCAATAAATAAAAATGTACCTCGATTTTTAATACCATTTTCAAAATCGACGTTTCTCAACCAGAGAAGCACATTTTGAGTATTTTTTCACTATTTTCAAATATGACCACTGAAACCATTATTTTTGCACTTTTTGCTTTAATTCAAGCAAATGTAACGATATTCATTCAAAAAACTGTTCAAATTCAATTTTCAATACGAAATCGTTGTCACGGATTTTGTATCTTGAAGAAAAAAAACATGCGATTTTTTCGGTACACTTTTGAATGCATTTTTTTCTGGACAAATGTTTGACCGAATTCAGCTTAATTACCTATAAAATACTCATTAAAAGTGATTTCATCTCGATTGATCACTAAATAAAAAAGTACCTCGATTTTTAATACCACTTTCAAAATCGACGTTTCTCGACCTGAGAAGCACATTTTGAGTATTTTTTCACTATTTTCAAATATGACCACTGAAACCATTATTTTTGCACTTTTTGCTTTAATTCAAGCAAATGTAACGATATTCATTCAAAAAACTGTTTAAATTCGATTTTCAATAAGAAATCGTTGTCACGGATTTTGTATCTTGAAGAAAAAAAAACATGCGATTTTTTCGGTAGACTTTTCAATGCATTTTTTCTGGACAAATTTTTGACCGAATTCAGCTTAATTACCTATAAAATACTCATTAAATGTGATTTCATCTCGAGTGATCAATAAATAAAAATGTACCTCGATTTTTAATACCATTTTCAAAATAGACGTTTCTCGACCCGAGAACCACATTTTGAGTATTGTTTCATATTTTCAAATATGACCACTGAAACCAATATTTTTGTACTTTTTGCTTTAATTCAACAAATGTAACGATATTCATTCAAAAAACTGTATAAATTCAATTTTCAATAAGAAATCGTTGTCACGGATTTTGTATCTTGAAGAAAAAAAACATGCAATTTTTTCGGTACACTTTCAAATGCATTTTTTTCTGGACAAATTTTTGACCGAATTCAGCTTAATTACTTATAAAATACTCATTAAAAGTGATTTCATCTCGATTGATCAATAAATAAAAATGTACCTCGATTTTTAATACCATTTTCAAAATCGACGTTTCACGTCCAGAGAAGCATATTTTGAGTATTTCTTCAATATTTTCAAATATAAACACAGAAACCATTATTTTTGTACTTTTTGCTTTAATTCAAGCAAATGTAACGATATTCATTCAAAAAACTGTTCAAATTCAATTTTCAATAAGAAATCGTTGTCACGGATTTTGTATCTTGAAGAAAAAAAACATGCGATGTTTTCGGTACACTTTTGAATGCATTTTTTTCTGGACAAATTTTTGACCGAATTCAGCTTAATTATCTATAAAATACTCATTAAAAGTGATTTCATCTCGATTGATCAATAAATAAAAATGTACCTCGATTTTTAATACCATTTTCAAAATCGACGTTTCTCAACCAGAGAAGCACATTTTGAGTATTTTTTCACTATTTTCAAATATGACCACTGAAACCATTATTTTTGCACTTTTTGCTTTAATTCAAGCAAATGTAACGATATTCATTCAAAAAACTGTTCAAATTCAATTTTCAATAAGAAATCGTTGTCACGGATTTTGTATCTTGAAGAAAAAAAACATGCGATGTTTTCGGTACACTTTTGAATGCATTTTTTTCTGGACAAATTTTTGACCGAATTCAGCTTAATTATCTATAAAATACTCATTAAAAGTGATTTCATCTCGATTGATCAATAAATAAAAATGTACCTCGATTTTTAATACCATTTTCAAAATCGACGTTTCTCAACCAGAGAAGCACATTTTGAGTATTTTTTCACTATTTTCAAATATGACCACTGAAACCATTATTTTTGCACTTTTTGCTTTAATTCAAGCAAATGTAACGATATTCATTCAAAAAACTGTTTAAATTCGATTTTCAATAAGAAATCGTTGTCACGGATTTTGTATCTTGAAGAAAAAAAACATGCGATTTTTTCGGTAGACTTTTCAATGCATTTTTTCTGGACAAATTTTTGACCGAATTCAGCTTAATTACCTATAAAATACTCATTAAAAGTGATTTCATCTCGATTGATCAATAAATAAAAATGTACCTCGATTTTTAATACCATTTTCAAAATCGACGTTTCTCGACCCGAGAAGCACATTTTGAGTATTGTTTCATATTTTCAAATATGACCACTGAAACCAATATTTTTGTACTTTTTGCTTTAATTCAAGCAAATGTAACGATATTCATTCAAAAAACTGTATAAATTCAATTTTCAATAAGAAATCGTTGTCACGGATTTTGTATCTTGAAGAAAAAAAACATGCGATGTTTTCGGTACACTTTTGAATGCATTTTTTTCTGGACAAATTTTTGACCGAATTCAGCTTAATTATCTATAAAATACTCATTAAAAGTGATTTCATCTCGATTGATCAATAAATAAAAATGTACCTCGATTTTTAATACCATTTTCAAAATCGACGTTTCTCAACCAGAGAAGCACATTTTGAGTATTTTTTCACTATTTTCAAATATGACCACTGAAACCATTATTTTTGCACTTTTTGCTTTAATTCAAGGAAATGTAACGATATTCATTCAAAAAACTGTTCAAATTCAATTTTCAATAAGAAATCGTTGTCACGGATTTTGTATCTTGAAGAAAAAAAACATGCGATGTTTTCGGTACACTTTTGAATGCATTTTTTTCTGGACAAATTTTTGACCGAATTCAGCTTAATTATCTATAAAATACTCATTAAAAGTGATTTCATCTCGATTGATCAATAAATAAAAATGTACCTCGATTTTTAATACCATTTTCAAAATCGACGTTTCTCAACCAGAGAAGCACATTTTGAGTATTTTTTCACTATTTTCAAATATGACCACTGAAACCATTATTTTTGCACTTTTTGCTTTAATTCAAGCAAATGTAACGATATTCATTCAAAAAACTGTTTAAATTCGATTTTCAATAAGAAATCGTTGTCACGGATTTTGTATCTTGAAGAAAAAAAACATGCGATTTTTTCGGTAGACTTTTCAATGCATTTTTTCTGGACAAATTTTTGACCGAATTCAGCTTAATTACCTATAAAATACTCATTAAAAGTGATTTCATCTCGATTGATCAATAAATAAAAATGTACCTCGATTTTTAATACCATTTTCAAAATCGACGTTTCTCGACCCGAGAACCACATTTTGAGTATTGTTTCATATTTTCAAATATGACCACTGAAACCAATATTTTTGTACTTTTTGCTTTAATTCAAGCAAATGTAACGATATTCATTCAAAAAACTGTATAAATTCAATTTTCAATAAGAAATCGTTGTCACGGATTTTGTATCTTGAAGAAAAAAAACATGCAATTTTTTCGGTACACTTTCAAATGCATTTTTTTCTGGACAAATTTTTGACCGAATTCAGCTTAATTACTTATAAAATACTCATTAAAAGTGATTTCATCTCGATTGATCAATAAATAAAAATGTACCTCGATTTTTAATACCATTTTCAAAATCGACGTTTCTCAACCAGAGAAGCACATTTTGAGTATTTTTTCACTATTTTGAAATATGACCACTGAAACCATTATTTTTGTACTTTTTGCTTTAATTCAAGCAAATGTAACGATATTCATTCAAAAAACTGTATAAATTCAATTTTCAATAAGAAATCGTTGTCACGGATTTTGTATCTAGAAGGAAAAAAAGTCAATTTTTTCGGTACACTTTTGAATGCATTTATTTCTGGACATATTTTTGACCGAAATCAGCTTAATTCCCTATAAAATACTCATTAAAAGTGATTTCATCTCGATTGAAAAATAAATAAAAAGGTACCTCGATTTTTAATAACATTTTTAAAATCGACGTTTCACGTCCAGAGAAGCATATTTTGAGTATTTCTTCAATATTTTCAAATATAAACACAGAAACCATTATTTTTGTACTTTTTGCTTTAATTCAAGCAAATGTAACGATATTCATTCAAAAAACTGTTCAAATTCAATTTTCAATAAGAAATCGTTGTCACGGATTTTGTATCTTGAAGAAAAAAAACATGCGATGTTTTCGGTACACTTTTGAATGCATTTTTTTCTGGACAAATTTTTGACCGAATTCAGCTTAATTATCTATAAAATACTCATTAAAAGTGATTTCATCTCGATTGATCAATAAATAAAAATGTACCTCGATTTTTAATACCATTTTCAAAATCGACGTTTCTCAACCAGAGAAGCACATTTTGAGTATTTTTTCACTATTTTGAAATATGACCACTGAAACCATTATTTTTGTACTTTTTGCTTTAATTCAAGCAAATGTAACGATATTCATTCAAAAAACTGTTTAAATTCGATTTTCAATGAGAAATCGTTGTCACGGATTTTGTATCTTGAAGAAAAAAAAACATGCGATTTTTTCGGTAGACTTTTCAATGCATTTTTTCTGGACAAATTTTTGACCGAATTCAGCTTAATTATCTATAAAATACTCATTAAAAGTGATTTCATCTCGATTGATAAATAAATAAAAATGTACCTCGATTTTTAATACCATTTTCAAAATCGACGTTTCTCGACCAGAGAAGCACATTTTGAGTATTTTTTCACTATTTTCAAATATGACCACTGAAACCATTATTTTTGTACTTTTTGCTTTAATTCAAGCAAATGTAACGATATTCATTCAAAAAACTGTTTAAATTCAATTTTCAATAAGAAATCGTTGTCACGGATTTTGTATCTTGAAGAAAAAAACATGCGATTTTTTCGGTACACTTTTGAATGCATTTTTTCTGGACAAATGTTTGACCGTATTCAGCTTAATTACCTACAAAATATTCAATAAAAGTGATTTCATCTCGATTGATCAATAAATAAAAATGTACCTCGATTTTTAATACCATTTTCAAAATCGACGTTTCTCGACCAGAAAAGCACATTTTTAGAATTTTTTCACTATTTTCAAATATGACCACTGAAACCATTATTTTTGTACTTTTTGCTTTAAATAAAGCAAATGTAACGATATTCATTCAAAAAACTGTTTAAATTCAATTTTCAATAAGAAATCGTTGTCACGGATTTTGTATCTTGAAGAAAAAAAACATGCGATTTTTTCGGTACACTTTTTAATGAATTTTTTTCTGGACAAATGTTTGACCGAATTCAGCTTATTTACCTATAAAAAACTCATTAAAAGTGATTTCATCTCGATTGATCAATAAATAAAAATGTACCTCGATTTTTAATACCATTTTCAAAATCGACGTTTCTCGACCAGAGAAGCACATTTTGAGTATTTTTTCACTATTTTCAAATATGACCACTGAAAACATTATTTTTGTACTTTTTGCTTTAATTCAAGCAAATGTAACGATATTCATTCAAAAAACTGTATAAATTCAATTTTCAATAAGAAATCGTTGTCACGGATTTTGTATCTTGAAGAAAAAAAACACGCGATTTTTTCGGTACACTTTTGAATGCATTTTTTTCTGGACAAATGTTTGACCGAATTCAGCTTAATTACCTATAAAATACTCATTAAAAGTGATTTCATCTCGATTGATCAATAAATAAAAATGTACCTCGATTTTTAATACCATTTTCAAAATCGACGTTTCTCGACCAGAAAAGTACATTTTTAGAATTTTTTCACTATTTTCAAATATAACCACTGAAACCATTATTTTTGTATTTTTTGCTGTAATTCAAGCAAATGTAACGATATTCATTCAAAAAACTGTTTAAATTTAATTTTCAATAAGAAATCGTTGTCACGGATTTTGTATCTTGAAGAAAAAAAACATGCGATTTTTTCGGTACACTTTTGAATGCATTTTTTTCTGGACAAATGTTTGACCGAATTCAGCTTAATTATCTATAAAATACTCATTAAAAGTGAGTTCATCTCGATTGATCACTAAATAAAAATGTACCTCGATTTTTAATACCACTTTCAAAATCGACGTTTCTCGACCAGAGAAGCACATTTTTAGAATTTTTTCACTATTTTCAAATATAGCCACTGAAACCATTATTTTTGTATTTTTTGCTGTAATTCAAGCAAATGTAACGATATTCATTCAAAAAACTGTTTAAATTTAATTTTCAATAAGAAATCGTTGTCACGGATTTTGTATCTTGAAGAAAAAAAACATGCGATTTTTTCGGTACACTTTTGAATGCATTTTTTTCTGGACAAATGTTTGACCGAATTCAGCTTAATTACCTACAAAATATTCAATAAAAGTGATTTCATCTCGATTGATCAATAAATAAAAATGTACCTCGATTTTTAATACCATTTTCAAAATCGACGTTTCTCGACCAGAAAAGCACATTTTGAGTATTGTTTCACTATTTTGAAATATGACCACTGAAACCATTATTTTTGTACTTTTTGCTTTAATTCAAGCAAATGTAACGATATTCATTCAAAAAACTGTATAAATTCAATTTTCAATACGAAATCGTTGTCACGGATTTTGTATCTTGAAGAAAAAAAACATGCGATTTTTTCGGTACACTTTTGAATGCATTTTTTTCTGGACAAATGTTTGACCGAATTCAGCTTAATTACCTATAAAATACTCATTAAAAGTGATTTCATCTCGATTGATCACTAAATAAAAAAGTACCTCGATTTTTAATACCACTTTCAAAATCGACGTTTCTCGACCTGAGAAGCACATTTTGAGTATTTTTTCACTATTTTCAAATATGACCACTGAAACCATTATTTTTGTACTTTTTGCTTTAATTCAAGCAAATGTAACGATATTCATTCAAAAAGATGTATAAATTCGATTTTCAATAAGAAATCGTTGTCACGGATTTTGTATCTTGAAGAAAAAAAACATGCGATTTTTTCGGTACACTTTTGAATGCATTTTTTTCTGGACAAATGTTTGACCGAATTCAGCTTAATTACCTATAAAATACTCATTAAAAGTGATTTCATCTCGATTGATTATTTACTAGTGCTCTCGGCAACGGCCATATCATGCGGAAAACGCCGGTTCTATTCCGACCATTGAAGTTTAGCAGCTTCGAACGCAGGCAGAACTTGGGAGGGAGACCATTTAGGAACATTGCGTGCCGTTGGCTTTTTCACTTTTGTTTTCTCTTTTAAATTCCACCAGATATGAAAAAAGCAAACATTTTATTTTTGTTATTGTTTTAAAAAGATGAGGGAAGTTTAATTTGTCTAATTAATTTTAAATTTGACTTATCAACTAGAGCTCTCGGCAACGGCCATATCACGCGGAAAACACCGGTTCTCGTCCGATCATTGAAGTTAAGCAGCTTCGAGCGCAGGCAGTACTTGGGAGGGAGACCATTTAGGAACACTGCGTGCCGTTGTCTTTTTCACTTTTGTTTTCTCTTTTAAATTCCACCAGATATGAAAAAAGCAAACATTTTATTTTTGTTATTGTTTTGAAAAGATGCAGGAAGTTTAATTTGTCTAATTAATTTTAAATTCGAATTATTTACTAGTGCTCTCGGCGACTGCCATATCACGCTGAAAACAACGGTTCTCGTCCGCTCATTGAAGTTAAGCAGCTTCGAGCACAGGCAGATCTTTGGAGAGAGACCATTTAGGAACACTGCGTCCCGTTGGCTTTTTCATTTTTGTTTTCTCTTTTAAATTCCACCAGATATGAAAAAAGCAAACATTTTATTTTTGTTATTGTTTTAAAAAGATGCAGGAAGTTTAATTTGTCTAATTAATTTTAAGTTCGAATTAATAACTGGTGCTCTCGGCAACGGCCATATCACGCGGAAAACGCCGGTTCTCGTCCGACCATTGAAGTTTAGCAGCTTCGAACGCAGGCAGAACTTGGGAGGGAGACCATTTAGGATCACTGCGTGCCGTTGGCTTTTTCACTTTTGTTTTCTCTTTTAAATTCCACCAGATATAAGAAAAGCAAACATTTTATTTTTGTTATTGTTTTAAAAAGATGCAGGAAGTTTATTTTGTCTAATTAATTTTAAATTCGAATTATTTACTAGTGCTCTCGGCAACGGCCATATCACGATGAAAACACCGGTTCTGGTCCGATCATTGAAGTTAAGCAGCTTCGAGCGCAGACAGTACTTGGGAGGGACACCGTTTAGGAACACTGCGTGCCGTTGTCTTTTTCACTTTTGTTTTCTCTTTTAAATTCCACCAGATATGAAAAAAGCAAACATTTTATTTCTGTTATTGTTTTGAAAAGATGCAGGAAGTTTAATTTGTCTAATTAATTTTAAATTCGAATTATTTACTAGTGCTCTCGGCGACTGCCATATCACGCTGAAAACAACGGTTCTCGTCCGCTCATTGAAGTTAAGCAGCTTCGAGCACAGGCAGATCTTTGGAGAGAGACCATTTAGGAACACTGCGTCCCGTTGGCTTTTTCATTTTTGTTTTCTCTTTTAAATTCCACCAGATATGAAAAAAGCAAACATTTTATTTTTGTTATTGTTTTAAAAAGATGCAGGAAGTTTAATTTGTCTAATTAATTTTAAGTTCGAATTAATAACTGGTGCTCTCGGCAACGGCCATATCACGCGGAAAACGCCGGTTCTCGTCCGACCATTGAAGTTTAGCAGCTTCGAACGCAGGCAGAACTTGGGAGGGAGACCATTTAGGATCACTGCGTGCCGTTGGCTTTTTCACTTTTGTTTTCTCTTTTAAATTCCACCAGATATAAGAAAAGCAAACATTTTATTTTTGTTATTGTTTTAAAAAGATGCAGGAAGTTTATTTTGTCTAATTAATTTTAAATTCGAATTATTTACTAGTGCTCTCGGCAACGGCCATATCACGATGAAAACACCGGTTCTGGTCCGATCATTGAAGTTAAGCAGCTTCGAGCGCAGACAGTACTTGGGAGGGACACCGTTTAGGAACACTGCGTGCCGTTGTCTTTTTCACTTTTGTTTTCTCTTTTAAATTCCACCAGATATGAAAAAAGCAAACATTTTATTTTTGTTATTGTTTTGAAAAGATGCAGGAAGTTTAATTTGTCTAATTAATTTTAAATTAGAATTATTTACTAGTGCTCTCGGCGACTGCCATATCACGCTGAAAACAACGGTTCTCGTCCGCTCATTGAAGTTAAGCAGCTTCGAGCACAGGCAGATCTTTGGAGAGAGACCATTTAGGAACACTGCGTCCCGTTGGCTTTTTCATTTTTGTTTTCTCTTTTAAATTCCACCAGATATGAAAAAAGCAAACATTTTATTTTTGTTATTGTTTTAAAAAGATGCAGGAAGTTTAATTTGTCTAATTAATTTTAAGTTCGAATTAATAACTGGTGCTCTCGGCAACGGCCATATCACGCGGAAAACGCCGGTTCTCGTCCGACCATTGAAGTTTAGCAGCTTCGAACGCAGGCAGAACTTGGGAGGGAGACCATTTAGGATCACTGCGTGCCGTTGGCTTTTTCACTTTTGTTTTCTCTTTTAAATTCCACCAGATATAAGAAAAGCAAACATTTTATTTTTGTTATTGTTTTAAAAAGATGCAGGAAGTTTATTTTGTCTAATTAATTTTAAATTCGAATTATTTACTAGTGCTCTCGGCAACGGCCATATCACGATGAAAACACCGGTTCTGGTCCGATCATTGAAGTTAAGCAGCTTCGAGCGCAGACAGTACTTGGGAGGGACACCGTTTAGGAACACTGCGTGCCGTTGTCTTTTTCACTTTTGTTTTCTCTTTTAAATTCCACCAGATATGAAAAAAGCAAACATTTTATTTTTGTTATTGTTTTGAAAAGATGCAGGAAGTTTAATTTGTCTAATTAATTTTAAATTCGAATTATTTACTAGTGCTCTCGGCGACTGCCATATCACGCTGAAAACAACGGTTCTCGTCCGCTCATTGAAGTTAAGCAGCTTCGAGCACAGGCAGATCTTTGGAGAGAGACCATTTAGGAACACTGCGTCCCGTTGGCTTTTTCATTTTTGTTTTCTCTTTTAAATTCCACCAGATATGAAAAAAGCAAACATTTTATTTTTGTTATTGTTTTAAAAAGATGCAGGAAGTTTAATTTGTCTAATTAATTTTAAGTTCGAATTAATAACTGGTGCTATCGGCAACGGCCATATCACGCGAAAAACGCCGGTTCTCGTCCGACCATTGAAGTTTAGCAGCTTCGAACGCAGGCAGAACTTGGGAGGGAGACCATTTAGGATCACTGCGTGCCGTTGGCTTTTTCACTTTTGTTTTCTCTTTTAAATTCCACCAGATATAAGAAAAGCAAACATTTTATTTTTGTTATTGTTTTAAAAAGATGCAGGAAGTTTATTTTGTCTAATTAATTTTAAATTCGAATTATTTACTAGTGCTCTCGGCAACGGCCATATCACGATGAAAACACCGGTTCTGGTCCGATCATTGAAGTTAAGCAGCTTCGAGCCTAGACAGTACTTGGGAGGGACACCGTTTAGGAACACTGCGTGCCGTTGTCTTTTTCACTTTTGTTTTCTCTTTTAAATTCCACCAGATATGAAAAAAGCAAACATTTTATTTTTGTTATTGTTTTGAAAAGATGCAGGAAGTTTAATTTGTCTAATTAATTTTAAATTCGAATTATTTACTAGTGCTCTCGGCGACTGCCATATCACGCTGAAAACAACGGTTCTCGTCCGCTCATTGAAGTTAAGCAGCTTCGAGCACAGGCAGATCTTTGGAGAGAGACCATTTAGGAACACTGCGTCCCGTTGGCTTTTTCATTTTTGTTTTCTCTTTTAAATTCCACCAGATATGAAAAAAGCAAACATTTTATTTTTGTTATTGTTTTAAAAAGATGCAGGAAGTTTAATTTGTCTAATTAATTTTAAGTTCGAATTAATAACTGGTGCTCTCGGCAACGGCCATATCACGCGGAAAACGCCGGTTCTCGTCCGACCATTGAAGTTTAGCAGCTTCGAACGCAGGCAGAACTTGGGAGGGAGACCATTTAGGATCACTGCGTGCCGTTGGCTTTTTCACTTTTGTTTTCTCTTTTAAATTCCACCAGATATGAAAAAAGCAAACATTTTATTTTTGTTATTGTTTTAAAAAGATGCAGGAAGTTTAATTTGTCTAATTAATTTTAAGTTCGAATTAATAACTGGTGCTCTCGGCAACGGCCATATCACGCGGAAAACGCCGGTTCTCGTCCGACCATTGAAGTTTAGCAGCTTCGAACGCAGGCAGAACTTGGGAGGGAGACCATTTAGGATCACTGCGTGCCGTTGGCTTTTTCACTTTTGTTTTCTCTTTTAAATTCCACCAGATATAAGAAAAGCAAACATTTTATTTTTGTTATTGTTTTAAAAAGATGCAGGAAGTTTATTTTGTCTATTAATTTTAAATTCGAATTATTTACTAGTGCTCTCGGCAACGGCCATATCACGATGAAAACACCGGTTCTGGTCCGATCATTGAAGTTAAGCAGCTTCGAGCCTAGACAGTACTTGGGAGGGACACCGTTTAGGAACACTGCGTGCCGTTGTCTTTTTCACTTTTGTTTTCTCTTTTAAATTCCACCAGATATGAAAAAAGCAAACATTTTATTTTTGTTATTGTTTTGAAAAGATGCAGGAAGTTTAATTTGTCTAATTAATTTTAAATTCGAATTATTTACTAGTGCTCTCGGCGACTGCCATATCACGCTGAAAACAACGGTTCTCGTCCGCTCATTGAAGTTAAGCAGCTTCGAGCACAGGCAGATCTTTGGAGAGAGACCATTTAGGAACACTGCGTCCCGTTGGCTTTTTCATTTTTGTTTTCTCTTTTAAATTCCACCAGATATGAAAAAAGCAAACATTTTATTTTTGTTATTGTTTTAAAAAGATGCAGGAAGTTTAATTTGTCTAATTAATTTTAAGTTCGAATTAATAACTGGTGCTCTCGGCAACGGCCATATCACGCGGAAAACGCCGGTTCTCGTCCGACCATTGAAGTTTAGCAGCTTCGAACGCAGGCAGAACTTGGGAGGGAGACCATTTAGGATCACTGCGTGCCGTTGGCTTTTTCACTTTTGTTTTCTCTTTTAAATTCCACCAGATATGAAAAAAGCAAACATTTTATTTTTGTTATTGTTTTAAAAAGATGCAGGAAGTTTAATTTGTCTAATTAATTTTAAGTTCGAATTAATAACTGGTGCTCTCGGCAACGGCCATATCACGCGGAAAACGCCGGTTCTCGTCCGACCATTGAAGTTTAGCAGCTTCGAACGCAGGCAGAACTTGGGAGGGAGACCATTTAGGATCACTGCGTGCCGTTGGCTTTTTCACTTTTGTTTTCTCTTTTAAATTCCACCAGATATAAAAAAGCAAACATTTTATTTTTGTTATTGTTTTAAAAAGATGCAGGAAGTTTATTTTGTCTAATTAATTTTAAATTCGAATTATTTACTAGTGCTCTCGGCAACGGCCATATCATGCGGAAAACGCCGGTTCTCGTCCGACCATTGAAGTTTAGCAGCTTCCAACGCAGGCAGAACTTGGGAGGGAGACCATTTAGGAACACTGCGTGCCGTTGGCTTTTTCACTTTTGTTTTCTCTTTTAAATTCCACCAGATATGAAAAAAGCAAACATTTTATTTTTGTTATTGTTTTGAAAAGATGCAGGAAGTTTAATTTGTCTAATTAATTTTAAATTCGAATTATTTACTAGTGCTCTCGGCGACTGCCATATCACGCTGAAAACAACGGTTCTCGTCCGCTCATTGAAGTTAAGCAGCTTCGAGCGCAGGCAGATCTTTGGAGAGAGACCATTTAGGAACACTGCGTCCCGTTGGCTTTTTCATTTTTGTTTTCTCTTTTAAATTCCACCAGATATGAAAAAAGCAAACATTTTATTTTTGTTATTGTTTTAAAAAGATGAGGGAAGTTTAATTTGTCTAATTAATTTTAAATTTGACTTATCAACTAGAGCTCTCGGCAACGGCCATATCACGCGGAAAACACCGGTTCTCGTCCGATCATTGAAGTTAAGCAGCTTCGTGCGCAGGCAGTACTTGGGAGGGAGACCATTTAGGAACACTGCGTGCCGTTGGCTTATTCACTTTGTTTTCTCTTTAAATTCCACCAGATATGAAAAAAGGAAACATTTTATTTTTGTTATTTTTTTAAAAAGATGAGGGAAGTTTAATTTGTCTAATTAATTTTAAATTTGACTTATCAACTAGAGCTCTCGGCAACGGCCATAGCACGATGAAAACACCGGTTCTGGTCCGATCATTGAAGTTAAGCAGCTTCGAGCGCAGACAGTACTTGGGAGGGACACCGTTTAGGAACACTGCGTGCCGTTGTCTTTTTCACTTTTGTTTTCTCTTTTAAATTCCACCAGATATGAAAAAAAGCAAACATTTTATTTTTGTTATTGTTTTGAAAAGATGCAGGAAGTTTAATTTGTCTAATTAATTTTAAATTCGAATTATTTACTAGTGCTCTCGGCAACGGCCATATCATGCGGAAAACGCCGGTTCTCGTCCGACCATTGAAGTTTAGCAGCTTCCAACGCAGGCAGAACTTGGGAGGGAGACCATTTAGGAACACTGCGTGCCGTTGGCTTTTTCACTTTTGTTTTCTCTTTTAAATTCCACCAGATATGAAAAAAGCAAACATTTTATTTTTGTTATTGTTTTGAAAAGATGCAGGAAGTTTAATTTGTCTAATTAATTTTAAATTCGAATTATTTACTAGTGCTCTCGGCGACTGCCATATCACGCTGAAAACAACGGTTCTCGTCCGCTCATTGAAGTTAAGCAGCTTCGAGCGCAGGCAGATCTTTGGAGAGAGACCATTTAGGAACACTGCGTCCCGTTGGCTTTTTCATTTTTGTTTTCTCTTTTAAATTCCACCAGATATGAAAAAAGCAAACATTTTATTTTTGTTATTGTTTTAAAAAGATGAGGGAAGTTTAATTTGTCTAATTAATTTTAAATTTGACTTATCAACTAGAGCTCTCGGCAACGGCCATATCACGCGGAAAACACCGGTTCTCGTCCGATCATTGAAGTTAGCAGCTTCGAGCGCAGGCAGTACTTGGGAGGGAGACCATTTAGGAACACTGCGTGCCGTTGGCTTATTCACTTTGTTTTCTCTTTTAAATTCCACCAGATATGAAAAAAGGAAACATTTTATTTTTGTTATTTTTTTAAAAAGATGAGGGAAGTTTAATTTGTCTAATTAATTTTAAATTCGAATTATTTACTAGTGCTCTCGGCGACTGCCATATCACGCTGAAAACAACGGTTCTCGTCCGCTCATTGAAGTTAAGCAGCTTCGAGCGCAGGCAGATCTTTGGAGAGAGACCATTTAGGAACACTGCGTCCCGTTGGCTTTTTCATTTTTGTTTTCTCTTTTAAATTCCACCAGATATAAAAAAAGCAAACATTTTATTTTTGTTATTGTTTTAAAAAGATGCAGGAAGTTTAATTTGTCTAATTAATTTTAAGTTCGAATTAATAACTGGTGCTCTCGGCAACGGCCATATCACGCGGAAAACGCCGGTTCTCGTCCGACCATTGAAGTTTAGCAGCTTCGAACGCAGGCAGAACTTGGGAGGGAGACCATTTAGGAACACTGCGTGCCGTTGGCTTTTTCACTTTTGTTTTCTCTTTTAAATTCCACCAGATATAAAAAAAGCAAACATTTTATTTTTGTTATTGTTTTAAAAAGATGCAGGAAGTTTATTTTGTCTAATTAATTTTAAATTCGAATTATTTACTAGTGCTCTCGGCAACGGCCATATCATGCGGAAAACGCCGGTTCTCGTCCGACCATTGAAGTTTAGCAGCTTCCAACGCAGGCAGAACTTGGGAGGGAGACCATTTAGGAACACAGCGTGCCGTTGGCTTTTTCACTTTTGTTTTCTCTTTTAAATTCCACCAGATATGAAAAAAGCAAACATTTTATTTTTTTATTGTTTTAAAAAGATGAGGGAATTTTAATTTGTCTAATTTTAAATTTGACTTATCAACTAGAGCTCTCGGCAACGGCCATATCACGCGGAAAACATCGGTTCTCGTCCGATCATTGAAGTTAAGCAGCTTCGAGCGCAGGCAGATCTTTGGAGAGAGACCATTTAGGAACACTGCGTCCCGTTGGCTTTTTCATTTTTGTTTTCTCTTTTAAATTCCACCAGATATGAAAAAAGCAAACATTTTATTTTTGTTATTGTTTTGAAAAGATGCAGGAAGTTTAATTTGTCTAATTAATTTTAAATTCGAATTATTTACTAGTGCTCTCGGCGACTGCCATATCACGATGCAAACAACGGTTCTCGTCCGCTCATTGAAGTTAAGCAGCTTCGAGCGCAGGCAGATCTTTGGAGAGAGACCATTTAGGAACACTGCGTCCCGTTGGCTTTTTCATTTTTGTTTTCTCTTTTAAATTCCACCAGATATGAAAAAAGCAAACATTTTATTTTTGTTATTGTTTTAAAAAGATGCAGGAAGTTTAATTTGTCTAATTAATTTTAAGTTCGAATTAATAACTGGTGCTATCGGCAACGGCCATATCACGCGAAAAACGCCGGTTCTCGTCCGATCATTGAAGTTAAGCAGCTTCGAGCGCAGGCAGTACTTGGGAGGGAGACCATTTAGGAACACTGCGTGCCGTTGGCTTATTCACTTTGTTTTCTCTTTTAAATTCCACCAGATATGAAAAAAGGAAACATTTTATTTTTGTTATTTTTTTAAAAAGATGAGGGAAGTTTAATTTGTCTAATTAATTTTAAATTTGACTTATCAACTAGAGCTCTCGGCAACGGCCATAGCACGATGAAAACACCGGTTCTGGTCCGATCATTGAAGTTAAGCAGCTTCGAGCGCAGACAGTACTTGGGAGGGACACCGTTTAGGAACACTGCGTGCCGTTGTCTTTTTCACTTTTGTTTTCTCTTTTAAATTCCACCAGATATGAAAAAAGCAAACATTTTATTTTTGTTATTGTTTTGAAAAGATGCAGGAAGTTTAATTTGTCTAATTAATTTTAAATTCGAATTATTTACTAGTGCTCTCGGCGACTGCCATATCACGCTGAAAACAACGGTTCTCGTCCGCTCATTGAAGTTAAGCAGCTTCGAGCGCAGGCAGATCTTTGGAGAGAGACCATTTAGGAACACTGCGTCCCGTTGGCTTTTTCATTTTTGTTTTCTCTTTTAAATTCCACCAGATATAAAAAAGCAAACATTTTATTTTTGTTATTGTTTTAAAAAGATGCAGGAAGTTTAATTTGTCTAATTAATTTTAAGTTCGAATTAATAACTGGTGCTCTCGGCAACGGCCATATCACGCGGAAAACGCCGGTTCTCGTCCGACCATTGAAGTTTAGCAGCTTCGAACGCAGGCATAACTTGGGAGGGAGACCATTTAGGAACACTGCGTGCCGTTGGCTTTTTCACTTTTGTTTTCTCTTTTAAATTCCACCAGATATAAAAAAGCAAACATTTTATTTTTGTTATTGTTTTAAAAAGATGCAGGAAGTTTATTTTGTCTAATTAATTTTAAATTCGAATTATTTACTAGTGCTCTCGGCAACGGCCATATCATGCGGAAAACGCCGGTTCTCGTCCGACCATTGAAGTTTAGCAGCTTCCAACGCAGGCAGAACTTGCGAGGGAGACCATTTAGGAACACAGCGTGCCGTTGGCTTTTTCACTTTTGTTTTCTCTTTTAAATTCCACCAGATATGAAAAAAGCAAACATTTTATTTTTTTATTGTTTTAAAAAGATGAGGGAAGTTTAATTTGTCTAATTAATTTTAAATTTGACTTATCAACTAGAGCTCTCGGCAACGGCCATATCACGCGGAAAACACCGGTTCTCGTCCGATCATTGAAGTTAAGCAGCTTCGAGCGCAGGCAAATCTTTGGAGAGAGACCATTTAGGAACACTGCGTCCCGTTGGCTTTTTCATTTTTGTTTTCTCTTTTAAATTCCACCAGATATGAAAAAAGCAAACATTTTATTTTTGTTATTGTTTTGAAAAGATGCAGAAAGTTTAATTTGTCTAATTAATTTTAAGTTCGAATTATTAACTAGTGCTCTCGGCAACGGCCATATCACGCGGAAAACACCGGTTCTCGTCCGATCATTGAAGTTAAGCAGCTTCGAGCGCAGGCAGTACTTGGGAGGGAGACCATTTAGGAACACTGCGTGCCGTTGGCTTATTCACTTTGTTTTCTCTTTTAAATTCCACCAGATATGAAAAAAGGAAACATTATATTTTTGTTATTTTTTTAAAAAGATGAGGGAAGTTTAATTTGTCTAATTAATTTTAAATTTGACTTATCAACTAGAGCTCTCGGCAACGGCCATATCACGATGAAAACACCGGTTCTGGTCCGATCATTGAAGTTAAGCAGCTTCGAGCGCAGACAGTACTTGGGAGGGACACCGTTTAGGAACACTGCGTGCCGTTGTCTTTTTCACTTTTGTTTTCTCTTTTAAATTCCACCAGATATGAAAAAAGCAAACATTTTATTTTTGTTATTGTTTTAAAAAGATGCAGGAAGTTTAATTTGTCTAATTAATTTTAAGTTCGAATTAATAACTAGAGCTCTCGGCAACGGCCATATCACGCGGAAAACGCCGGTTCTCGTCCGACCATTGAAGTTTAGCAGCTTCGAACGCAGGCAGAACTTGGGAGGGAGACCATTTAGGAACACTGCGTGCCGTTGGCTTTTTCACTTTTGTTTTCTCTTTTAAATTCCACCAGATATAAAAAAAGCAAACATTTTATTTTTGTTATTGTTTTAAAAAGATGCAGGAAGTTTATTTTGTCTAATTAATTTTAAATTCGAATTATTTACTAGTGCTCTCGGCAACGGCCATATCATGCGGAAAACGCCGGTTCTCGTCCGACCATTGAAGTTTAGCAGCTTCGAACGCAGGCAGAACTTGGGAGGGAGACCATTTAGGAACACTGCGTGCCGTTGGCTTTTTCACTTTTGTTTTCTCTTTTAAATTCCACCAGATATGAAAAAAGCAAACATTTTATTTTTGTTATTGTTTTAAAAAGATGAGGGAAGTTTAATTTGTCTAATTAATTTTAAATTTGACTTATCAACTAGAGCTCTCGGCAACGGCCATATCACGATGAAAACACCGGTTCTGGTCCGATCATTGAAGTTAAGCAGCTTCGAGCGCAGACAGTACTTGGGAGGGACACCGTTTAGGAACACTGCGTGCCGTTGTCTTTTTCACTTTTGTTTTCTCTTTTAAATTCCACCAGATATGAAAAAAGCAAACATTTTATTTTTGTTATTGTTTTAAAAAGATGCAGGAAGTTTAATTTGTCTAATTAATTTTAAGTTCGAATTAATAACTAGTGCTCTCGGCAACGGCCATATCACGCGGAAAACGCCGGTTCTCGTCCGACCATTGAAGTTTAGCAGCTTCGAACGCAGGCAGAACTTGGGAGGGAGACCATTTAGGAACACTGCGTGCCGTTGGCTTTTTCACTTTTGTTTTCTCTATTAAATTCCACCAGATATAAAAAAAGCAAACATTTTATTTTTGTTATTGTTTTAAAAAGATGCAGGAAGTTTATTTTGTCTAATTAATTTTAAATTCGAATTATTTACTAGTGCTCTCGGCAACGGCCATATCATGCGGAAAACGCCGGTTCTCGTCCGACCATTGCAAATTAGCAGCTTCGAACGCAGGCAGAACTTGGGAGGAAGACCATTTAGGAACAATGCGTGCCGTTGGCTTTTTCACTTTTGTTTTCTCTTTTAAATTCCACCAGATATGAAAAAAGCAAACATTTTATTTTTGTTATTGTTTTAAAAAGATGAGGGAAGTTTAATTTGTCTAATTAATTTTAAATTTGACTTATCAACTAGAGCTCTCGGCAACGGCCATATCACGCGGAAAACACCGGTTCTCGTCCGATCATTGAAGTTAAGCAGCTTCGAGCGCAGGCAGTACTTGGGAGGGAGACCATTTAGGAACACTGCGTGCCGTTGGCTTATTCACTTTGTTTTCTCTTTTAAATTCCACCAGATATGAAAAAAGCAAACATTTTATTTTTGTTATTGTTTTAAAAAGATGAGGGAAGTTTAATTTGTCTAATTAATTTTAAATTTGACTTATCAACTAGAGCTCTCGGCAACGGCCATATCACGATGAAAACACCGGATCTGGTCCGATCATTGAAGTTAAGCAGCTTCGAGCGCAGACAGTACTTGGGAGGGACACCACTTAGGAACACTGCGTGCCGTTGGCTTTTTCACTTTTATTTTCTCTTTTAAATTCCACCAGATATGAAAAAAGCAAACATTTTATTTTTGTTATTGTTTTAAAAAGATGAGGGAAGTTTAATTTGTCTAGTTAATTTTAAATTTGACTTATCAACTAGAGCTCTCGGCAACGGCCATATCACGATGAAAACACCGGATCTGGTCCGATCATTGAAGTTAAGCAGCTTCGAGCGCAGACAGTACTTGGCAGGGACACCACTTAGGAACACTGCGTGCCGTTGGCTTTTTCACTTTTGTTTTCTCTTTTAAATTCCACCAGATATGAAAAAAGCAAACATTTTATTTTTGTTATTGTTTTGAAAAGATGCAGGAAGTTTAATTTGTCTAATTCATTTTAAATTCGAATTATTTACTAGTGCTCTCGGCGACTGCCATATTACGCTGAAAACAACGGTTCTCGTCCGCTCATTGAAGTTAAGCAGCTTTGAGCGCAGGCAGAACTTTGGAGGGAGACCATTTAGGAACACTGCGTGCCGTTGGCTTTTTCATTTTTGTTTTCTCTTTTAAATTCTACCAGATATGAAAAAAGCAAACATATTTTATTTTTGTTATTGTTTAAAAAGATGCAGTAAGTTTAATTTGTCTAATTAATTTTAAGTTCGAATTATTAACTAGTGCTCTCGGCAACGGCCATATCACGCGGAAAACACCGGTTCTCATCCGATCATTGAAGTTAAGCAGCTTCGAGCGCAGGCAGTACTTGGGAGGGAGACCATTTAGGAACACTGCGTGCCGTTGGCTTTTTCACTTTGTTTTCTCTTTTAAATTCCACCAGATATGAAAAAAGGAAACATTTTATTTTTGTTATTTTTTTAAAAAGATGAGGGAAGTTTAACTTGTCTAATTAATTTTAAATTTGACTTATCAACTAGAGCTCTCGGCAACGGCCATATCACGATGAAAACACCGGTTCTGGTCCGATCATTGAAGTTAAGCAGCTTCGAGCGCAGACAGTACTTGGGAGGGACACCGTTTAGGAACACTGCGTGCCGTTGTCTTTTTCACTTTTGTTTTCTCTTTTAAATTCCACCAGATATGAAAAAAGCAAACATTTTATTTTTGTTATTGTTTTAAAAAGATGCAGGAAGTTTAATTTGTCTAATTAATTTTAAGTTCGAATTAATAACTAGAGCTCTCGGCAACGGCCATATCACGCGGAAAACGCCGGTTCTCGTCCGACCATTGAAGTTTAGCAGCTTCGAACGCAGGCAGAACTTGGGAGGGAGACCATTTAGGAACACTGCGTGCCGTTGGCTTTTTCACTTTTGTTTTCTCTTTTAAATTCCACCAGATATAAAAAAAGCAAACATTTTATTTTTGTTATTGTTTTAAAAAGATGCAGGAAGTTTATTTTGTCTAATTAATTTTAAATTCGAATTATTTACTAGTGCTCTCGGCAACGGCCATATCATGCGGAAAACGCCGGTTCTCGTCCGACCATTGAAGTTTAGCAGCTTCGAACGCAGGCAGAACTTGGGAGGGAGACCATTTAGGAACACTGCGTGCCGTTGGCTTCTTCACTTTTGTTTTCTCTTTTAAATTCCACCAGATATGAAAAAAGCAAACATTTTATTTTTGTTATTGTTTTAAAAAGATGAGGGAAGTTTAATTTGTCTAATTAATTTTAAATTTGACTTATCAACTAGAGCTCTCGGCAACGGCCATATCACGATGAAAACACCGGTTCTGGTCCGATCATTGAAGTTAAGCAGCTTCGAGCGCAGACAGTATTTGGGAGGGACACCGTTTAGGAACACTGCGTGCCGTTGTCTTTTTCACTTTTGTTTTCTCTTTTAAATTCCACCAGATATGAAAAAAGCAAACATTTTATTTTTGTTATTGTTTTAAAAAGATGCAGGAAGTTTAATTTGTCTAATTAATTTTAAGTTCGAATTAATAACTAGTGCTCTCGGCAACGGCCATATCACGCGGAAAACGCCGGTTCTCGTCCGACCATTGAAGTTTAGCAGCTTCGAACGCAGGCAGAACTTGGGAGGGAGACCATTTAGGAACACTGCGTGCCGTTGGCTTTTTCACTTTTGTTTTCTCTATTAAATTCCACCAGATATAAAAAAGCAAACATTTTATTTTTGTTATTGTTTTAAAAAGATGCAGGAAGTTTATTTTGTCTAATTAATTTTAAATTCGAATTATTTACTAGTGCTCTCGGCAACGGCCATATCATGCGGAAAACGCCGGTTCTCGTCCGACCATTGCAAATTAGCAGCTTCGAACGCAGGCAGAACTTGGGAGGAAGACCATTTAGGAACAATGCGTGCCGTTGGCTTTTTCACTTTTGTTTTCTCTTTTAAATTCCACCAGATATGAAAAAAGCAAACATTTTATTTTTGTTATTGTTTTAAAAAGATGAGGGAAGTTTAATTTGTCTAATTAATTTTAAATTTGACTTATCAACTAGAGCTCTCGGCAACGGCCATATCACGCGGAAAACACCGGTTCTCGTCCGATCATTGAAGTTAAGCAGCTTCGAGCGCAGGCAGTACTTGGGAGGGAGACCATTTAGGAACACTGCGTGCCGTTGGCTTATTCACTTTGTTTTCTCTTTTAAATTCCACCAGATATGAAAAAAGCAAACATTTTATTTTTGTTATTGTTTTAAAAAGATGAGGGAAGTTTAATTTGTCTAATTAATTTTAAATTTGACTTATCAACTAGAGCTCTCGGCAACGGCCATATCACGATGAAAACACCGGATCTGGTCCGATCATTGAAGTTAAGCAGCTTCGAGCGCAGACAGTACTTGGCAGGGACACCACTTAGGAACACTGCGTGCCGTTGGCTTTTTCACTTTTGTTTTCTCTTTTAAATTCCACCAGATATGAAAAAAGCAAACATTTTATTTTTGTTATTGTTTTGAAAAGATGCAGGAAGTTTAATTTGTCTAATTCATTTTAAATTCGAATTATTTACTAGTGCTCTCGGCGACTGCCATATTACGCTGAAAACAACGGTTCTCGTCCGCTCATTGAAGTTAAGCAGCTTTGAGCGCAGGCAGAACTTTGGAGGGAGACCATTTAGGAACACTGCGTGCCGTTGGCTTTTTCATTTTTGTTTTCTCTTTTAAATTCTACCAGATATGAAAAAAGCAAACATATTTTATTTTTGTTATTGTTTAAAAAGATGCAGTAAGTTTAATTTGTCTAATTAATTTTAAGTTCGAATTATTAACTAGTGCTCTCGGCAACGGCCATATCACGCGGAAAACACCGGTTCTCATCCGATCATTGAAGTTAAGCAGCTTCGAGCGCAGGCAGTACTTGGGAGGGAGACCATTTAGGAACACTGCGTGCCGTTGGCTTTTTCACTTTGTTTTCTCTTTTAAATTCCACCAGATATGAAAAAAGGAAACATTTTATTTTTGTTATTTTTTTAAAAAGATGAGGGAAGTTTAACTTGTCTAATTAATTTTAAATTTGACTTATCAACTAGAGCTCTCGGCAACGGCCATATCACGATGAAAACACCGGTTCTGGTCCGATCATTGAAGTTAAGCAGCTTCGAGCGCAGACAGTACTTGGGAGGGACACCGTTTAGGAACACTGCGTGCCGTTGTCTTTTTCACTTTTGTTTTCTCTTTTAAATTCCACCAGATATGAAAAAAGCAAACATTTTATTTTTGTTATTGTTTTAAAAAGATGCAGGAAGTTTAATTTGTCTAATTAATTTTAAGTTCGAATTAATAACTAGAGCTCTCGGCAACGGCCATATCACGCGGAAAACGCCGGTTCTCGTCCGACCATTGAAGTTTAGCAGCTTCGAACGCAGGCAGAACTTGGGAGGGAGACCATTTAGGAACACTGCGTGCCGTTGGCTTTTTCACTTTTGTTTTCTCTTTTAAATTCCACCAGATATAAAAAAAGCAAACATTTTATTTTTGTTATTGTTTTAAAAAGATGCAGGAAGTTTATTTTGTCTAATTAATTTTAAATTCGAATTATTTACTAGTGCTCTCGGCAACGGCCATATCATGCGGAAAACGCCGGTTCTCGTCCGACCATTGAAGTTTAGCAGCTTCGAACGCAGGCAGAACTTGGGAGGGAGACCATTTAGGAACACTGCGTGCCGTTGGCTTCTTCACTTTTGTTTTCTCTTTTAAATTCCACCAGATATGAAAAAAGCAAACATTTTATTTTTGTTATTGTTTTAAAAAGATGAGGGAAGTTTAATTTGTCTAATTAATTTTAAATTTGACTTATCAACTAGAGCTCTCGGCAACGGCCATATCACGATGAAAACACCGGTTCTGGTCCGATCATTGAAGTTAAGCAGCTTCGAGCGCAGACAGTATTTGGGAGGGACACCGTTTAGGAACACTGCGTGCCGTTGTCTTTTTCACTTTTGTTTTCTCTTTTAAATTCCACCAGATATGAAAAAAGCAAACATTTTATTTTTGTTATTGTTTTAAAAAGATGCAGGAAGTTTAATTTGTCTAATTAATTTTAAGTTCGAATTAATAACTAGTGCTCTCGGCAACGGCCATATCACGCGGAAAACGCCGGTTCTCGTCCGACCATTGAAGTTTAGCAGCTTCGAACGCAGGCAGAACTTGGGAGGGAGACCATTTAGGAACACTGCGTGCCGTTGGCTTTTTCACTTTTGTTTTCTCTATTAAATTCCACCAGATATAAAAAAGCAAACATTTTATTTTTGTTATTGTTTTAAAAAGATGCAGGAAGTTTATTTTGTCTAATTAATTTTAAATTCGAATTATTTACTAGTGCTCTCGGCAACGGCCATATCATGCGGAAAACGCCGGTTCTCGTCCGACCATTGCAAATTAGCAGCTTCGAACGCAGGCAGAACTTGGGAGGAAGACCATTTAGGAACAATGCGTGCCGTTGGCTTTTTCACTTTTGTTTTCTCTTTTAAATTCCACCAGATATGAAAAAAGCAAACATTTTATTTTTGTTATTGTTTTAAAAAGATGAGGGAAGTTTAATTTGTCTAATTAATTTTAAATTTGACTTATCAACTAGAGCTCTCGGCAACGGCCATATCACGCGGAAAACACCGGTTCTCGTCCGATCATTGAAGTTAAGCAGCTTCGAGCGCAGGCAGTACTTGGGAGGGAGACCATTTAGGAACACTGCGTGCCGTTGGCTTATTCACTTTGTTTTCTCTTTTAAATTCCACCAGATATGAAAAAAGCAAACATTTTATTTTTGTTATTGTTTTAAAAAGATGAGGGAAGTTTAATTTGTCTAATTAATTTTAAATTTGACTTATCAACTAGAGCTCTCGGCAACGGCCATATCACGATGAAAACACCGGATCTGGTCCGATCATTGAAGTTAAGCAGCTTCGAGCGCAGACAGTACTTGGGAGGGACACCACTTAGGAACACTGCGTGCCGTTGGCTTTTTCACTTTTATTTTCTCTTTTAAATTCCACCAGATATGAAAAAAGCAAACATTTTATTTTTGTTATTGTTTTAAAAAGATGAGGGAAGTTTAATTTGTCTAGTTAATTTTAAATTTGACTTATCAACTAGAGCTCTCGGCAACGGCCATATCACGATGAAAACACCGGATCTGGTCCGATCATTGAAGTTAAGCAGCTTCGAGCGCAGACAGTACTTGGCAGGGACACCACTTAGGAACACTGCGTGCCGTTGGCTTTTTCACTTTTGTTTTCTCTTTTAAATTCCACCAGATATGAAAAAAGCAAACATTTTATTTTTGTTATTGTTTTGAAAAGATGCAGGAAGTTTAATTTGTCTAATTCATTTTAAATTCGAATTATTTACTAGTGCTCTCGGCGACTGCCATATTACGCTGAAAACAACGGTTCTCGTCCGCTCATTGAAGTTAAGCAGCTTTGAGCGCAGGCAGAACTTTGGAGGGAGACCATTTAGGAACACTGCGTGCCGTTGGCTTTTTCATTTTTGTTTTCTCTTTTAAATTCTACCAGATATGAAAAAAGCAAACATATTTTATTTTTGTTATTGTTTAAAAAGATGCAGTAAGTTTAATTTGTCTAATTAATTTTAAGTTCGAATTATTAACTAGTGCTCTCGGCAACGGCCATATCACGCGGAAAACACCGGTTCTCGTCCGATCATTGAAGTTAAGCAGCTTCGAGCGCAGGCAGTACTTGGGAGGGAGACCATTTAGGAACACTGCGTGCCGTTGGCTTTTTCACTTTGTTTTCTCTTTTAAATTCCACCAGATATGAAAAAAGGAAACATTTTATTTTTGTTATTTTTTTAAAAAGATGAGGGAAGTTTAACTTGTCTAATTAATTTTAAATTTGACTTATCAACTAGAGCTCTCGGCAACGGCCATATCACGATGAAAACACCGGTTCTGGTCCGATCATTGAAGTTAAGCAGCTTCGAGCGCAGACAGTACTTGGGAGGGACACCGTTTAGGAACACTGCGTGCCGTTGTCTTTTTCACTTTTGTTTTCTCTTTTAAATTCCACCAGATATGAAAAAAGCAAACATTTTATTTTTGTTATTGTTTTAAAAAGATGCAGGAAGTTTAATTTGTCTAATTAATTTTAAGTTCGAATTAATAACTAGAGCTCTCGGCAACGGCCATATCACGCGGAAAACGCCGGTTCTCGTCCGACCATTGAAGTTTAGCAGCTTCGAACGCAGGCAGAACTTGGGAGGGAGACCATTTAGGAACACTGCGTGCCGTTGGCTTTTTCACTTTTGTTTTCTCTTTTAAATTCCACCAGATATAAAAAAAGCAAACATTTTATTTTTGTTATTGTTTTAAAAAGATGCAGGAAGTTTATTTTGTCTAATTAATTTTAAATTCGAATTATTTACTAGTGCTCTCGGCAACGGCCATATCATGCGGAAAACGCCGGTTCTCGTCCGACCATTGAAGTTTAGCAGCTTCGAACGCAGGCAGAACTTGGGAGGGAGACCATTTAGGAACACTGCGTGCCGTTGGCTTCTTTACTTTTGTTTTCTCTTTTAAATTCCACCAGATATGAAAAAAGCAAACATTTTATTTTTGTTATTGTTTTAAAAAGATGAGGGAAGTTTAATTTGTCTAATTAATTTTAAATTTGACTTATCAACTAGAGCTCTCGGCAACGGCCATATCACGATGAAAACACCGGTTCTGGTCCGATCATTGAAGTTAAGCAGCTTCGAGCGCAGACAGTACTTGGGAGGGACACCGTTTAGGAACACTGCGTGCCGTTGTCTTTTTCACTTTTGTTTTCTCTTTTAAATTCCACCAGATATGAAAAAAGCAAACATTTTATTTTTGTTATTGTTTTAAAAAGATGCAGGAAGTTTAATTTGTCTAATTAATTTTAAGTTCGAATTAATAACTAGTGCTCTCGGCAACGGCCATATCACGCGGAAAACGCCGGTTCTCGTCCGACCATTGAAGTTTAGCAGCTTCGAACGCAGGCAGAACTTGGGAGGGAGACCATTTAGGAACACTGCGTGCCGTTGGCTTTTTCACTTTTGTTTTCTCTATTAAATTCCACCAGATATAAAAAAAGCAAACATTTTATTTTTGTTATTGTTTTAAAAAGATGCAGGAAGTTTATTTTGTCTAATTAATTTTAAATTCGAATTATTTACTAGTGCTCTCGGCAACGGCCATATCATGCGGAAAACGCCGGTTCTCGTCCGACCATTGCAAATTAGCAGCTTCGAACGCAGGCAGAACTTGGGAGGAAGACCATTTAGGAACAATGCGTGCCGTTGGCTTTTTCACTTTTGTTTTCTCTTTTAAATTCCACCAGATATGAAAAAAGCAAACATTTTATTTTTGTTATTGTTTTAAAAAGATGAGGGAAGTTTAATTTGTCTAATTAATTTTAAATTTGACTTATCAACTAGAGCTCTCGGCAACGGCCATATCACGCGGAAAACACCGGTTCTCGTCCGATCATTGAAGTTAAGCAGCTTCGAGCGCAGGCAGTACTTGGGAGGGAGACCATTTAGGAACACTGCGTGCCGTTGGCTTATTCACTTTGTTTTCTCTTTTAAATTCCACCAGATATGAAAAAAGCAAACATTTTATTTTTGTTATTGTTTTAAAAAGATGAGGGAAGTTTAATTTGTCTAATTAATTTTAAATTTGACTTATCAACTAGAGCTCTCGGCAACGGCCATATCACGATGAAAACACCGGATCTGGTCCGATCATTGAAGTTAAGCAGCTTCGAGCGCAGACAGTACTTGGGAGGGACACCACTTAGGAACACTGCGTGCCGTTGGCTTTTTCACTTTTATTTTCTCTTTTAAATTCCACCAGATATGAAAAAAGCAAACATTTTATTTTTGTTATTGTTTTGAAAAGATGCAGGAAGTTTAATTTGTCTAATTCATTTTAAATTCGAATTATTTACTAGTGCTCTCGGCGACTGCCATATTACGCTGAAAACAACGGTTCTCGTCCGCTCATTGAAGTTAAGCAGCTTTGAGCGCAGGCAGAACTTTGGAGGGAGACCATTTAGGAACACTGCGTGCCGTTGGCTTTTTCATTTTTGTTTTCTCTTTTAAATTCTACCAGATATGAAAAAAGCAAACATATTTTATTTTTGTTATTGTTTAAAAAGATGCAGTAAGTTTAATTTGTCTAATTAATTTTAAGTTCGAATTATTAACTAGTGCTCTCGGCAACGGCCATATCACGCGGAAAACACCGGTTCTCGTCCGATCATTGAAGTTAAGCAGCTTCGAGCGCAGGCAGTACTTGGGAGGGAGACCATTTAGGAACACTGCGTGCCGTTGGCTTTTTCACTTTGTTTTCTCTTTTAAATTCCACCAGATATGAAAAAAGGAAACATTTTATTTTTGTTATTTTTTTAAAAAGATGAGGGAAGTTTAACTTGTCTAATTAATTTTAAATTTGACTTATCAACTAGAGCTCTCGGCAACGGCCATATCACGATGAAAACACCGGTTCTGGTCCGATCATTGAAGTTAAGCAGCTTCGCGCGCAGACAGTACTTGGGAGGGACACCGTTTAGGAACACTGCGTGCCGTTGTCTTTTTCTCTTTTAAATTCCACCAGATATGAAAAAAGCAAACATTTTATTTTTGTTATTGTTTTAAAAAGATGCAGGAAGTTTAATTTCTCTAATTAATTTTAAGTTCGAATTAATAACTAGTGCTCTCGGCAACGGCCATATCACGCGGAAAACGCCGGTTCTCGTCCGACCATTGAAGTTTAGCAGCTTCGAACGCAGGCAGAACTTGGGAGGGAGACCATTTAGGAACACTGCGTGCCGTTGGCTTTTTCACTTTTGTTTTCTCTTTTAAATTCCACCAGATATAAAAAAAGCAAACATTTTATTTTTGTTATTGTTTTAAAAAGATGCAGGAAGTTTATTTTGTCTAATTAATTTTAAATTCGAATTATTTACTAGTGCTCTCGGCAACGGCCATATCATGCGGAAAACGCCGGTTCTCGTCCGACCATTGCAAATTAGCAGCTTCGAACGCAGGCAGAACTTGGGAGGAAGACCATTTAGGAACAATGAGTGCCGTTGGCTTTTTCACTTTTGTTTTCTCTTTTAAATTCCACCAGATATGAAAAAAGCAAACATTTTATTTTTGTTATTGTTTTAAAAAGATGAGGGAAGTTTAATTTGTCTAATTAATTTTAAATTTGACTTATCAACTAGAGCTCTCGGCAACGGCCATATCACGCGGAAAACACCGGTTCTCGTCCGATCATTGAAGTTAAGCAGCTTCGAGCGCAGGCAGTACTTGGGAGGGAGACCATTTAGGAACACTGCGTGCCGTTGGCTTATTCACTTTGTTTTCTCTTTTAAATTCCACCAGATATGAAAAAAGCAAACATTTTATTTTTGTTATTGTTTTAAAAAGATGAGGGAAGTTTAATTTGTCTAATTAATTTTAAATTTGACTTATCAACTAGAGCTCTCGGCAACGGCCATATCACGATGAAAACACCGGATCTGGTCCGATCATTGAAGTTAAGCAGCTTCGAGCGCAGACAGTACTTGGGAGGGACACCACTTAGGAACACTGCGTGCCGTTGGCTTTTTCACTTTTATTTTCTCTTTTAAATTCCACCAGATATGAAAAAAGCAAACATTTTATTTTTGTTATTGTTTTAAAAAGATGAGGGAAGTTTAATTTGTCTAATTAATTTTAAATTTGACTTATCAACTAGAGCTCTCGGCAACGGCCATATCACGATGAAAACACCGGATCTGGTCCGATCATTGAAGTTAAGCAGCTTCGAGCGCAGACAGTACTTGGGAGGGACACCACTTAGGAACACTGCGTGCCGTTGGCTTTTTCACTTTTATTTTCTCTTTTAAATTCCACCAGATATGAAAAAAGCAAACATTTTATTTTTGTTATTGTTTTAAAAAGATGAGGGAAGTTTAATTTGTCTAATTAATTTTAAATTTGACTTATCAACTAGAGCTCTCGGCAACGGCCATATCACGATGAAAACACCGGATCTGGTCCGATCATTGAAGTTAAGCAGCTTTGAGCGCAGGCAGAACTTTGGAGGGAGACCATTTAGGAACACTGCGTGCCGTTGGCTTTTTCATTTTTGTTTTCTCTTTTAAATTCTACCAGATATGAAAAAAGCAAACATATTTTATTTTTGTTATTGTTTAAAAAGATGCAGAAAGTTTAATTTGTCTAATTAATTTTAAGTTCGAATTATTAACTAGTGCTCTCTCGGCAACGGCCATATCACGCGGAAAACACCGGTTCTCGTCCGATCATTGAAGTTAAGCAGCTTCGAGCGCAGGCAGTACTTGGGAGGGAGACCATTTAGGAACACTGCGTGCCGTTGGCTTATTCACTTTGTTTTCTCTTTTAAATTCCACCAGATATGAAAAAAGGAAACATTTTATTTTTGTTATTTTTTTAAAAAGATGAGGGAAGTTTAATTTGTCTAATTAATTTTAAATTTGACTTATCAACTAGAGCTCTCGGCAACGGCCATATCACGATGAAAACACCGGTTCTGGTCCGATCATTGAAGTTAAGCAGCTTCGAGCGCAGACAGTACTTGGGAGGGACACCGTTTAGGAACACTGCGTGCCGTTGTCTTTTTCTCTTTTAAATTCCACCAGATATGAAAAAAGCAAACATTTTATTTTTGTTATTGTTTTAAAAAGATGCAGGAAGTTTAATTTGTCTAATTAATTTTAAGTTCGAATTAATAACTAGTGCTCTCGGCAACGGCCATATCACGCGGAAAACGCCGGTTCTCGTCCGACCATTGAAGTTTAGCAGCTTCGAACGCAGGCAGAACTTGGGAGGGAGACCATTTAGGAACACTGCGTGCCGTTGGCTTTTTCACTTTTGTTTTCTCTTTTAAATTCCACCAGATATAAAAAAGCAAACATTTTATTTTTGTTATTGTTTTAAAGAGATGCAGGAAGTTTATTTTGTCTAATTAATTTTAAATTCGAATTATTTACTAGTGCTCTCGGCAACGGGCATATCATGCGGAAAACGCCGGTTCTCGTCCGACCATTGCAAATTAGCAGCTTCGAACGCAGGCAGAACTTGGGAGGGAGACCATTTAGGAACACTGCGTGCCGTTGGCTTTTTCACTTTTGTTTTCTCTTTTAAATTCCACCAGATATGAAAAAAGCAAACATTTTATTTTTGTTATTGTTTTAAAAAGATGAGGGAAGTTTAATTTGTCTAATTAATTTTAAATTTGACTTATCAACTAGAGCTCTCGGCAACGGCCATATCACGCGGAAAACACCGGTTCTCGTCCGATCATTGAAGTTAAGCAGCTTCGAGCGCAGGCAGTACTTGGGAGGGAGACCATTTAGGAACACTGCGTGCCGTTGGCTTATTCACTTTGTTTTCTCTTTTAAATTCCACCAGATATGAAAAAAGGAAACATTTTATTTTTGTTATTTTTTTAAAAAGATGAGGGAAGTTTAATTTGTCTAATTAATTTTAAATTTGACTTATCAACTAGAGCTCTCGGCAACGGCCATATCACGATGAAAACACCGGTTCTGGTCCGATCATTGAAGTTAAGCAGCTTCGAGCGCAGACAGTACTTGGGAGGGACACCGTTTAGGAACACTGCGTGCCGTTGTCTTTTTCACTTTTGTTTTCTCTTTTAAATTCCACCAGATATGAAAAAAGCAAACATTTTATTTTTGTTATTGTTTTGAAAAGATGCAGGAAGTTTAATTTGTCTAAATAATTTTAAATTCGAATTATTTACTAGTGCTCTCGGCGACTGCCATATCACGCTGAAAACAACGGTTCTCGTCCGCTCATTGAAGTTAAGCAGCTTCGAGCGCAGGCAGATCTTTGGAGAGAGACCATTTAGGAACACTGCGTCCCGTTGGCTTTTTCATTTTTGTTTTCTCTTTTAAATTCCACCAGATATGAAAAAAGCAAACATTTTATTTTTGTTATTGTTTTAAAAAGATGCAGGAAGTTTAATTTGTCTAATTAATTTTAAGTTCGAATTAATAACTAGTGCTCTCGGCAACGGCCATATCACGCGGAAAACGCCGGTTCTCGTCCGACCATTGAAGTTTAGCAGCTTCGAAAGCAGGCAGAACTTGGGAGGGAGACCATTTAGGAACACTGCGTGCCGTTGGCTTATTCACTTTGTTTTCTCTTTTAAATTCCACCAGATATGAAAAAAGGAAACATTTTATTTTTGTTATTTTTTTAAAAAGATGAGGGAAGTTTAATTTGTCTAATTAATTTTAAATTTGACTTATCAACTAGAGCTCTCGGCAACGGCCATATCACGATGAAAACACCGGTTCTGGTCCGATCATTGAAGTTAAGCAGCTTCGAGCGCAGACAGTACTTGGGAGGGACACCGTTTAGGAACACTGCGTGCCGTTGTCTTTTTCACTTTTGTTTTCTCTTTTAAATTCCACCAGATATGAAAAAAGCAAACATTTTATTTTTGTTATTGTTTTGAAAAGATGCAGGAAGTTTAATTTGTCTAAATAATTTTAAATCCGAATTATTTACTAGTGCTCTCGGCGACTGCCATATCACGCTGAAAACAACGGTTCTCGTCCGCTCATTGAAGTTAAGCAGCTTCGAGCGCAGGCAGATCTTTGGAGAGAGACCATTTAGGAACACTGCGTCCCGTTGGCTTTTTCATTTTTGTTTTCTCTTTTAAATTCCACCAGATATGAAAAAAGCAAACATTTTATTTTTGTTATTGTTTTAAAAAGATGCAGGAAGTTTAATTTGTCTAATTAATTTTAAGTTCGAATTAATAACTAGTGCTCTCGGCAACGGCCATATCACGCGGAAAACGCCGGTTCTCGTCCGACCATTGAAGTTTAGCAGCTTCGAAAGCAGGCAGAACTTGGGAGGGAGACCATTTAGGAACACTGCGTGCCGTTGGCTTTTTCACTTTTGTTTTCTCTTTTAAATTCTACCAGATATGAAAAAAGCAAACAAATTTTAATTTTGTTATTGTTTAAAAAGATGCAGAAAGTTTAATTTGTCTAATTAATTTTAAGTTCGAATTATTAACTAGTGCTCTCGGCAACGGCCATATCACGCGGAAAACACCGGTTCTCGTCCGATCATTGAAGTTAAGCAGCTTCGAGCGCAGGCAGTACTTGGGAGGGAGACCATTTAGGAACACTGCGTGCCGTTGGCTTATTCACTTTGTTTTCTCTTTTAAATTCCACCAGATATGAAAAAAGGAAACATTTTATTTTTGTTATTTTTTTAAAAAGATGAGGGAAGTTTAATTTGTCTAATTAATTTTAAATTTGACTTATCAACTAGAGCTCTCGGCAACGGCCATATCACGATGAAAACACCGGTTCTGGTCCGATCATTGAAGTTAAGCAGCTTCGAGCGCAGACAGTACTTGGGAGGGACACCGTTTAGGAACACTGCGTGCCGTTGTCTTTTTCACTTTTGTTTTCTCTTTTAAATTCCACCAGATATGAAAAAAGCAAACATTTTATTTTTGTTATTGTTTTGAAAAGATGCAGGAAGTTTAATTTGTCTAAATAATTTTAAATTCGAATTATTTACTAGTGCTCTCGGCGACTGCCATATCACGCTGAAAACAACGGTTCTCGTCCGCTCATTGAAGTTAAGCAGCTTCGAGCGCAGGCAGATCTTTGGAGAGAGACCATTTAGGAACACTGCGTCCCGTTGGCTTTTTCATTTTTGTTTTCTCTTTTAAATTCCACCAGATATGAAAAAAGCAAACATTTTATTTTTGTTATTGTTTTAAAAAGATGCAGGAAGTTTAATTTGTCTAATTAATTTTAAGTTCGAATTAATAACTAGTTCTCTCGGCAACGGCCATATCACGCGGAAAACGCCGGTTCTCGTCCGACCATTGAAGTTTAGCAGCTTCGAAAGCAGGCAGAACTTGGGAGGGAGACCATTTAGGAACACTGCGTGCCGTTGGCTTTTTCACTTAAGTTTTCTCTTTTAAATTCCACCAGATATAAAAAAAGCAAACATTTTATTTTTGTTATATTTTTAAAAAGATGCAGGAAGTTTATTTTGTCTAATTAATTTTAAATTCGAATTATTTACTAGTGCTCTCGGCAACGGCCATATCATGCGGAAAACGCCGGTTCTATTCCGACCATTGAAGTTTAGCAGCTTCGAACGCAGGCAGAACTTGGGAGGGAGACCATTTAGGAACACTGCGTGCCGTTGGCTTTTTCACTTTTGTTTTCTCTTTTAAATTCCACCAGGTATGAGAAAAGCAAACATTTTATTTTTGTTATTGTTTTAAAAAGATGAGGGAAGTTTAATTTGTCTAATTAATTTTAAATTTGACTTATCAACTAGAGCTCTCGGCAACGGCCATATCACGCGGAAAACACCGGTTCTCGTCCGATCATTGAAGTTAAGCAGCTTCGAGCGAAGGCAGAACTTGGGAGGGAGACCACTTAGGATCACTGCGTGCCGTTGGCTTTTTCACTTTTGTTTTCTCTTTTAAATTCCACCAGATATGAAAAAAGCAAATATTTTATTTTTGTTATTGTTTTAAAAAGATTCAGGAAGTTTAATTTGTCTAATTAATTTTAAATTCGAATTATTTACTAGTGCTCTCGGCGACTGCCATATCACGCTGAAAACAACGGTTCTCGTCCGCTCATTGAAGTTAAGCAGCTTCGAGCGCAGGCAGAACTTTGGAGGGAGACCATTTAGGAACACTGTGTGCCGTTGGCTTTTTCATTCTTGTTTTCTCTTTTAAATTCCACCAGATATGAAAAAAGCAAACATATTTTATTTTTGTCATTGTTTAAAAAGATGCAGGAAGTTTAATTTGTCTAATTAACTTTAAATTCGAATTATTAACTAGTGCTCTCGGCAACGGCCATATCAAGCGGGAAATACATTTTCTCGTCCGACCATTGAAGTTAAGCAGCTTCGAACACAGGCAGAACTTGGGAGGGAGACCATTTAGGAACACTGCGTGCCGTTGGCTTTTTCACTTTTGTTTTCTCTTTTAAATTCTACCAGATATGAAAAAAGCAAACATATTTTATTTTTTCCATTGTTTAAAAAGATGCAGGAAGTTTAATTTGTCAAATTAACTTTAAATTCGAATTATTAACTAGTGCTCTCGGCAACGGCCATATCAAGCAGAAAATACCTTTTCTCGTCCGACCATTGAAGTTAAGCAGCTTTGAGCGAAGGCAGAACTTGGGAGGGAGACCACTTAGGATCACTGCGTGCCGTTGGCTTTTTCACTTTTGTTTTCTCTTTTAAATTCCACCAGATATGAAAAAAGCAAACATATTTTATTTTTGTTATTGTTTAAAAAGATGCAGAAAGTTTAATTTGTCTAATTAATTTTAAGTTCGAATTAATAACTAGTGCTCTCGGCAACGGCCATATCACGCGGAAAACGCCGGTTCTCGTCCGACCATTGAAGTTAAGCAGCTTCGAACGCAGGCAGAATTTTGGAGGGAGACCATTTAGGAACACTGCGTGCCGTTGGCTTTTTCATTTTTGTTTTCTCTTTTAAATTCTACAAGATATGAAAAAAGAAAACATATTTTATTTTTGTCATTGTTTAAAAAGATGCAGGAAGTTTAATTTGTCTAATTAACTTTAAATTCGAATTATTAACTAGTGCTCTCGGCAACGGCCATATCAAGCGGGAAATACATTTTCTCGTCCGACCATTGAAGTTAAGCAGCTTCGAACACAGGCAGAATTTTGGAGGGAGACCATTTAGGAACACTGCGTGCCGTTGGCTTTTTCATTTTTGTTTTCTCTTTTAAATTCTACAAGATATGAAAAAAGCAAACATATTTTATTTTTATCATTGTTTAAAAAGATGCAGGAAGTTTAATTTGTCTAATTAACTTTAAATTCGAATTATTAACTAGTGCTCTCGGCAACGGCCATATCAAGCGGGAAATACATTTTCTCGTCCGACCATTGAAGTTAAGCAGCTTCGAACACAGGCAGAACTTGGGAGGGAGACCATTTAGGAACACTGCGTGCCGTTGGCTTTTTCACTTTTGTTTTCTCTTTTAAATTCTACCAGATATGAAAAAAGCAAACATATTTTATTTTTTTCATTGTTTAAAAAGATGCAGGAAGTTTAATTTGTCAAATTAACTTTAAATTCGAATTATTAACTAGTGCTCTCGGCAACGGCCATATCAAGCAGAAAATACCTTTTCTCGTCCGACCATTGAAGTTAAGCAGCTTTGAGCGAAGGCAGAACTTGGGAGGGAGACCACTTAAGATCACTGCGTGCCGTTGCCTTTTTCACTTTTGTTCTCTCTTTTAAATTCCACCAGATATGAAAAAAGCAAATATTTTATTTTTGTTATTGTTTTAAAAAGATTCAGGAAGTTTAATTTGTCTAATTAACTTTAAATTCGAATTATTAACTAGTGCTCTCGGCAACGGCCATATCAAGCGGGAAATACATTTTCTCGTCCGACCATTGAAGTTAAGCAGCTTCGAGCGCAGGCAGAACTTTGGAGGGAGGCCATTTAGGAACACTGTGTGCCGTTGGCTTTTCCATTCTTGTTTTCTCTTTTAAATTCCACCAGATATGAAAAAAGCAAACATATTTTAATTTTGTCATTGTTTAAAAAGATACAGAAAGTTTAATTTGTCTAATTAACTAAAAATTCGAATTATTAACTAGTGCTCTCGGCAACGGCCATATCGCGCGGAAAACACCGGTTCTCGGTCGACCATTGAAGTTAAGCAGCTTCGAGCGCAGGCAGCACTTGGGAGGGAGACCATTTAGAAACACTGCGTGCCGTTGGCTTTTTCACTTTTTTTTCTCTTTTAAATTCCACCAGGTATGAAAAAAGCAAACATATTTTATTTCTGTTATTGTTTAAAAAGATACAGAAAGTTTAATTTGTCTAATTAACTTAAAATTCAAATTATTAACTATTGCTCTCGGCAACGGCCATATCAAGCGGAAAATACCTTTTCTCGTCCGAGCATTGAAGTTAAGGAGCTTCGAGCGCAGGCAGCACTTGGGAGGGAGACCATTTAGGAACACTGCGTGCCGTTGGCTTTTTCACTTTTTTTTCTCTTTTAAATTCCACCAGATATGAAAAAAGCAAACATTTTATTTTTGTTATTTTTTTAAAAAGATGAGGGAAGTTTAATTTGTCTAATTAATTTTAAATTTGACTTATCAACTAGAGCTCTCGGCAACGGCCATATCACGATGAAAACACCGGTTCTGGTCCGATCATTGAAGTTAAGCAGCTTCGAGCGCAGACAGTACTTGGGAGGGACACCATTTAGGAACACTGCGTGCCGTTGGCTTTTTCACCTTTGTTTTCTCTTTTAAATTCCACCAGATATGAAAAAAGCAAACATTTTATTTTTGTTATTGTTTTAAAAAGATGCAGGAAGTTTAATTTGTCTAATTAATTTTAAGTTCGAATTAATAACTAGTGCTCTCGGCAACGGCCATATCACGCGGAAAACGCCGGTTCTCGTCCGACCATTGAAGTTTAGCTGCTTCGAACGCAGGCAGAACTTGGGAGGGAGACCATTTAGGAACACTGCGTACCGTTGGCTTTTTCACTTTTGTTTTGTCTTTTAAATTCTACCAGATATGAAAAAAGCAAACATATTTTATTTTTTTCATTGTTTAAAAAGATGCAGGAAGTTTAATTTGTCAAATTAACTTTAAATTCGAATTATTAACTAGTGCTCTCGGCAACGGCCATATCAAGCGTAAAATACCTTTTCTCGTCCGACCATTGAAGTTAAGCAGCTTCGAGCGCAGGCAGAACTTTGGAGGGAGACCATTTAGGAACACTGCGTGCCGTTGGCTTTTTCACTTTTGTTTTCTCTTTTAAATTCTACCAGATATGAAAAAAGCAAACATATTTTATTTTTTTCATTGTTTAAAAAGATGCAGGAAGTTTAATTTGTCAAATTAACTTTAAATTCGAATTATTAACTAGTGCTCTCGGCAACGGCCATATCAAGCAGAAAATACCTTTTCTCGTCCGACCATTGAAGTTAAGCAGCTTTGAGCGAAGGCAGAACTTGGGAGGGAGACCACTTAGGATCACTGCGTGCCGTTGGCTTTTTCACTTTTGTTTTCTCTTTTAAATTCCACCAGATATGAAAAAAGCAAATATTTTATTTTTGTTATTGTTTTAAAAAGATTCAGGAAGTTTAACTTGTCTAATTAATTTTAAATTCGAATTATTTACTAGTGCTCTCGGCGACTGCCATATCACGCTGAAAACAACGGTTCTCGTCCGCTCATTGAAGTTAAGCAGCTTCGAGCGCAGGCAGAACTTTGGAGGGAGGCCATTTAGGAACACTGTGTGCCGTTGGCTTTTTCATTCTTGTTTTCTCTTTTAAATTCCACCAGATATGAAAAAAGCAAACATATTTTATTTTTGTCATTGTTTAAAAAGATGCAGGAAGTTTAATTTGTCTAATTAACTTTAAATTCGAATTATTAACTAGTGCTCTCGGCAACGGCCATATCAAGCGGAAAATACCTTTTCTCGTCCGACCATTGAAGTTAAGCAGCTTCGAGCGCAGGCAGAACTTGGGAGGGAGACCATTTAGGAACACTGCGTGCCGTTGGCTTTTTCACTTTTGTTTTCTCTTTTAAATTCCACCAGATATGAAAAAAGCAAACATATTTTATTTTTGTTATTGTTTAAAAAGATACAGAAAGTTTAATTTGTCTAATTAACTTAAAATTCGAATTATTAACTAGTGCTCTCGGAAACGGCCATATCGCGCGGAAAACACCGGTTCTCGGTCGACCATTGAAGTTAAGCAGCTTCGAGCGCAGGCAGCACTTGGGAGGGAGACCATTTAGAAACACTGCGTGCCGTTGGCTTTTTCACTTTTTTTTCTCTTTTAAATTCCACCAGGTATGAAAAAAGCAAACATATTTTATTTCTGTTATTGTTTAAAAAGATACAGAAAGTTTAATTTGTCTAATTAACTTAAAATTCAAATTATTAACTATTGCTCTCGGCAACGGCCATATCAAGCGGAAAATACCTTTTCTCGTCCGAGCATTGAAGTTAAGGAGCTTCGAGCGCAGGCAGCACTTGGGAGGGAGACCATTTAGGAACACTGCGTGCCGTTGGCTTTTTCACTTTTTTTTCTCTTTTAAATTCCACCAGATATGAAAAAAGCAAACATTTCATTTTTGTTATTTTTTTAAAAAGATGAGGGAAGTTTAATTTGTCTAATTAATTTTAAATTTGACTTATCAACTAGAGCTCTCGGCAACGGCCATATCACGATGAAAACACCGGTTCTGGTCCGATCATTGAAGTTAAGCAGCTTCGAGCGCAGACAGTACTTGGGAGGGACACCATTTAGGAACACTGCGTGCCGTTGGCTTTTTCACTTTTGTTTTCTCTTTTAAATTCCACCAGATATGAAAAAAGCAAACATTTTATTTTTGTTATTGTTTTAAAAAGATGCAGGAAGTTTAATTTGTCTAATTAATTTTAAGTTCGAATTAATAACTAGTGCTCTCGGCAACGGCCATATCACGCGGAAAACGCCGGTTCTCGTCCGAGCATTGAAGTTTAGCTGCTTCGAACGCAGGCAGAACTTGGGAGGGAGACCATTTAGGAACACTGCGTACCGTTGGCTTTTTCACTTTTGTTTTCTCTTTTAAATTCTACCAGATATGAAAAAAGCAAACATATTTTATTTTTTTCATTGTTTAAAAAGATGCAGGAAGTTTAATTTGTCAAATTAACTTTAAATTCCAATTATTAACTAGTGCTCTCGGCAACGGCCATATCAAGCGTAAAATACCTTTTCTCGTCCGACCATTGAAGTTAAGCAGCTTCGAGCGCAGGCAGAACTTTGGAGGGAGACCATTTAGGAACACTGCGTGCCGTTGGCTTTTTCATTTTTGTTTTCTTTTTTAAATTCTACCAGATATGAAAAAAGCAAACATATTTTATTTTTGTTATTGTTTAAAAAGATACAGAAAGTTTAATTTGTCTAATTAACTTAAAATTCGAATTATTAACTAGTGCTCTCGGCAACGGCCATATCGCGCGGAAAACACCGGTTCTCGGCCGACCATTGAAGTTAAGCAGCTTCGAGCGCATGCAGCACTTGGGAGGGAGACCATTTAGGAACACTGC
Organism: Phalangium opilio; assembly: GCF_054372755.1. Classification (NCBI taxonomy): domain Eukaryota; kingdom Metazoa; phylum Arthropoda; class Arachnida; order Opiliones; family Phalangiidae; genus Phalangium; species Phalangium opilio. The sequence continues at coordinate 11,617,579 of NW_028324151.1, read as the reverse complement.
GTGCCGTTGCCTTTTTCACTTTTTTTTCTCTTTTAAATTCCACCAGGTATGAAAAAAGCAAACATATTTTATTTCTGTTATTGTTTAAAAAGATACAGAAAGTTTAATTTGTCTAATTAACTTAAAATTCGAATTATTAACTAGTGCTCTCGGCAACGGCCATATCAAGCGGAAAATACCTTTTCTCGTCCGAGCATTGAAGTTAAGGAGCTTCGAGCGCAGGCAGCACTTGGGAGGGAGACCATTTAGGAACACTGCGTGCCGTTGGCTTTTTCACTTTTTTTTCTCTTTGAAATTCCACCAGATATGAAAAAAGCAAACATTTTATTTTTGTTATTTTTTTAAAAAGATGAGGGAAGTTTAATTTGCCTAATTAATTTTAAATTTGACTTATCAACTAGAGCTTTCGGCAACGGCCATATCACGATGAAAACACCGGTTCTGGTCCGATCATTGAAGTTAAGCAGCTTCGAGCGCAGACAGTACTTGGGAGGGACACCATTTAGGAACACTGCGTGCCGTTGGCTTTTTCACTTTTGTTTTCTCTTTTAAATTCCACCAGATATGAAAAAAGCAAACATTTTATTTTTGTTATTGTTTTAAAAAGATGCAGGAAGTTTAATTTGTCTAATTAATTTTAAGTTCGAATTAATAACTAGTGCTCTCGGCAACGGCCATATCACACGGAAAACACCGGTTCTCGTCCGACCATTGAAGTTTAGCTGCTTCGAACGCAGGCAGAATTTGGGAGGGAGACCATTTAGGAACACTGCGTACCGTTGGCTTTTTCACTTTTGTTTTCTCTTTTAAATTCTACCAGATATGAAAAAAGCAAACATATTTTATTTTTTTCATTGTTTAAAAAGATGCAGGAAATTTAATTTGTCAAATTAACTTTAAATTCGAATTATTAACTAGTGCTCTCGGCAACGGCCATATCAAGCGTAAAATACCTTTTCTCGTCCGACCATTGAAGTTAAGCAGCTTCGAGCGCAGGCAGAACTTTGGAGGGAGACCATTTAGGAACACTGCGTGCCGTTGGCTTTTTCATTTTTGTTTTCTTTTTTAAATTCTACCAGATATGAAAAAAGCAAACATATTTTACTTTTGTTATTGTTTAAAAAGATACAGAAAGTTTAATTTGTCTAATTAACTTAAAATTCGAATTATTAACTAGTGCTCTCGGCAACGGCCATATCGCGCGGAAAACACCGTTTCTCGGCCGACCATTGAAGTTAAGCAGCTTCGAGCGCATGCAGCACTTGGGAGGGAGACCATTTAGGAACACTGCGTGCCGTTGGCTTTTTCACTTTTTTTTCTCTTTTAAATTCCACCAGGTATGAAAAAAGCAAACATATTTTATTTCTGTTATTGTTTAAAAAGATACAGAAAGTTTAATTTGTTTAATTGACTTAAAATTCGAATTATTAACTAGTGCTCTCGGCAACGGCCATATCAAGCGGAAAATACCTTTTCTCGTCCGAGCATTGAAGTTAAGGAGCTTCGAGCGCAGGCAGCACTTGGGAGGGAGACCATTTAGGAACACTGCGTGCCGTTGGCTTTTTCACTTTTTTTCTCTTTTAAATTCCACCAGATATGAAAAACGCAAACATTTTATTTTTGTTATTTTTTTAAAAAGATGAGGGAAGTTTAATTTGTCTAATTAATTTTAAATTTGACTTATCAACTAGAGCTTTCGGCAACGGCCATATCACGATGAAAACACCGGTTCTGGTCCGATCATTGAAGTTAAGCAGCTTCGAGCGCAGACAGTACTTGGGAGGGACACCATTTAGGAACACTGCGTGCCGTTGGCTTTTTCACTTTTGTTTTCTCTTTTAAATTCCACCAGATATGAAAAAAGCAAACATTTTATTTTTGTTATTGTATATCACTGCGTGCCGTTGGCTTTTTCACTTTTGTTTTCTCTTTTAAATTCCACCAGATATGAAAAAAGCAAATATTTTATTTTTGTTATTGTTTTAAAAAGATGCAGGAAGTTTAATTTGTCTAATTAATTTTAAATTCGAATTATTTACTAGTGCTCTCGGCGACTGCCATATCACGCTGAAAACAACGGTTCTCGTCCGCTCATTGAAGTTAAGCAGCTTCGAGCGCAGGCAGAACTTTGGAGGGAGATCATTTAGGAACACTTTGTGCCGTTGGCTTTTTCATTCTTGTTTTCTCTTTTAAATTCCACCAGATATGAAAAAAGCAAACATATTTTATTTTTGTCATTGTTTAAAAAGATGCAGGAAGTTTAATTTGTCTAATTAACTTTAAATTCGAATTATTAACTAGTGCTCTCGGTAACGGCCATATCAAGCGGAAAATACCTTTTCTCGTCCGACCATTGAAGTTAAGCAGCTTCGAGCGCAGGCAGAACTTGGGAGGGAGACCATTTAGGAACACTGCGTGCCGTTGGCTTTTTCACTTTTGTTTTCTCTTTTAAATTCAACCAGATATGAAAAAAGCAAACATATTTTATTTTTGTTATTGTTTAAAAAGATGCAGAAAGTTTAATTTGTCTAATTAATTTTAAATTCGAATTATTAACTATTGCTCTCGGCAACGGCCATATCACGCGGAAAACACCGGTTCTCGTCCGCTCATTGAAGTTAAGCAGCTTCGAGCGCAGGCAGAACTTTGGAGGGAGACCATTTAGGAACACTGCGTGCCGTTGGCTTTTTCATTTTTGTTTTCTTTTTTAAATTCTACCAGATATGAAAAAAGCAAACATATTTTATTTTTGTTATTGTTTAAAAAGATACAGAAAGTTTAATTTGTCTAATTAACTTAAAATTCGAATTATTAACTAGTGCTCTCGGCAACGGCCATATCGCGCGGAAAACACCGGTTCTCGGCCGACCATTGAAGTTAAGCAGATTCGAGCGCAGGCAGCACTTGGGAGGGAGACCAATTAGGAACACTGCGTGCCGTTGGCTTTCTCACTTTTTTTTCTCTTTTAAATTCCACCAGATATGAAAAAAGCAAACATTTTATTTTTGTTATTTTTTTAAAATGATGAGGGAAGTTTAATTTGTCTAATTAATTTTAAATTTGACTTATCAACTAGAGCTCTCGGCAACGGCCATATCACGATGAAAACACCGGTTCTGGTCCGATCTTTGAAGTTAAGCAGCTTCGAGCGCAGACAGTACTTGGGAGGGACACCATTTAGGAACACTGCGTGCCGTTGGCTTTTTCAGTTTTGTTTTCTCTTTTAAATTCCACCAGATACGAAAAAAGCAAACATTTTATTTTTGTTATTGTTTTAAAAAGATGCAGGAAGATTAATTTGTCTAATTAATTTTAAGTTCGAATTAATAACTAGTGCTCTCGGAAACGGCCATATCACGCGGAAAACAACGGTTCTCGTCCGCTCATTGAAGTTAAGCAGCTTCGAGCGCAGGCAGAACTTTGGAGGGAGACCATTTAGGAACACTGCGTGCCGTTGGCTTTTTCATTTTTGTTTTCTCTTTTAAATTCTACCAGATATGAAAAAAGCAAACATATTTTATTTTTGATATTGTTTTAAAAAGATGCAGGAAGTTTAATTTGTCTAATTAATTTTAAGTTCGAATTATTAACTAGTGCTCTCGGCAACGGCCATATCAAGCGGAAAATACCTTTTCTCGTCCGAACATTGAAGTTAAGCAGCTTCGAGCGCAGGCAGAACTTGGGAGGGAGACCATTTAGGAACACTGCGTGCCGTTGGCTTTTTCACTTTTGTTTTCTCTTTTAAATTCAACCAGATATGAAAAAAGCAAACATATTTTATTTTTGTTATTGTTTAAAAAGATGCAGAAAGTTTAATTTGTCTAATTAATTTTAAATTCGAATTATTAACTATTGCTCTCGGCAACGGCCATATCACGCGGAAAACACCGGTTCTCGTCCGCTCATTGAAGTTAAGCAGCTTCGAGCGCAGGCAGAACTTTGGAGGGAGACCATTTAGGAACACTGCGTGCCGTTGGCTTTTTCATTTTTGTTTTCTTTTTTAAATTCTACCAGATATGAAAAAAGCAAACATATTTTATTTTTGTTATTGTTTAAAAAGATACAGAAAGTTTAATTTGTCTAATTAACTTAAAATTCGAATTATTAACTAGTGCTCTCGGCAACGGCCATATCGCGCGGAAAACACCGGTTCTCGGCCGACCATTGAAGTTAAGCAGATTCGAGCGCAGGCAGCACTTGGGAGGGAGACCATTTAGGAACACTGCGTGCCGTTGGCTTTTTCACTTTTTTTTCTCTTTTAAATTCCACCAGATATGAAAAAAGCAAACATTTTATTTTTGTTATTTTTTTAAAATGATGAGGGAAGTTTAATTTGTCTAATTAATTTTAAATTTGACTTATCAACTAGAGCTCTCGGCAACGGCCATATCACGATGAAAACACCGGTTCTGGTCCGATCTTTGAAGTTAAGCAGCTTCGAGCGCAGACAGTACTTGGGAGGGACACCATTTAGGAACACTGCGTGCCGTTGGCTTTTTCAGTTTTGTTTTCTCTTTTAAATTCCACCAGATACGAAAAAAGCAAACATTTTATTTTTGTTATTGTTTTAAAAAGATGCAGGAAGATTAATTTGTCTAATTAATTTTAAGTTCGAATTAATAACTAGTGCTCTCGGAAACGGCCATATCACGCGGAAAACAACGGTTCTCGTCCGCTCATTGAAGTTAAGCAGCTTCGAGCGCAGGCAGAACTTTGGAGGGAGACCATTTAGGAACACTGCGTGCCGTTGGCTTTTTCATTTTTGTTTTCTCTTTTAAATTCTACCAGATATGAAAAAAGCAAACATATTTTATTTTTGATATTGTTTTAAAAAGATGCAGAAAGTTTAATTTGTCTAATTAATTTTAAATTCGAATTATTAACTATTGCTCTCGGCAACGGCCATATCACGCGGAAAACACCGGTTCTCGTCCGCTCATTGAAGTTAAGCAGCTTCGAGCGCAGGCAGAACTTTGGAGGGAGACCATTTAGGAACACTGCGTGCCGTTGGCTTTTTCATTTTTGTTTTCTTTTTTAAATTCTACCAGATATGAAAAAAGCAAACATATTTTATTTTTGTTATTGTTTAAAAAGATACAGAAAGTTTAATTTGTCTAATTAACTAAAAATTCGAATTATTAACTAGTGCTCTCGGCAACGGCCATATCGCGCGGAAAACACCGGTTCTCGGCCGACCATTGAAGTTAAGCAGATTCGAGCGCAGGCAGCACTTGGGAGGGAGACCATTTAGGAACACTGCGTGCCGTTGGCTTTTTCACTTTTTTTTCTCTTTTAAAGTCCACCAGATATGAAAAAAGCAAACATTTTATTTTTGTTATTTTTTTAAAATGATGAGGGAAGTTTAATTTGTCTAATTAGTTTTAAATTTGACTTATCGACTAGAGCTCTCGGCAACGGCCATATCACGATGAAAACACCGGCTCTGGTCCGATCTTTGAAGTTAAGCAGCTTCGAGCGCAGACAGTACTTGGGAGGGACACCATTTAGGAACACTGCGTGCCGTTGGCTTTTTCACTTTTTTTTCTCTTTTAAATTCCACCAGGTATGAAAAAAGCAAACATATTTTATTTCTGTTATTGTTTAAAAAGATACAGAAAGTTTAATTTGTTTAATTGACTTAAAATTCGAATTATTAACTAGTGCTCTCGGCAACGGCCATATCAAGCGGAAAATACCTTTTCTCGTCCGAGCATTGAAGTTAAGGAGCTTCGAGCGCAGGCAGCACTTGGGAGGGAGACCATTTAGGAACACTGCGTGCCGTTGGCTTTTTCACTTTTTTTCTCTTTTAAATTCCACCAGATATGAAAAACGCAAACATTTTATTTTTGTTATTTTTTTAAAAAGATGAGGGAAGTTTAATTTGTCTAATTAATTTTAAATTTGACTTATCAACTAGAGCTTTCGGCAACGGCCATATCACGATGAAAACACCGGTTCTGGTCCGATCATTGAAGTTAAGCAGCTTCGAGCGCAGACAGTACTTGGGAGGGACACCATTTAGGAACACTGCGTGCCGTTGGCTTTTTCACTTTTGTTTTCTCTTTTAAATTCCACCAGATATGAAAAAAGCAAACATTTTATTTTTGTTATTGTATATCACTGCGTGCCGTTGGCTTTTTCACTTTTGTTTTCTCTTTTAAATTCCACCAGATATGAAAAAAGCAAATATTTTATTTTTGTTATTGTTTTAAAAAGATGCAGGAAGTTTAATTTGTCTAATTAATTTTAAATTCGAATTATTTACTAGTGCTCTCGGCGACTGCCATATCACGCTGAAAACAACGGTTCTCGTCCGCTCATTGAAGTTAAGCAGCTTCGAGCGCAGGCAGAACTTTGGAGGGAGATCATTTAGGAACACTTTGTGCCGTTGGCTTTTTCATTCTTGTTTTCTCTTTTAAATTCCACCAGATATGAAAAAAGCAAACATATTTTATTTTTGTCATTGTTTAAAAAGATGCAGGAAGTTTAATTTGTCTAATTAACTTTAAATTCGAATTATTAACTAGTGCTCTCGGTAACGGCCATATCAAGCGGAAAATACCTTTTCTCGTCCGACCATTGAAGTTAAGCAGCTTCGAGCGCAGGCAGAACTTGGGAGGGAGACCATTTAGGAACACTGCGTGCCGTTGGCTTTTTCACTTTTGTTTTCTCTTTTAAATTCAACCAGATATGAAAAAAGCAAACATATTTTATTTTTGTTATTGTTTAAAAAGATGCAGAAAGTTTAATTTGTCTAATTAATTTTAAATTCGAATTATTAACTATTGCTCTCGGCAACGGCCATATCACGCGGAAAACACCGGTTCTCGTCCGCTCATTGAAGTTAAGCAGCTTCGAGCGCAGGCAGAACTTTGGAGGGAGACCATTTAGGAACACTGCGTGCCGTTGGCTTTTTCATTTTTGTTTTCTTTTTTAAATTCTACCAGATATGAAAAAAGCAAACATATTTTATTTTTGTTATTGTTTAAAAAGATACAGAAAGTTTAATTTGTCTAATTAACTTAAAATTCGAATTATTAACTAGTGCTCTCGGCAACGGCCATATCGCGCGGAAAACACCGGTTCTCGGCCGACCATTGAAGTTAAGCAGATTCGAGCGCAGGCAGCACTTGGGAGGGAGACCAATTAGGAACACTGCGTGCCGTTGGCTTTCTCACTTTTTTTTCTCTTTTAAATTCCACCAGATATGAAAAAAGCAAACATTTTATTTTTGTTATTTTTTTAAAATGATGAGGGAAGTTTAATTTGTCTAATTAATTTTAAATTTGACTTATCAACTAGAGCTCTCGGCAACGGCCATATCACGATGAAAACACCGGTTCTGGTCCGATCTTTGAAGTTAAGCAGCTTCGAGCGCAGACAGTACTTGGGAGGGACACCATTTAGGAACACTGCGTGCCGTTGGCTTTTTCAGTTTTGTTTTCTCTTTTAAATTCCACCAGATACGAAAAAAGCAAACATTTTATTTTTGTTATTGTTTTAAAAAGATGCAGGAAGATTAATTTGTCTAATTAATTTTAAGTTCGAATTAATAACTAGTGCTCTCGGAAACGGCCATATCACGCGGAAAACAACGGTTCTCGTCCGCTCATTGAAGTTAAGCAGCTTCGAGCGCAGGCAGAACTTTGGAGGGAGACCATTTAGGAACACTGCGTGCCGTTGGCTTTTTCATTTTTGTTTTCTCTTTTAAATTCTACCAGATATGAAAAAAGCAAACATATTTTATTTTTGATATTGTTTTAAAAAGATGCAGGAAGTTTAATTTGTCTAATTAATTTTAAGTTCGAATTATTAACTAGTGCTCTCGGCAACGGCCATATCAAGCGGAAAATACCTTTTCTCGTCCGAACATTGAAGTTAAGCAGCTTCGAGCGCAGGCAGAACTTGGGAGGGAGACCATTTAGGAACACTGCGTGCCGTTGGCTTTTTCACTTTTGTTTTCTCTTTTAAATTCAACCAGATATGAAAAAAGCAAACATATTTTATTTTTGTTATTGTTTAAAAAGATGCAGAAAGTTTAATTTGTCTAATTAATTTTAAATTCGAATTATTAACTATTGCTCTCGGCAACGGCCATATCACGCGGAAAACACCGGTTCTCGTCCGCTCATTGAAGTTAAGCAGCTTCGAGCGCAGGCAGAACTTTGGAGGGAGACCATTTAGGAACACTGCGTGCCGTTGGCTTTTTCATTTTTGTTTTCTTTTTTAAATTCTACCAGATATGAAAAAAGCAAACATATTTTATTTTTGTTATTGTTTAAAAAGATACAGAAAGTTTAATTTGTCTAATTAACTTAAAATTCGAATTATTAACTAGTGCTCTCGGCAACGGCCATATCGCGCGGAAAACACCGGTTCTCGGCCGACCATTGAAGTTAAGCAGATTCGAGCGCAGGCAGCACTTGGGAGGGAGACCATTTAGGAACACTGCGTGCCGTTGGCTTTTTCACTTTTTTTTCTCTTTTAAATTCCACCAGATATGAAAAAAGCAAACATTTTATTTTTGTTATTTTTTTAAAATGATGAGGGAAGTTTAATTTGTCTAATTAATTTTAAATTTGACTTATCAACTAGAGCTCTCGGCAACGGCCATATCACGATGAAAACACCGGTTCTGGTCCGATCTTTGAAGTTAAGCAGCTTCGAGCGCAGACAGTACTTGGGAGGGACACCATTTAGGAACACTGCGTGCCGTTGGCTTTTTCAGTTTTGTTTTCTCTTTTAAATTCCACCAGATACGAAAAAAGCAAACATTTTATTTTTGTTATTGTTTTAAAAAGATGCAGGAAGATTAATTTGTCTAATTAATTTTAAGTTCGAATTAATAACTAGTGCTCTCGGAAACGGCCATATCACGCGGAAAACAACGGTTCTCGTCCGCTCATTGAAGTTAAGCAGCTTCGAGCGCAGGCAGAACTTTGGAGGGAGACCATTTAGGAACACTGCGTGCCGTTGGCTTTTTCATTTTTGTTTTCTCTTTTAAATTCTACCAGATATGAAAAAAGCAAACATATTTTATTTTTGATATTGTTTTAAAAAGATGCAGAAAGTTTAATTTGTCTAATTAATTTTAAATTCGAATTATTAACTATTGCTCTCGGCAACGGCCATATCACGCGGAAAACACCGGTTCTCGTCCGCTCATTGAAGTTAAGCAGCTTCGAGCGCAGGCAGAACTTTGGAGGGAGACCATTTAGGAACACTGCGTGCCGTTGGCTTTTTCATTTTTGTTTTCTTTTTTAAATTCTACCAGATATGAAAAAAGCAAACATATTTTATTTTTGTTATTGTTTAAAAAGATACAGAAAGTTTAATTTGTCTAATTAACTAAAAATTCGAATTATTAACTAGTGCTCTCGGCAACGGCCATATCGCGCGGAAAACACCGGTTCTCGGCCGACCATTGAAGTTAAGCAGATTCGAGCGCAGGCAGCACTTGGGAGGGAGACCATTTAGGAACACTGCGTGCCGTTGGCTTTTTCACTTTTTTTTCTCTTTTAAAGTCCACCAGATATGAAAAAAGCAAACATTTTATTTTTGTTATTTTTTTAAAATGATGAGGGAAGTTTAATTTGTCTAATTAGTTTTAAATTTGACTTATCGACTAGAGCTCTCGGCAACGGCCATATCACGATGAAAACACCGGCTCTGGTCCGATCTTTGAAGTTAAGCAGCTTCGAGCGCAGACAGTACTTGGGAGGGACACCATTTAGGAACACTGCGTGCCGTTGGCTTTTTCAGTTTTGTTTTCTCTTTTAAATTCCACCAGATACGAAAAAAGCAAACATTTTATTTTTGTTATTGTTTTAAAAAGATGCAGGAAGATTAATTTGTCTAATTAATTTTAAGTTCGAATTAATAACTAGTGCTCTCGGCAACGGCCATATCACGCGGAAAACAACGGTTCTCGTCCGCTCATTGAAGTTAAGCAGCTTCGAGCGCAGGCAGAACTTTGGAGGGAGACCATTTAGGAACACTGCGTGCCGTTGGCTTTTTCATTTTTGTTTTCTCTTTTAAATTCTACCAGATATGAAAAAAGCAAACATATTTTATTTTTGATATTGTTTTAAAAAGATGCAGGAAGTTTAATTTGTCTAATTAATTTTAAGTTCGAATTATTAACTAGTGCTCTCGGCAACGGCCATATCAAGCGGAAAATACCTTTTCTCGTCCGAACATTGAAGTTAAGCAGCTTCGAGCGCAGGCAGAACTTGGGAGGGAGACCATTTAGGAACACTGCGTACCGTTGGCTTTTTCACTTTTTTTTTCTCTTTTAAATTCCACCAGATATGAAAAAAGCAAACATTTTTTTCTTATTGTTTTAAAAAGATGCAGGAAGTTTAATTTGTCTAATTAATTGTAAATTCAAATTATTAACTATTGTCTCGGCAGCGGCCATATCACTCTGACAACACCGGTTCTCGTCCAATCATTGAAGTTAAGCAGCTTCGAGCGCAGGAAGTACTTGGGAGGGAGACCATTTAGGAACACTGCGTATGTTGGCTTTTTCATTTTTGTTTTCTCTTTTAAATTCCACCAGATATGAAAAAAGCAATCATTTTATTTTTGATATTGTTTTAAAAAGAGCAGGAAGTTTAATTTGTCTAATTAATTTTAAATTCGAATTATTAACTAGTGCTCTCGGCAACGGCCATATCACGCGGAAAACACCGGTTATCGTCCGACCATTGAAGTTAAGCAGCTTCGAGCGCAGGCAGAACTTTGGAGGGAGACCATTTAGGAACACTGCGTGCCGTTGGCTTTTTCATTTTTGTTTTCTCTTTTAAATTCTACCAGATATGAAAAAAGCAAACATATTTTATTTTTGTTATTGTTTAAAAAGATGCAGAAAGTTTAATTTGTCGAATTAATTTTAAGTTCGAATTATTAACTAATGCTCTCGGCAACGGCCATATCACGCGGAAAACACCGGTTCTCGTCTGACCATTGAAGTTAAGCAGCTTCGAGCGCAGGCAGGACTTTGGAGGGAGACCATTTAGGAACACTGCGTGCCGTTGGCGTTTTCATTTTTGTTTTCTCTTTTAAATTCTACCAGATATGAAAAAAGCAAACATTATTTATTTTTGTCATTGTTTAAAAAGATGCAGGAAGTTTAATTCAAATTCAAATTCAAATTCAAAAATGTTTATTTTTTACTTTTCATTACATATACAGTTTGCTACGGGGCTAAGTCACATTGTGACTTGTAAGCCCCGTGCCTATCTGCTTAATTTAATATAACAATTTAATTTAATCAAATAAAAAATAGATTTTACAATGGTGTCTTATAATAATTCGTGTTAAAGATTCATGAAAAAAGAATTAATGAATATATGTTATATCCACTTAAAATTGAACAGTGGCATGGTATAATATAAAATATTTAACAATTGGTTATGCCAAAGGTGGCTTTATAAAAACAAATTAAATAAAAAAGTAAAGGTTTTATTATTTTTTTCTAATATTAGTGATTTTATAGTCTTTTTAAATCTAGTTAAAGTCGGGTTTGCTTGAATTTCAGGTGATATTGTGTTATATAATTTTATTCCCGTATAAAAGATAGACGTGAATTTTTTTGAGGTGTTACATTTAGGTAAATCTAATAGATCTAGTGATCTAGTATGTCTATTTTTCTGCTTCTGTTTTAGTAGGCTATTTTCCCGCCTAATGTTTGTGTATATGAAACATAAGCTATTATACTGTATACTCTCTTGTATGTTTAAAATTTTTGCCCTAGTAAAATACTCTTGGGTATGGTCTCTAAATGACAAATTATAAATTGATCTAATTGCCCTTTTTTGTAGGATATGTATCCTATTTTTATTAGCTTTTGTTGTGTTGCCCCAGAATTGTATTCCATAAGAGAACACCGAATTAAATAATGCGTGGTATATTTCAATTAGAATATTTCTGGGTACCATTTTTCTACAATGGTAAAGCAATCCATTCACTCGGGCTAATTTTGAGCTGGTTATATTAACATGACTGTCCCAGGTTAAGTGTTTATCAAAGTATAGGCCTAGATATTTGTATTTATCTACTATTTTAATTTTTTCCTTATTAAGTTCGATACCATTTAGTACCCTACTGACATCTCTACCCCTATTATGGAATATTATGCCTTCCGTCTTTTTTATATTAAGGAGAAGCCCATTATCTGTGATCCACTTAAATATCTTATCTAGGTAGTGGTTTGATTGATCTATTGCATTTATTGGGTTTGCGGATTTATATAAAAGGAGCGCGTCATCTGCGTACATGAACATGTGACCAGACGGTGCCTGTTTAATGAGGTCATTTATGAATAGATTAAATAAGAGTGGTGATATTATAGAGCCCTGCGGGACTCCCGATATTAATTGACTTGGCGCAGATAAATCCCTTCCCACTCTAGTGTAGCATTGTCTATTTTCTAGGTAGCTTTTTAGCCACGCACTTGCAGTTCCTCTGATCCCTTGTTTGTATAGTTTGTTTAGTAGATGTTCGTGATCTACACTATCGAAAGCTTTTCGTAGATCCAGAAAAACGCCCACACAGATTTCACTTTGATCAAGTGCCTCTAGTATATACTTGTATGCTCCCCCTAATGCTTCCATTTACCATTCCCACTACGGAAACCAAATTGAAATTCCGATAATATGTTAAATTTCTCCACGAAGGAGTTGAGTCGCACGTGAAAGGCTTTATCAAATATTTTTGCTATAATAGATAGCAGTGAAATAGGGCGATAATTTGACGGAGTTTTTGGGTCGTCTTTTTTAAAAATTGGAACTATTATGGTTTTTTTTAGATTTTCTGGATAGATACCTAGATTGAAGGATAAGTTAATTAGGTATTTAAGAGGGGTTATTATGCTTTCGATCACTATTTTCAGCGGTTTAGCTTTTATGCCGTCAAAGCCAGGTGATGAGTTATTTTGTAGAGAGTTAATTATTATCTAATTAACTTTAAATTCGAATTATTAACTTGTGCTCTCGGCAACGGCCATATCAAGCGGAAAATACCTTTTCTCGTCCGAACATTGAAGTTAAGCAGCTTCGAGCGCAGGCAGCACTCGGGAGGGAGACCATTTAGGAACACTGCGTGCCGTTGGCTTTTTCACTTTTTTTTCTCTTTTAAATTCCACCAGATATGAAAAAAGCAAACATTTTTTTGTTATTGTTTTAAAAACATGCAGGAAGTTTAATTTGTCTAATTAATTGTAAATTCGAATTATTAACTAGTGCTCTCGGCAGCGGCCATATCAAGCTGACAACACCGGTTCTCGTCCAATCATTGAAGTTAAGCAGCTTCGAGCGCAGGCAGTACTTGGGAGGGAGACCATTTAGGAACACTGCGTGCCGTTGGCTTTTTCATTTTTGTTTTTTCTTTTAAATTCCACCAGATATGAAAAAAGCAATCATTTTATTTTTGATATTGTTTTAAAAAGAGCAGGAAGTTTAATTTGTCTAATTAATTTTAAATTCGAATTATTAACTAGTGCTCTCGGCAACGGCCATATCACGCGGAAAATACCTTTTCTCGTCCGACCATTGAAGTTAAGCAGCTTCGAGCGCAGGCAGAACTTGGGAGGGAGACCATTTAGGAACACTGCGTGCCGTTGGCTTTTTCACTTTTGTTTTCTCTTTTAAATTCCACCAGATATGAAAAAAGCAAACATATTTTATTTTTGTTATTGTTTAAAAAGATACAGAAAGTTTAATTTGTCTAATTAACTTAAAATTCGAATTATTAACTAGTGCTCTCGGCAACGGCCATATCGCGCGGAAAACACCGGTTCTCGGTCGACCATTGAAGTTAAGCAGCTTCGAGCGCAGGCAGCACTTGGGAGGGAGACCATTTAGAAACACTGCGTGCCGTTGGCTTTTTCACTTTTTTTTCTCTTTTAAATTCCACCAGGTATGAAAAAAGCAAACATATTTTATTTTTGTTATTGTTTAAAAAGATACAGAAAGTTTAATTTGTCTAATTAACTTAAAATTCGAATTATTAACTAGTGCTCTCGGCAACGGCCATATCGCGCGGAAAACACCGGTTCTCGGTCGACCATTGAAGTTAAGCAGCTTCGAGCGCAGGCAGCACTTGGGAGGGAGACCATTTAGAAACACTGCGTGCCGTTGGCTTTTTCACTTTTTTTTCTCTTTTAAATTCCACCAGGTATGAAAAAAGCAAACATATTTTATTTCTGTTATTGTTTAAAAAGATACAGAAAGTTTAATTTGTCTAATTAACTTAAAATTCAAATTATTAACTATTGCTCTCGGCAACGGCCATATCAAGCGGAAAATACCTTTTCTCGTCCGAGCATTGAAGTTAAGGAGCTTCGAGCGCAGGCAGCACTTGGGAGGGAGACCATTTAAGAACACTGCGTGCCGTTGGCTTTTTCACTTTTTTTTCTCTTTTAAATTCCACCAGATATGAAAAAAGCAAACATTTTATTTTTGTTATTTTTTTAAAAAGATGAGGGAAGTTTAATTTGTCTAATTAATTTTAAATTTGACTTATCAACTAGAGCTCTCGGCAACGGCCATATCACGATGAAAACACCGGTTCTGGTCCGATCATTGAAGTTAAGCAGCTTCGAGCGCAGACAGTACTTGGGAGGGACACCATTTAGGAACACTGCGTGCCGTTGGCTTTTTCACTTTTGTTTTCTCTTTTAAATTCCACCAGATATGAAAAAAGCAAACATTTTATTTTTGTTATTGTTTTAAAAAGATGCAGGAAGTTTAATTTGTCTAATTAATTTTAAGTTCGAATTAATAACTAGTGCTCTCGGCAACGGCCATATCACGCGGAAAACGCCGGTTCTCGTCCGACCATTGAAGTTAACTGCTTCGAACGCAAGCAGAACTTGGGAGGGAGACCATTTAGGAACACTGCGTACCGTTGGCTTTTTCACTTTTGTTTTCTCTTTTAAATTCTACCAGATATGAAAAAAGCAAACATATTTTATTTTTTTCATTGTTTAAAAAGATGCAGGAAGTTTAATTTGTCAAATTAACTTTAAATTCGAATTATTAACTAGTGCTCTCGGCAACGGCCATATCAAGCGTAAAATACCTTTTCTCGTCCGACCATTGAAGTTAAGCAGCTTCGAGCGCAGGCAGAACTTTGGAGGGAGACCATTTAGGAACACTGCGTGCCGTTGGCTTTTTCATTTTTGTTTTCTTTTTTAAATTCTACCAGATATGAAAAAAGCAAACATATTTAATTTTTGTTATTGTTTAAAAAGATACAGAAAGTTTAATTTGTCTAATTAACTTAAAATTCGAATTATTAACTAGTGCTCTCGGCAACGGCCATATCGCGCGGAAAACACCGGTTCTCGTCCGACCATTGAAGTTAAGCAGCTTCGAGCGCATGCACCACTTGGGAGGGAGACCATTTAGGAACACTGCGTGCCGTTGCCTTTTTCACTTTTTTTTCTCTTTTAAATTCCACCAGGTATGAAAAAAGCAAACATATTTTATTTCTGTTATTGTTTAAAAAGATACAGAAAGTTTAATTTGTCTAATTAACTTAAAATTCGAATTATTAACTAGTGCTCTCGGCAACGGCCATATCAAGCGGAAAATACCTTTTCTCGTCCGAGCATTGAAGTTAAGGAGCTTCGAGCGCAGGCAGCACTTGGGAGGGAGACCATTTAGGAACACTGCGTGCCGTTGGCTTTTTCACTTTTTTTTCTCTTTGAAATTCCACCAGATATGAAAAAAGCAAACATTTTATTTTTGTTATTTTTTTAAAAAGATGAGGGAAGTTTAATTTGTCTAATTAATTTTAAATTTGACTTATCAACTAGAGCTTTCGGCAACGGCCATATCACGATGAAAACACCGGTTCTGGTCCGATCATTGAAGTTAAGCAGCTTCGAGCGCAGACAGTACTTGGGAGGGACACCATTTAGGAACACTGCGTGCCGTTGGCTTTTTCACTTTTGTTTTCTCTTTTAAATTCCACCAGATATGAAAAAAGCAAACATTTTATTTTTGTTATTGTATATCACTGCGTGCCGTTGGCTTTTTCACTTTTGTTTTCTCTTTTAAATTCCACCAGATATGAAAAAAGCAAATATTTTATTTTTGTTATTGTTTTAAAAAGATGCAGGAAGTTTAATTTGTCTAATTAATTTTAAATTCGAATTATTTACTAGTGCTCTCGGCGACTGCCATATCACGCTGAAAACAACGGTTCTCGTCCGCTCATTGAAGTTAAGCAGCTTCGAGCGCAGGCAGAACTTTGGAGGGAGATCATTTAGGAACACTGTGTGCCGTTGGCTTTTTCATTCTTGTTTTCTCTTTTAAATTCCACCAGATATGAAAAAAGCAAACATATTTTATTTTTGTCATTGTTTAAAAAGATGCAGGAAGTTTAATTTGTCTAATTAACTTTAAATTCGAATTATTAACTAGTGCTCTCGGTAACGGCCATATCAAGCGGAAAATACCTTTTCTCGTCCGACCATTGAAGTTAAGCAGCTTCGAGCGCAGGCAGAACTTGGGAGGGAGACCATTTAGGAACACTGCGTGCCGTTGGCTTTTTCACTTTTGTTTTCTCTTTTAAATTCAACCAGATATGAAAAAAGCAAACATATTTTATTTTTGTTATTGTTTAAAAAGATGCAGAAAGTTTAATTTGTCTAATTAATTTTAAATTCGAATTATTAACTATTGCTCTCGGCAACGGCCATATCACGCGGAAAACACCGGTTCTCGTCCGCTCATTGAAGTTAAGCAGCTTCGAGCGCAGGCAGAACTTTGGAGGGAGACCATTTAGGAACACTGCGTGCCGTTGGCTTTTTCATTTTTGTTTTCTTTTTTAAATTCTACCAGATATGAAAAAAGCAAACATATTTTATTTTTGTTATTGTTTAAAAAGATACAGAAAGTTTAATTTGTCTAATTAACTTAAAATTCGAATTATTAACTAGTGCTCTCGGCAACGGCCATATCGCGCGGAAAACACCGGTTCTCGGCCGACCATTGAAGTTAAGCAGATTCGAGCGCAGGCAGCACTTGGGAGGGAGACCATTTAGGAACACTGCGTGCCGTTGGCTTTTTCACTTTTGTTTTCTCTTTTAAATTCAACCAGATATGAAAAAAGCAAACATATTTTATTTTTGTTATTGTTTAAAAAGATGCAGAAAGTTTAATTTGTCTAATTAATTTTAAATTCGAATTATTAACTATTGCTCTCGGCAACGGCCATATCACGCGGAAAACACCGGTTCTCGTCCGCTCATTGAAGTTAAGCAGCTTCGAGCGCAGGCAGAACTTTGGAGGGAGACCATTTAGGAACACTGCGTGCCGTTGGCTTTTTCATTTTTGTTTTCTTTTTTAAATTCTAACAGATATGAAAAAAGCAAACATATTTTATTTTTGTTATTGTTTAAAAAGATACAGAAAGTTTAATTTGTCTAATTAACTAAAAATTCGAATTATTAACTAGTGCTCTCGGCAACGGCCATATCGCGCGGAAAACACCGGTTCTCGGCCGACCATTGAAGTTAAGCAGATTCGAGCGCAGGCAGCACTTGGGAGGGAGACCATTTAGGAACACTGCGTGCCGTTGGCTTTTTCACTTTTTTTTCTCTTTTAAATTCCACCAGATATGAAAAAAGCAAACATTTTATTTTTGTTATTTTTTTAAAATGATGAGGGAAGTTTAATTTGTCTAATTAGTTTTAAATTTGACTTATCGACTAGAGCTCTCGGCAACGGCCATATCACGATGAAAACACCGGTTCTGGTCCGATCTTTGAAGTTAAGCAGCTTCGAGCGCAGACAGTACTTGGGAGGGACACCATTTAGGAACACTGCGTGCCGTTGGCTTTTTCAGTTTTGTTTTCTCTTTTAAATTCCACCAGATACGAAAAAAGCAAACATTTTATTTTTGTTATTGTTTTAAAAAGATGCAGGAAGATTAATTTGTCTAATTAATTTTAAGTTCGAATTTATAACTAGTGCTCTCGGCAACGGCCATATCACGCGGAAAACAACGGTTCTCGTCCGCTCATTGAAGTTAAGCAGCTTCGAGCGCAGGCAGAACTTTGGAGGGAGACCATTTAGGAACACTGCGTGCCGTTGGCTTTTTCATTTTTGTTTTCTCTTTTAAATTCTACCAGATATGAAAAAAGCAAACATATTTTATTTTTGATATTGTTTTAAAAAGATGCAGGAAGTTTAATTTGTCTAATTAATTTTAAGTTCGAATTATTAACTAGTGCTCTCGGCAACGGCCATATCAAGCGGAAAATACCTTTTCTCGTCCGAACATTGAAGTTAAGCAGCTTCGAGCGCAGGCAGAACTTGGGAGGGAGACCATTTAGGAACACTGCGTGCCGTTGGCTTTTTCACTTTTGTTTTCTCTTTTAAATTCAACCAGATATGAAAAAAGCAAACATATTTTATTTTTGTTATTGTTTAAAAAGATGCAGAAAGTTTAATTTGTCTAATTAATTTTAAATTCGAATTATTAACTATTGCTCTCGGCAACGGCCATATCACGCGGAAAACACCGGTTCTCGTCCGCTCATTGAAGTTAAGCAGCTTCGAGCGCAGGCAGAACTTTGGAGGGAGACCATTTAGGAACACTGCGTGCCGTTGGCTTTTTCATTTTTGTTTTCTTTTTTAAATTCTACCAGATATGAAAAAAGCAAACATATTTTATTTTTGTTATTGTTTAAAAAGATACAGAAAGTTTAATTTGTCTAATTAACTTTAAATTCGAATTATTAACTAGTGCTCTCGGCAACGGCCATATCGCGCGGAAAACACCGGTTCTCGGCCGACCATTGAAGTTAAGCAGCTTCGAG
Source organism: Phalangium opilio (assembly GCF_054372755.1). Lineage (NCBI taxonomy): Eukaryota > Metazoa > Arthropoda > Arachnida > Opiliones > Phalangiidae > Phalangium > Phalangium opilio. The sequence goes on along the minus strand of NW_028324151.1, from coordinate 11,598,744 downwards.
CGCAGGCAGAACTTGGGAGGGAGACCATTTAGGAACACTGCGTGCCGTTGGCTTTTTCACTTTTGTTTTCTCTTTTAAATTCAACCAGATATGAAAAAAGCAAACATATTTTATTTTTGTTATTGTTTAAAAAGATGCAGAAAGTTTAATTTGTCTAATTAATTTTAAATTCGAATTATTAACTATTGCTCTCGGCAACGGCCATATCACGCGGAAAACACCGGTTCTCGTCCGCTCATTGAAGTTAAGCAGCTTCGAGCGCAGGCAGAACTTTGGAGGGAGACCATTTAGGAACACTGCGTGCCGTTGGCTTTTTCATTTTGTTTTCTTTTTTAAATTCTACCAGATATGAAAAAAGCAAACATATTTTATTTTTGTTATTGTTTAAAAAGATACAGAAAGTTTAATTTGTCTAATTAACTTAAAATTCGAATTATTAACTAGTGCTCTCGGCAACGGCCATATCGCGCGGAAAACACCGGTTCTCGGCCGACCATTGAAGTTAAGCAGATTCGAGCGCAGGCAGCACTTGGGAGGGAGACCATTTAGGAACACTGCGTGCCGTTGGCTTTTTCACTTTTGTTTTCTCTTTTAAATTCAACCAGATATGAAAAAAGCAAACATATTTTATTTTTGTTATTGTTTAAAAAGATGCAGAAAGTTTAATTTGTCTAATTAATTTTAAATTCGAATTATTAACTATTGCTCTCGGCAACGGCCATATCACGCGGAAAACACCGGTTCTCGTCCGCTCATTGAAGTTAAGCAGCTTCGAGCGCAGGCAGAACTTTGGAGGGAGACCATTTAGGAACACTGCGTGCCGTTGGCTTTTTCATTTTTGTTTTCTTTTTTAAATTCTACCAGATATGAAAAAAGCAAACATATTTTATTTTTGTTATTGTTTAAAAAGATACAGAAAGTTTAATTTGTCTAATTAACTAAAAATTCGAATTATTAACTAGTGCTCTCGGCAACGGCCATATCGCGCGGAAAACACCGGTTCTCGGCCGACCATTGAAGTTAAGCAGATTCGAGCGCAGGCAGCACTTGGGAGGGAGACCATTTAGGAACACTGCGTGCCGTTGGCTTTTTCACTTTTTTTTCTCTTTTAAATTCCACCAGATATGAAAAAAGCAAACATTTTATTTTTGTTATTTTTTTAAAATGATGAGGGAAGTTTAATTTGTCTAATTAGTTTTAAATTTGACTTATCGACTAGAGCTCTCGGCAACGGCCATATCACAATGAAAACACCGGTTCTGGTCCGATCTTTGAAGTTAAGCAGCTTCGAGCGCAGACAGTACTTGGGAGGGACACCATTTAGGAACACTGCGTGCCGTTGGCTTTTTCAGTTTTGTTTTCTCTTTTAAATTCCACCAGATACGAAAAAAGCAAACATTTTATTTTTGTTATTGTTTTAAAAAGATGCAGGAAGATTAATTTGTCTAATTAATTTTAAGTTCGAATTAATAACTAGTGCTCTCGGCAACGGCCATATCACGCGGAAAACAACGGTTCTCGTCCGCTCATTGAAGTTAAGCAGCTTCGAGCGCAGGCAGAACTTTGGAGGGAGACCATTTAGGAACACTGCGTGCCGTTGGCTTTTTCATTTTTGTTTTCTCTTTTAAATTCTACCAGATATGAAAAAAGCAAACATATTTTATTTTTGATATTGTTTTAAAAAGATGCAGGAAGTTTAATTTGTCTAATTAATTTTAAGTTCGAATTATTAACTAGTGCTCTCGGCAACGGCCATATCAAGCGGAAAATACCTTTTCTCGTCCGAACATTGAAGTTAAGCAGCTTCGAGCGCAGGCAGAACTTGGGAGGGAGACCATTTAGGAACACTGCGTGCCGTTGGCTTTTTCACTTTTGTTTTCTCTTTTAAATTCAACCAGATATGAAAAAAGCAAACATATTTTATTTTTGTTATTGTTTAAAAAGATGCAGAAAGTTTAATTTGTCTAATTAATTTTAAATTCGAATTATTAACTATTGCTCTCGGCAACGGCCATATCACGCGGAAAACACCGGTTCTCGTCCGCTCATTGAAGTTAAGCAGCTTCGAGCGCAGGCAGAACTTTGGAGGGAGACCATTTAGGAACACTGCGTGCCGTTGGCTTTTTCATTTTTGTTTTCTTTTTTAAATTCTACCAGATATGAAAAAAGCAAACATGTTTTATTTTTGTTATTGTTTAAAAAGATACAGAAAGTTTAATTTGTCTAATTAACTAAAAATTCGAATTATTAACTAGTGCTCTCGGCAACGGCCATATCGCGCGGAAAACACCGGTTCTCGGCCGACCATTGAAGTTAAGCAGATTCGAGCGCAGGCAGCACTTGGGAGGGAGACCATTTAGGAACACTGCGTGCCGTTGGCTTTTTCACTTTTTTTTCTCTTTTAAAGTCCACCAGATATGAAAAAAGCAAACATTTTATTTTTGTTATTTTTTTAAAATGATGAGGGAAGTTTAATTTGTCTAATTAGTTTTAAATTTGACTTATCGACTAGAGCTCTCGGCAACGGCCATATCACGATGAAAACACCGGCTCTGGTCCGATCTTTGAAGTTAAGCAGCTTCGAGCGCAGACAGTACTTGGGAGGGACACCATTTAGGAACACTGCGTGCCGTTGGCTTTTTCAGTTTTGTTTTCTCTTTTAAATTCCACCAGATACGAAAAAAGCAAACATTTTATTTTTGTTATTGTTTTAAAAAGATGCAGGAAGATTAATTTGTCTAATTAATTTTAAGTTCGAATTAATAACTAGTGCTCTCGGCAACGGCCATATCACGCGGAAAACAACGGTTCTCGTCCGCTCATTGAAGTTAAGCAGCTTCGAGCGCAGGCAGAACTTTGGAGGGAGACCATTTAGGAACACTGCGTGCCGTTGGCTTTTTCATTTTTGTTTTCTCTTTTAAATTCTACCAGATATGAAAAAAGCAAACATATTTTATTTTTGATATTGTTTTAAAAAGATGCAGGAAGTTTAATTTGTCTAATTAATTTTAAGTTCGAATTATTAACTAGTGCTCTCGGCAACGGCCATATCAAGCGGAAAATACCTTTTCTCGTCCGAACATTGAAGTTAAGCAGCTTCGAGCGCAGGCAGAACTTGGGAGGGAGACCATTTAGGAACACTGCGTACCGTTGGCTTTTTCACTTTTTTTTTCTCTTTTAAATTCCACCAGATATGAAAAAAGCAAACATTTTTTTCTTATTGTTTTAAAAAGATGCAGGAAGTTTAATTTGTCTAATTAATTGTAAATTCAAATTATTAACTATTGTCTCGGCAGCGGCCATATCACTCTGACAACACCGGTTCTCGTCCAATCATTGAAGTTAAGCAGCTTCGAGCGCAGGAAGTACTTGGGAGGGAGACCATTTAGGAACACTGCGTATGTTGGCTTTTTCATTTTTGTTTTCTCTTTTAAATTCCACCAGATATGAAAAAAGCAATCATTTTATTTTTGATATTGTTTTAAAAAGAGCAGGAAGTTTAATTTGTCTAATTAATTTTAAATTCGAATTATTAACTAGTGCTCTCGGCAACGGCCATATCACGCGGAAAACACCGGTTATCGTCCGACCATTGAAGTTAAGCAGCTTCGAGCGCAGGCAGAACTTTGGAGGGAGACCATTTAGGAACACTGCGTGCCGTTGGCTTTTTCATTTTTGTTTTCTCTTTTAAATTCTACCAGATATGAAAAAAGCAAACATATTTTATTTTTGTTATTGTTTAAAAAGATGCAGAAAGTTTAATTTGTCGAATTAATTTTAAGTTCGAATTATTAACTAATGCTCTCGGCAACGGCCATATCACGCGGAAAACACCGGTTCTCGTCTGACCATTGAAGTTAAGCAGCTTCGAGCGCAGGCAGGACTTTGGAGGGAGACCATTTAGGAACACTGCGTGCCGTTGGCGTTTTCATTTTTGTTTTCTCTTTTAAATTCTACCAGATATGAAAAAAGCAAACATTATTTATTTTTGTCATTGTTTAAAAAGATGCAGGAAGTTTAATTCAAATTCAAATTCAAATTCAAAAATGTTTATTTTTTACTTTTCATTACATATACAGTTTGCTACGGGGCTAAGTCACATTGTGACTTGTAAGCCCCGTGCCTATCTGCCTAATTTAATATAACAATTTAATTTAATCAAATAAAAAATAGATTTTACAATGGTGTCTTATAATAATTCGTGTTAAAGATTCATGAAAAAAGAATTAATGAATATATGTTATATCCACTTAAAATTGAACAGTGGCATGGTATAATATAAAATATTTAACAATTGGTTATGCCAAAGGTGGCTTTATAAAAACAAATTAAATAAAAAAGTAAAGGTTTTATTATTTTTTTCTAATATTAGTGATTTTATAGTCTTTTTAAATCTAGTTAAAGTCGGGTTTGCTTGAATTTCAGGTGATATTGTGTTATATAATTTTATTCCCGTATAAAAGATAGACGTGAATTTTTTTGAGGTGTTACATTTAGGTAAATCTAATAGATCTAGTGATCTAGTATGTCTATTTTTCTGCTTCTGTTTTAGTAGGCTATTTTCCCGCCTAATGTTTGTGTATATGAAACATAAGCTATTATACTGTATACTCTCTTGTATGTTTAAAATTTTTGCCCTAGTAAAATACTCTTGGGTATGGTCTCTAAATGACAAATTATAAATTGATCTAATTGCCCTTTTTTGTAGGATATGTATCCTATTTTTATTAGCTTTTGTTGTGTTGCCCCAGAATTGTATTCCATAAGAGAACACCGAATTAAATAATGCGTGGTATATTTCAATTAGAATATTTCTGGGTACCATTTTTCTACAATGGTAAAGCAATCCATTCACTCGGGCTAATTTTGAGCTGGTTATATTAACATGACTGTCCCAGGTTAAGTGTTTATCAAAGTATAGGCCTAGATATTTGTATTTATCTACTATTTTAATTTTTTCCTTATTAAGTTCGATACCATTTAGTACCCTACTGACATCTCTACCCCTATTATGGAATATTATGCCTTCCGTCTTTTTTATATTAAGGAGAAGCCCATTATCTGTGATCCACTTAAATATCTTATCTAGGTAGTGGTTTGATTGATCTATTGCATTTATTGGGTTTGCGGATTTATATAAAAGGAGCGCGTCATCTGCGTACATGAACATGTGACCAGACGGTGCCTGTTTAATGAGGTCATTTATGAATAGATTAAATAAGAGTGGTGATATTATAGAGCCCTGCGGGACTCCCGATATTAATTGACTTGGCGCAGATAAATCCCTTCCCACTCTAGTGTAGCATTGTCTATTTTCTAGGTAGCTTTTTAGCCACGCACTTGCAGTTCCTCTGATCCCTTGTTTGTATAGTTTGTTTAGTAGATGTTCGTGATCTACACTATCGAAAGCTTTTCGTAGATCCAGAAAAACGCCCACACAGATTTCACTTTGATCAAGTGCCTCTAGTATATACTTGTATGCTCCCCCTAATGCTTCCATTGTACCATTCCCACTACGGAAACCAAATTGAAATTCCGATAATATGTTAAATTTCTCCACGAAGGAGTTGAGTCGCACGTGAAAGGCTTTATCAAATATTTTTGCTATAATAGATAGCAGTGAAATAGGGCGATAATTTGACGGAGTTTTTGGGTCGTCTTTTTTAAAAATTGGAACTATTATGGTTTTTTTTAGATTTTCTGGATAGATACCTAGATTGAAGGATAAGTTAATTAGGTATTTAAGAGGGGTTATTATGCTTTCGATCACTATTTTCAGCGGTTTAGCTTTTATGCCGTCAAAGCCAGGTGATGAGTTATTTTGTAGAGAGTTAATTATTATCTAATTAACTTTAAATTCGAATTATTAACTAGTGCTCTCGGCAACGGCCATATCAAGCGGAAAATACCTTTTCTCGTCCGAACATTGAAGTTAAGCAGCTTCGAGCGCAGGCAGCACTCGGGAGGGAGACCCTTTAGGAACACTGCGTGCCGTTGGCTTTTTCACTTTTTTTTCTCTTTTAAATTCCACCAGATATGAAAAAAGCAAACATTTTTTTTGTTATTGTTTTAAAAAGATGCAGGAAGTTTAATTTGTCTAATTAATTGTAAATTCGAATTATTAACTAGTGCTCTCGGCAGCGGCCATATCAAGCTGACAACACCGGTTCTCGTCCAATCATTGAAGTTAAGCAGCTTCGAGCGCAGGCAGTACTTGGGAGGGAGACCATTTAGGAACACTGCGTGCCGTTGGCTTTTTCATTTTTGTTTTTTCTTTTAAATTCCACCAGATATGAAAAAAGCAATCATTTTATTTTTGATATTGTTTTAAAAAGAGCAGGAAGTTTAATTTGTCTAATTAATTTTAAATTCGAATTATTAACTAGTGCTCTCGGCAACGGCCATATCACGCGGAAAATACCTTTTCTCGTCCGACCATTGAAGTTAAGCAGCTTCGAGCGCAGGCAGGACTTTGGAGGGGACCATTTAAGAACACTGCGTGCCGTTGGCTTTTTCATTTTTGTTTTCTCTTTTAAATTCTACCAGATATGAAAAAAGCAAACATATTTTATCTTTGTCATTGTTTAAAAAGATGCAGGAAGTTTAATTTGTCTAATTAGTTTTAAATTCGAATTATTTACTAGTGCTCTCGGCGACGGCCATATAACGCTGAAAGCAACGGTTCCCGTCCGATCATTGAAGTTAAGCAGCTTCGAGCGCAGGCAGCAATTGGGAGGGAGACCATTTAGGAACACTGCGTGAAACCTCACAAAACCGCTACCGGGTGGGCTGGAACCACCAACCTTTCTGTTAACAGCCGAACGCGCTAGCCAATGAGACAAGGAAGCTCAGAAATTAAATGGTCGTCAGGTATTGTGGAAAAACTTTGACTTTTTACTTTACATCTGAGACCTCACAACACCGCTCCCGGGTGGGCTCAAACCACCAACCTTGCAGTTAACAGCCGAACGCGCAAAGAATGCGCCACGGAAGCTCAGAAATTAAATGGTCGTCACTCGTCAGGTATTGTGGAAAAATTATGATTTTTTACGCTACCTCTGAGACCCCACAACACCGCTCCTTCTTGGGCTAGAACCACCAACCTTTCGGTTAACAGCCGAACACGCTAACCATTGTGCCAAGGAAGCTCGGAAATTAAATGGTCGTCAGGTAGTGTGGAAAAATTATGACTTTTTACGTTACATCTGAGACCTCACAACAACGCTTCCGGGTGCGCTCGAACCACCAACCTTTCGGTTACCAGCTGAACGCGCTAACCATAGCGCCACGGAAGCCCGGAAATTAAATGGTCGTCAGGTATTGTGGAAAAGCTTTGACTGTTTACGTTACTTCTATAACTTCACACCATCGTTCCTGGGTGGACTCGAACCACCAACCTTTCGGTTAACAGCTGAACGCGCTAACCATTGAGCCATGGAAGCTCAGAAATTAGATGGTCGTCAGGTATTGTGGAAAAATTATGACTTTTTACGCTACATCTGAGACCCCACAACACCGCTCGCGGGTGGGCTAGAACCACCAACCTTTCGGTTAACGGCCGAACACGCTAACCATTGAGCCAAGGAAGCTCAGAAATGAAATTTGTCGTCAGGTATTGTGGAAAAATTATGACTTTTTACGCTACATCTGAGACCCCACAACACCGCTCGCGGGTGGGCTAGAACCACCAACCTTTCGGTTAACGGCCGAACACGCTAACCATTGAGCCAAGGAAGCTCAGAAATGAAATTTGTCGTCAGGTATTGTGGAAAAATTATGACTTTTTACGCTACATCTGAGACCCCACAACACCGCTCCAGGGTGCACTCGAACCACAAACCTTTCGGTTAAAAGCTGAACGCGCTAACCATTGCGCCACGGAAGCCCGGAAATTTAATGGTCGTCAGGTATTATGGAAAAGCTTTGACTTCTTACGTTACCTCTAAAACTTCACACCAACGTTCCCGGGTGGGCTCGATCCTCAAACCTTTCGGTTAACAGCCGAACGCGCTAACCATCGCGCCACGGAAGCTTAGAAAGTAAATGGTCGTCATTTATTGTGGAAAAACTTTGACATTTTGTGTTACATCTGAAACCTAACAAAACCGCTACCGGGTGGGCTGGAACCACCAACCTTTCTGTTAACAGCCGAACGCGCTAGCCAATGAGCCGTGGAAGCTCAAATATTAAATGGTCGTCATTTATTGTGGAAAAGCTTTGACTTTTTACGTTACTTCTAAAACTTCACACCATCGTTCCCGGGTAAGCTCGAACCACCAACCGTTTGGTTAAAAGCCGAACGCGCAAGACATTGCGCCACGGAAGCCCAAAAATTAAATGAACGTCACTCGTCAGGTATTGTGGAAAAATTATGATTTTTTACGCTACCTCTGAGACCCCACAATACCGCTCCTGCGTGGGCTAGAACCACCAACCTTTCGGTTAAGAGCCGAAAACGCTAACCATTCAGCCAAGGAAGCTCGGAATTTAAATGGTCGTCAAGTATTGTGGAAAAATTATGACTTTTTACGCTACATCTGAGACCACACAACACCGCTCCAGCGTGGGCTCGAACCAACAACCATTCGGTTAACAGCCGAACACGCTAACCATTGAGCCAAGGAAGCTCGGAAATTAAATGGTCGTCAGGTATTGTGGAAAAATTATGACTTTTTACGCTACATCTGAGACCACAACACCGCTCCAGCGTGGGCTCGAACCAACAACTATTCGGTTAACAGCCGAACGCGCTAACCATTGAGCCACGGAAGCTCAGGAAATAAATGGTCGTCAGGTATTGTGGAAAAATTATGACTTTTTACGTTACATCTAAGACCTCACAACAACGCTTCCGGGTGCGCTCGAACCACCAACCTTTCGGTTACCAGCTGAACGCGCTAACCATAGCGCCACGGAAGCCCGGAAATTAAATGGTCGTCAGGTATTGTGGAAAAGCTTTGACTGTTTACGTTACTTCTATAACTTCACACCATCGTTCCTGGGTGAACTCGAACCACCAACCTTTCGCTTAACAGCTGAACGCGCTAACCATTGAGCCATGGAAGCTCAGAAATTAGATGGTCGTCAGGTATTGTGGAAAAATTATGACTTTTTACGCTACATCTGAGACCCCACAACACCGCTCCAGGGTGCGCTCGAACCACCAACCTTTCGGTTAACAGCCGAACGCGCTAACCATCGTGCCACGGAAGCCTAGAAAGTAAATGGTCGTCAGGTATTGTGGAAAAACTTTGACATTTTGTGTTACATCTGAAACCTCACAAAACCGCTACCGGGGGGGCTAGAACCACCAACCTTTCTGTTAACAGCCGAACGCGCTAGCCAATGAGCCACGGAAGCTCAGAAATTAAATGGTCGTCAGGTATTGTGGAAAAACTTTGACTTTTTACTTTACATCTGAGACCTCACAACACCGCTCCCGGGTGGGCTCAGACCACCAACCTTGCAGTTAACAGCCGAACGCGCAAAGAATGGCGCCACGGAAGCTCAGAAATTAAATGGTCGTCCCTCGTCAAGTATTGTGGAAAAATTATGATTTTTTACGCTACCTCTGAGACCACACAACACCGCTCCTGCGTGGGCTAGAACCACAAACCTTTCGGGTAACAGCCGAACACGCTAACCATTGAGCAAAGGAAGCTCGGAAATTAAATGGTCGTCAGGTATTGTGGAAAAATTATGACTTTTTACGCTACATCTGAGACCACACAACACCGCTCCAGCGTGGGCTCGAACCAACAACCATTCGGTTAACAGCCGAACGGGCTAACCATTGAGCCACGGAAGCTCAGAAAATAAATGGTCGTCAGGTATTGTGGAAAAATCATGACTTTTTACGTTACATCTGAGACCTCACAACAACGCTTCCGGGTGCGCTCGAACCACCAACCTTTCGGTTACCAGCTGAACGCGCTAACCATAGCGCCACGGAAGCCCGGAAATTAAATGGTCGTCAGGTATTGTGGAAAAGCTTTGACTGTTTACGTTACTTCTATAACTTCACACCATCGTTCCTGGGTGGACTCGAACCACCAACCTTTCGGTTAACAGCTGAACGCGCTAACCATTGAGCCATGGAAGCTCAAATATTAAATGGTCGTCATCTTTTGTGGAAAAGCTTTGACTTCTTACGTTACTTCTAAAACTTCACACCGTCATTCCCGGGTAGGCTCGAACCACCAACCGTTTGGTTAAAAGCCGAACGCGCAAGACATTGCGCCACGGAAGCCCAAAAATTAAATGGTCGTCACTCGTCAGGTATTGTGGAAAAATTATGATTTTTTAGCTACCGCTGAGACCCCACAACACCGCTCCTGCGTGGGCTAGAACCACCAACCTTTCTGTTAACAGCCGAACGCGCTAGCCAATGAGCCACGGAAGCTCAGAAATTAAATGGTCGTCAGGTATTGTGGAAAAACTTTGACTTTTTACTTTACATCTGAGACCGCACAACACCGCTCCCGGGTGGGCTCAGACCATCAACCTTGCAGTTAACAGCCGAACGCGCAAAGCATTGCGCCACGGAAGCTCAGAAATTAAATGGTCGTCCCTCGTCAGGTATTGTGGAAAAATTATGATTTTTTACGCTACCTCTGAGACCCCACAACACCGCTCCTGCGTGGGCTAGAACCACAAACCTTTCGGTTAACAGCCGAACACGCTAACCATTGAGCCAAGGAAGCTCGGAAATTAAATGGTCGTCAGGTATTGTGGAAAAATCATGACTTTTTACGTTACATCTGAGACCTCACAACAACGCTTCCGGGTGCGCTCGAACCACCAACCTTTCGGTTACCAGCTGAACGCGCTAACCATTGCGCCATGGAAGCCCGGAAATTAAATGGTCGTCAGGTATTGTGGAAAAGCTTTGACTTCTTACGTTACCTCTAAAACTTCACACCAACGTTCCCGGGTGGGCTCGAACCACCAACCTTTCGGTTAACAGCCGAACGCGCTAACCATCGTGCCACGGAAGCCTAGAAAGTAAATGGTCGTCAGGTATTGTGGAAAAACTTTGACATTTTGTGTTACATCTGAAACCTCACAAAACCGCTACCGGGGGGGGTAGAACCACCAACCTTTCTGTTAACAGCCGAACGCGCTAGCCAATGAGCCACGGAAGCTCAGAAATTAAAAGGTCGTCAGGTATTGTGGAAAAACTTTGACTTTTTACTTTACATCTGAGACCTCACAACACCGCTCCCGGGTGGGCTCAGACCACCAACCTTGCAGTTAACAGCCGAACGCGCAAAGCATTGCGCCACGGAAGCTCAGAAATTAAATGGTCGTCAGGTATTGTGGAAAAATTATGACTTTTTACGCTACATCTGAGACCACACAACACCGCTCCAGCGTGGGCTCGAACCAACAACCATTCGGTTAACAGCCGAACGGGCTAACCATTGAGCCACGGAAGCTCAGAAAATAAATGGTCGTCAGGTATTGTGGAAAAATTATGACTTTTTACGTTACATCTGAGACCTCACAACAACGCTTCCGGGTGCGTTCGAACCACCAACCTTTCGGTTACCAGCTGAACGCGCTAATTATAGCGCCACGGAAGCCCGGAATTTAAATGGTCGTCAGGTATTGTGGAAAAGCTTTGACTGTTTACGTTACTTCTATAACTTCACACCATCGTTCCTGGGTGGACTCGAACCACAAACCTTTCGGTTAACAGCTGAACGCGCTAACCATTGAGCCATGGAAGCTCAAATATTAAATGGTCGTCATCTTTTGTGGAAAAGCTTTGACTTTTTACGTTACTTCTAAAACTTCACACCGTCATTCCCGGGTAGGCTCGAACCACCAACCGTTTGGTTAAAAGCCGAACGCGCAAGACATTGCGCCACGGAAGCCCAAAAATTAAATGGTGGTCACTCGTCAGGTATTGTGGAAAAATTATGATTTTTTAGCTACCGCTGAGAACCCACAACACCGCTCCTGCGTGGGCTAGAACCACCAACCTTTCGGTTAACAGCCGAACACGCTAACCATTGAGCCAAGGAAGCTCGGAAATTAAATGGTCGTCAGGTATTGTGGAAAAATTATGACTTTTTACGCTACATCTGAGACCACACAACACCGCTCCAGCGTGGGCCCGAACCAACAACCATTCGGTTAACAGCCGAACGCGCTAATTATTGAGCCACGAAAGCTCAGAAAATAAATGGTCGTCAGGTATTGTGGAAAAATTATGACTTTTTACGTTACATCTGAAACCTCACAACAACGCTTCCGGATGCGCTCGAACCACCAACCTTTCGGTTACCAGCTGAACGCGCTAACCATAGCGCCACGGAAGCCCGGAAATTAAATGATCGTCATTTATTGTGGAAAAGCTTTGACTTTTTACGTTACTTCTAAAACTTCACACCATCGTTCCCGGGTAGGCTCGAACCACCAACCGTTTGGTTAAAAGCCGAACGCGCAAGACATTGCGCCACGGAATCCCAAAAATTAAATGGTCTTCAGGTATTGTGGAAAAACTTTGACTTTATAGTTTACATCTGAGACACCACAATAACGCTCCCGGATGGGCTAGAACCACCAACCTTTCGGTTAACAGCCGAACGCCCTAACACTAAGCCAGGGAAGCTCAGAAATTAAATGGTCGTCAGGTATTAAGGAAAAATTATGACTTTTTGCGCTACATCTGAGACCCCACAAAACCGCTCCCGGGTGGGCTCGAACAACCAACCTTTCGGTTAACAGCCGAACGCGCTAGCCATTGAGCCACGGGAGCTTAAATATAAGGACTGAAACCATTATTTTAGTACTTTTTGCTTTAATTCAAGCAAATGTAACGATATTCATTCAAAAAACTGTTAAAATTCAATTTTCAAAAAGCTGTTAAAATTCAATTTTCAAAAAGAAATCGTAGTCACGGATTATGTATCTAGAAGGAAAAAAACATACAATTTTTTCGGTACACTTTTGAATGCATTTTTTTCTGGACAAATTTTTGACCAAATTCAACTTAAATCCCTATAAAATACTCTTTAAAAGTGATTTCATCTCGATTGAACAATAAATAAAAATGTTCCTCGATTTTTAATAACATTTTCAAAATCGACGTCTCAAGGCCAGAGAAACACATTTTGAGTATTTCTTCACTATTTTCAAATATAACCACTGAAACCATCATTTTTGTACTTTTTGCTTTAATTCAAGCAAATGTAACGATATTCATTCAAATAACTGTTAAAATTAAATTTTCAATAAGAGATCGTAGTCACGGATTTTGTATCTAGAAGGAAAAAACATTCAATTTTTTCGGTTCACTTTTGAATGCATTTTTTTCTGGACAAATTTTTGACCGAATTCAGCTTAATTCTCTATAAGATACTCATTAAAAGTGATTTCATCTCGATTGAACAATAAATAAAAATGTACCTCGATTTTTAATAACATTTTCAAAATCGACGTTTCTCGGCGAGAGAAACACATTTTGAGTATTTCTTCACTATTTTCAAATATAACCACTGAAAACTTTATTTTTGTACTTTTTGCTTTAATTCAAGCAAATGTAACGATATTTATTTAAAAAACTGTTAAAATTCAATTTTACATCAGAAGTCGTTGTCGCGGATTTGTATTTTGAAGAAAAAGAACGTGCGATTTTTTCGTTAGACTTTTGAATGCATTTTTTTCTGGACAAATGTTTGACCGAATTCAGCTTAATTCCCTATAAAATACTCATTAAATGTGATTTCATCTCGATTGAAAAATAAATAAAAAGGTACCTCGATTTTTAATAACATTTTCAAAATCGACGTTTCACGTCCAGAGAAGCATATTTTGAGTATTTCTTCACTATTTTCAAATATAACCACTGAATCCATAATTTTTATCTTTTTGCTTTAATTCAAGCAAATGTAACGATATTCAAAAAAATTGTTAAAATTCAATTTTCAATAAGACATCGTAGTCACGGATTTTGTAATCAGAAGAAAAAAAACATGCAATTTTTTAAGTACACTTTTGAATGCATTTTTTTCTGGACAAATTTTTGACCGAATTCAGCTTAATTCCCTATAAAATATTCATAAATAGTGATTTCATCTCGATTGAACAATAAAAAAATGTTCCTCGATTTTTAATAACATTTTCAAAATCGACGTTTCTCGGCCAGAGAAACACATTTTGAGTATTTCTTCACTATTTTCAAATATAACCACTGAAGCCATTATTTTTGTACATTTTGATTTAATTCAAGCAAATGTAACGATATTTATTTAAAAAACTGTTAAAATTCAATTTTACATAAGAAATCGTTGTCGCGGATTTGTATCTTGAAGGAAAAAAACGTGCGATTTTTTCGTTAGACTTGAATGCATTTTTTTCTGGACAAATTTTTGACCGAATTCAGCTTAATTCCCTATAAAATACTCATTAAAAGTGATTTCATCTCGATTGAAAAATAAATAAAATGGTACCTCGATTTTTAATAACATTTTCAAAATCGACGTTTCACGTCCAGAGAAGCAAATTTTGAGTATTTCTTCACTATTTTCAAATATAACCACTGAATGCATAATTTTTATCTTTTTGCTTTAATTCAAGCAAATGTAACGATATTCATTCAAAAAACTGTTAAAATTCAATTTTCAATAAGAAATCGTAGTCACGGATTTTGTATCTAGAAGAAAAAATACATGCAATTTTTTCGGTACACTTTTGAATGCATTTTTTTCTGGACAAATTTTTGACCGAATTCAGCTTAATTCCCTATAAAATACTCATAAAAAGTGATTTCATCTCGATTGAACAATAAAAAAATGTTCCTCGATTTTTAATAACATTTTCAAAATCGACGTTTCTCGGCCAGAGAAACACATTTTGAGTATTTCTTCACTATTTTCAAATATAACCACTGAAGCCATTATTTTTGTACATTTTGATTTAATTCAAGCAAATGTAACGATATTTATTTAAAAAACTGTTAAAATTCAATTTTACATAAGAAATCGTTGTCGCGGATTTGTATCTTGAAGGAAAAAAACGTGCGATTTTTTCGTTAGACTTGAATGCATTTTTTTCTGGACAAATTTTTGACCGAATTCAGCTTAATTTCCTATAAAATACTCATTAAAAGTGATTTCATCTCGATTGAAAAATAAATAAAATGGTACCTCGATTTTTAATAACATTTTCAAAATCGACGTTTCACGTCCAGAGAAGCAAATTTTGAGTATTTCTTCACTATTTTCAAATATAACCACTGAATGCATAATTTTTATCTTTTTGCTTTAATTCAAGCAAATGTAACGATATTCATTCAAAAAACTGTTAAAATTCAATTTTCAATAAGAAATCGTAGTCACGGATTTTGTATCTAGAAGAAAAAATACATGCAATTTTTTCGGTACACTTTTGAATGCATTTTTTTCTGGACAAATTTTTGACCGAATTCAGCTTAATTCCCTATAAAATACTCATAAAAAGTGATTTCATCTCGATTGAACAATAAAAAAATGTTCCTCGATTTTTAATAACATTTTCAAAATCGACGTTTCTCGGCCAGAGAAACACATTTTGAGTATTTCTTCACTATTTTCAAATATAACCACTGAAGCCATTATTTTTGTACATTTTGATTTAATTCAAGCAAATGTAACGATATTTATTTAAAAAACTGTTAAAATTCAATTTTACATAAGAAATCGTTGTCGCGGATTTGTATCTTGAAGGAAAAAAACGTGCGATTTTTTCGTTAGACTTTTGAATGCATTTTTTTCTGGACAAATTTTTGACCGAATTCAGCTTAATTCCCTATAAAATACTCATTAAAAGTGATTTCATCTCGATTGAAAAATAAATAAAATGGTACCTCGATTTTTAATAACATTTTCAAAATCGACGTTTCACGTCCAGAGAAGCAAATTTTGAGTATTTCTTCACTATTTTCAAATATAACCACTGAATGCATAATTTTTATCTTTTTGCTTTAATTCAAGCAAATGTAACGATATTCATTCAAAAAACTGTTAAAATTCAATTTTCAATAAGAAATCGTAGTCACGGATTTTGTATCTAGAAGAAAAAATACATGCAATTTTTTCGGTACACTTTTGAATGCATTTTTTTCTGGACAAATTTTTGACCGAATTCAGCTTAATTCCCTATAAAATACTCATAAAAAGTGATTTCATCTCGATTGAACAATAAAAAAATGTTCCTCGATTTTTAATAACATTTTCAAAATCGACGTTTCTCGGCCAGAGAAACACATTTTGAGTATTTCTTCACTATTTTCAAATATAACCACTGAAGCCATTATTTTTGTACATTTTGATTTAATTCAAGCAAATGTAACGATATTTATTTAAAAAACTGTTAAAATTCAATTTTACATAAGAAATCGTTGTCGCGGATTTGTATCTTGAAGGAAAAGAACGTGCGATTTTTTCGTTAGACTTTTGAATGCATTTTTTTCTGGACAAATGTTTGACCGAATTCAGCTTAATTCCCTATAAAATACTCATTAAATGTGATTTCATCTCGATTGAAAAATAAATAAAAAGGTACCTCGATTTTTAATAACATTTTCAAAATCGACGTTTCACGTCCAGAGAAGCATATTTTGAGTATTTCTTCACTATTTTCAAATATAACCACTGAATCCATAATTTTTATCTTTTTGCTTTAATTCAAGCAAATGTAACGATATTCAAAAAAATTGTTAAAATTCAATTTTCAATAAGACATCGTAGTCACGGATTTTGTAATCAGAAGAAAAAAAACATGCAATTTTTTAAGTACACTTTTGAATGCATTTTTTTCTGGACAAATTTTTGACCGAATTCAGCTTAATTCCCTATAAAATATTCATAAATAGTGATTTCATCTCGATTGAACAATAAAAAAATGTTCCTCGATTTTTAATAACATTTTCAAAATCGACGTTTCTCGGCCAGAGAAACACATTTTGAGTATTTCTTCACTATTTTCAAATATAACCACTGAAGCCATTATTTTTGTACATTTTGATTTAATTCAAGCAAATGTAACGATATTTATTTAAAAAACTGTTAAAATTCAATTTTACATAAGAAATCGTTGTCGCGGATTTGTATCTTGAAGGAAAAAAACGTGCGATTTTTTCGTTAGACTTGAATGCATTTTTTTCTGGACAAATTTTTGACCGAATTCAGCTTAATTCCCTATAAAATACTCATTAAAAGTGATTTCATCTCGATTGAAAAATAAATAAAATGGTACCTCGATTTTTAATAACATTTTCAAAATCGACGTTTCACGTCCAGAGAAGCAAATTTTGAGTATTTCTTCACTATTTTCAAATATAACCACTGAATGCATAATTTTTATCTTTTTGCTTTAATTCAAGCAAATGTAACGATATTCATTCAAAAAACTGTTAAAATTCAATTTTCAATAAGAAATCGTAGTCACGGATTTTGTATCTAGAAGAAAAAATACATGCAATTTTTTCGGTACACTTTTGAATGCATTTTTTTCTGGACAAATTTTTGACCGAATTCAGCTTAATTCCCTATAAAATACTCATAAAAAGTGATTTCATCTCGATTGAACAATAAAAAAATGTTCCTCGATTTTTAATAACATTTTCAAAATCGACGTTTCTCGGCCAGAGAAACACATTTTGAGTATTTCTTCACTATTTTCAAATATAACCACTGAAGCCATTATTTTTGTACATTTTGATTTAATTCAAGCAAATGTAACGATATTTATTTAAAAAACTGTTAAAATTCAATTTTACATAAGAAATCGTTGTCGCGGATTTGTATCTTGAAGGAAAAAAACGTGCGATTTTTTCGTTAGACTTGAATGCATTTTTTTCTGGACAAATTTTTGACCGAATTCAGCTTAATTCCCTATAAAATACTCACTAAAAGTGATTTCATCTCGATTGAAAAATAAATAAAAAGGTACTTCGATTTTTAATAACATTTTCAAAATCGACGTTTCACGTCCAGAGAAGCATATTTTGAGTATTTCTTCACTATTTTCAAATATAACCACTGAATCCATAATTTTTATCTTTTTGCTTTAATTCAAGCAAATGTAACGATATTCATTCAAAAAACTGTTAAAATTCAATTTTCAATAAGAAATCGTAGTCACGGATTTTGTATCTAGAAGAAAAAATACATGCAATGTTTTCGGTACACTTTTGAATGCATTTTTTTCTGGACAAATTTTTGACCGAATTCAGCTTAATTCCCTATAAAATACTCATAAAAAGTGAATTCATCTCGATTGAACAATAAAAAAAATGTTCCTCGATTTTTAATAACATTTTCAAAATCGACGTTTCTCGGCCAGAGAAACACATTTTGAGTATTTCTTCACTATTTTCAAATATAACCACTGAAGCCATTATTTTTGTACATTTTGCTTTAATTCAAGCAAATGTAACGATATTCAAAAAAATTGTTAAAATTCAATGTTACATAAGAAATCGTTGTCGCGGATTTGTATCTTGAAGAAAAAAAACGTGCGATTTTTTCGTTAGAATTTTGAATGCATTTTTTTCTGGACAAATTTCTGACCGAATTCAGCTTAATTCCCTATAAAATACTCATTAAAAGTGATTTCATCTCGATTGAAAAATAAATAAAAAGGTACTTCGATTTTTAATAACATTTTCAAAATCGACGTTTCACGTCCAGAGAAGCACATTTTGAGTATTTCTTCACTATTTTCAAATATAATCACTGAATCCATAATTTTTATCTTTTTGCTTTAATTCAAGCAAATGGAACGATATTCATTCAAAAAACTGTTAAAATTCAATTTTCAATAAGTCATCGTAGTCACGGATTTTGTATCTAGAAGAAAAAATACATGCAATTTTTTCGGTACACTTTTGAATGCATTTTTTTCTGGACAAATTTTTGACCGAATTCAGCTTAATTCCCTATAAAATACTCATAAAAAGTGATTTCATCTCGATTGAACAATAAAAAAATGTTCCTCGATTTTTAATAACATTTTCAAAATCGACGTTTCTCGGCCAGAGAAACACATTTTGAGTATTTCTTCACTATTTTCAAATATAACCACTGAAGCCATTATTTTTGTACATTTTGATTTAATTCAAGCAAATGTAACGATATTTATTTAAAAAACTGTTAAAATTCAATTTTACATAAGAAATCGTTGTCGCGGATTTGTATCTTGAAGGAAAAAAACGTGCGATTTTTTCGTTAGACTTGAATGCATTTTTTTCTGGACAAATTTTTGACCGAATTCAGCTTAATTCCCTATAAAATACTCACTAAAAGTGATTTCATCTCGATTGAAAAATAAATAAAAAGGTACTTCGATTTTTAATAACATTTTCAAAATCGACGTTTCACGTCCAGAGAAGCATATTTTGAGTATTTCTTCACTATTTTCAAATATAACCACTGAATCCATAATTTTTATCTTTTTGCTTTAATTCAAGCAAATGTAACGATATTCATTCAAAAAACTGTTAAAATTCAATTTTCAATAAGAAATCGTAGTCACGGATTTTGTATCTAGAAGAAAAAATACATGCAATGTTTTCGGTACACTTTTGAATGCATTTTTTTCTGGACAAATTTTTGACCGAATTCAGCTTAATTCCCTATAAAATACTCATAAAAAGTGAATTCATCTCGATTGAACAATAAAAAAAATGTTCCTCGATTTTTAATAACATTTTCAAAATCGACGTTTCTCGGCCAGAGAAACACATTTTGAGTATTTCTTCACTATTTTCAAATATAACCACTGAAGCCATTATTTTTGTACATTTTGCTTTAATTCAAGCAAATGTAACGATATTCAAAAAAATTGTTAAAATTCAATGTTACATAAGAAATCGTTGTCGCGGATTTGTATCTTGAAGAAAAAAAACGTGCGATTTTTTCGTTAGAATTTTGAATGCATTTTTTTCTGGACAAATTTCTGACCGAATTCAGCTTAATTCCCTATAAAATACTCATTAAAAGTGATTTCATCTCGATTGAAAAATAAATAAAAAGGTACTTCGATTTTTAATAACATTTTCAAAATCGACGTTTCACGTCCAGAGAAGCACATTTTGAGTATTTCTTCACTATTTTCAAATATAATCACTGAATCCATAATTTTTATCTTTTTGCTTTAATTCAAGCAAATGGAACGATATTCATTCAAAAAACTGTTAAAATTCAATTTTCAATAAGTCATCGTAGTCACGGATTTTGTATCTAGAAGAAAAAATACATGCAATTTTTTCGGTACACTTTTGAATGCATTTTTTCTGGACAAATTTTTGACCGAATTCAGCTTAATTCCCTATAAAATACTCATAAAAAGTGATTTCATCTCGATTGAACAATAAAAAAAATGTTCCTCGATTTATATTGGGAAATAGTGAAAAAATTCTAAAAATGTGCTTTTCTGGTCGAGAAACGTCGATTTTGAAAATGGTATTAAAAATCGAGGTACATTTTTATTTATTGATCAATCGAGATGAAATCACTTTTAATGAGTATTTTATAGGTAATTAAGCTGAATTCGGTCAAACATTTGTCCAGAAAAAAATGCATTCAAAAGTGTACCGAAAAAATCGCATGTTTTTTTCTTCAAGATACAAAATCCGTGACAACGATTTCTTATTGAAAATTGAATTTAAACAGCTTTTTGAATGAATATCGTTACATTTGCTTGAATTAAAGCAAAAAGTACAAAAATAATGGTTTCAGTGGTCATATTTGAAAATAGTGAAAAAATACTCAAAATGTGCTTCTCTGGTCGAGAAACGTCGATTTTGAAAATGGTATTAAAAATCGAGGTACATTTTTATTTATTGATCAATCGAGATGAAATCACTTTTAATGAGTATTTTATAGGTAATTAAGCTGAATTCGGTCAAAAATTTGTCGAGAAAAAAAGTGCTTTCAAAAGTGTACCGAAAAAATCGCATGTTTTTTTTCTTCAAGATACAAAATCCGTGACAACGATTTCTTATTGAAAATTGAATTTAAACAGCTTTTTGAATGAATATCGTTACATTTGCTTGAATTAAAGCAAAAAGTACAAAAATAATGGTTTCAGTGGTCATATTTGAAAATTGTGAAAAAATACTCAAAATGTGCTTCTCTGGTCGAGAAACGTCGATTTTGAAAGTGGTATTAAAAATCGAGGTACATTTTTATTTAGTGATCAATCGAGATGAAATCACTTTTAATGAGTATTTTATAGGTAATTAAGCTGAATTCGGTCAAACATTTGTCCAGAAAAAAATGCATTCAAAAGTGTACCGAAAAAATCGCATGTTTTTTTTCTTCAAGATACAAAATCCGTGACAACGATTTCTTATTGAAAATTGAATTTATACATTTTTTTGAATGAATATCGTTACATTTGCTTGAATTAAAGCAAAAAGTACAAAAATAATGGTTTCAGTGGTCATATTTGAAAATAGTGAAAAAATACTCAAAATGTGCTTCTCTGGTCGAGAAACGTCGATTTTGAAAATGGTATTAAAAATCGAGGTACATTTTTATTTATTGATCAATCGAGATGAAATCACTTTTAATGAGTATTTTATAGGTAATTAAGCTGAATTCGGTCAAACATTTGTCCAGAAAAAAATGCATTCAAAAGTGTACCGAAAAAATCGCATGTTTTTTTCTTCAAGATACAAAATCCGTGACAACGATTTCTTATTGAAAATTGAATTTAAACAGCTTTTTGAATGAATATCGTTACATTTGCTTGAATTAAAGCAAAAAGTACAAAAATAATGGTTTCAGTGGTCATATTTGAAAATTGTGAAAAAATACTCAAAATGTGCTTCTCTGGTCGAGAAACGTCGATTTTGAAAGTGGTATTAAAAATCGAGGTACATTTTTATTTAGTGATCAATCGAGATGAAATCACTTTTAATGAGTATTTTATAGGTAATTAAGCTGAATTCGGTCAAACATTTGTCCAGAAAAAAATGCATTCAAAAGTGTACCGAAAAAATCGCATGTTTTTTTTCTTCAAGATACAAAATCCGTGACAACGATTTCTTATTGAAAATTGAATTTATACATTTTTTTGAATGAATATCGTTACATTTGCTTGAATTAAAGCAAAAAGTACAAAAATAATGGTTTCAGTGGTCATATTTGAAAATAGTGAAACAATACTCAAAATGTGCTTTTCTGGTCGAGAAACGTCGATTTTGAAAATGGTATTAAAAATCGAGGTACATTTTTATTTATTGATCAATCGAGATGAAATCACTTTTAATGAGTATTTTATAGGTAATTAAGCTGAATTCGGTCAAACATTTATCCAGAAAAAAATGCATTCAAAAGTGTACCGAAAAAATCGCATGTTTTTTTTCTTCAAGATACAAAATCCGTGACAACGATTTCTTATTGAAAATTGAATTTATACATCTTTTTGAATGAATATCGTTACATTTGCTTGAATTAAAGCAAAAAGTACAAAAATAATGGTTTCAGTGGTCATATTTGAAAATAGTGAAAAAATACTCAAAATGTGCTTCTCAGGTCGAGAAACGTCGATTTTGAAAGTGGTATTAAAAATCGAGGTACATTTTTATTTAGTGATCAATCGAGATGAAATCACTTTTAATGAGTATTTTATAGGTAATTAAGCTGAATTCGGTCAAACATTTGTCCAGAAAAAAATGCATTCAAAAGTGTACCGAAAAAATCGCATGTTTTTTTCTTCAAGATACAAAATCCGTGACAACGATTTCTTATTGAAAATTGAATTTATACAGTTTTTTGAATGAATATCGTTACATTTGCTTGAATTAAAGCAAAAAGTACAAAAATAATGGTTTCAGTGGTCATATTTGAAAATAGTGAAACAATACTCAAAATATGCTTTTCTGGTCGAGAAACGTCGATTTTGAAAATGGTATTAAAAATCGAGGTACATTTTTATTTATTGATCAATCGAGATGAAATCACTTTTATTGAATATTTTGTAGGTAATTAAGCTGAATTCGGTCAAACATTTGTCCAGAAAAAATGCATTCAAAAGTGTACCGAAAAAATCGCATGTTTTTTTTCTTCAAGATACAAAATCCGTGACAACGATTTCTTATTGAAAATTGAATTTATACAGTTTTTTGAATGAATATCGTTACATTTGCTTGAATTACAGCAAAAAATACAAAAATAATGGTTTCAGTGGTTATATTTGAAAATAGTGAAAAAATTCTAAAAATGTGCTTCTCTGGTCGAGAAACGTCGATTTTGAAAGTGGTATTAAAAATCGAGGTACATTTTTATTTAGTGATCAATCGAGATGAAATCATTTTTAATGAGTATTTTATAGGTAATTAAGCTGAATTCGGTCAAAAATTTGTCCAGAAAAAAATGCATTCAAAAGTGTACCGAAAAAATCGCATGTTTTTTTCTTCAAGATACAAAATCCGTGACAACGATTTCTTATTGAAAATTGAATTTAAACAGCTTTTTGAATGAATATCGTTACATTTGCTTGAATTAAAGCAAAAAGTACAAAAATAATGGTTTCAGTGGTCATATTTGAAAATAGTGAAAAAATACTCAAAATGTGCTTCTCTGGTCGAGAAACGTCGATTTTGAAAATGGTATTAAAAATCGAGGTACATTTTTATTTATTGATCAATCGAGATGAAATCACTTTTAATGAGTATTTTATAGGTAATTAAGCTGAATTCGGTCAAAAATTTGTCGAGAAAAAAAGTGCATTCAAAAGTGTACCGAAAAAATCGCATGTTTTTTTTCTTCAAGATACAAAATCCGTGACAACGATTTCTTATTGAAAATTGAATTTATACATCTTTTTGAATGAATATCGTTACATTTGCTTGAATTAAAGCAAAAAGTACAAAAATAATGGTTTCAGTGGTCATATTTGAAAATAGTGAAAAAATACTCAAAATGTGCTTCTCAGGTCGAGAAACGTCGATTTTGAAAGTGGTATTAAAAATCGAGGTACATTTTTATTTAGTGATCAATCGAGATGAAATCACTTTTAATGAGTATTTTATAGGTAATTAAGCTGAATTCGGTCAAACATTTGTCCAGAAAAAAATGCATTCAAAAGTGTACCGAAAAAATCGCATGTTTTTTTTCTTCAAGATACAAAATCCGTGACAACGATTTCTTATTGAAAATTGAATTTATACAGTTTTTTGAATGAATATCGTTACATTTGCTTGAATTAAAGCAAAAAGTACAAAAATAATGGTTTCAGTGGTCATATTTGAAAATAGTGAAACAATACTCAAAATGTGCTTTTCTGGTCGAGAAACGTCGATTTTGAAAATGGTATTAAAAATCGAGGTACATTTTTATTTATTGATCAATCGAGATGAAATCACTTTTATTGAATATTTTGTAGGTAATTAAGCTGAATTCGGTCAAACATTTGTCCAGAAAAAAATGCATTCAAAAGTGTACCGAAAAAATCGCATGTTTTTTTTCTTCAAGATACAAAATCCGTGACAACGATTTCTTATTGAAAATTGAATTTATACAGTTTTTTGAATGAATATCGTTACATTTGCTTGAATTACAGCAAAAAATACAAAAATAATGGTTTCAGTGGTTATATTTGAAAATAGTGAAAAAATTCTAAAAATGTGCTTCTCTGGTCGAGAAACGTCGATTTTGAAAGTGGTATTAAAAATCGAGGTACATTTTTATTTAGTGATCAATCGAGATGAAATCACTTTTAATGAGTATTTTATAGGTAATTAAGCTGAATTCGGTCAAAAATTTGTCCAGAAAAAAATGCATTCAAAAGTGTACCGAAAAAATCGCATGTTTTTTTCTTCAAGATACAAAATCCGTGACAACGATTTCTTATTGAAAATTGAATTTAAACAGCTTTTTGAATGAATATCGTTACATTTGCTTGAATTAAAGCAAAAAGTACAAAAATAATGGTTTCAGTGGTCATATTTGATAATAGTGAAAAAATACTCAAAATGTGCTTCTCTGGTCGAGAAACGTCGATTTTGAAAATGGTATTAAAAATCGAGGTACATTTTTATTTATTGATCAATCGAGATGAAATCACTTTTAATGAGTATTTTATAGGTAATTAAGCTGAATTCGGTCAAAAATTTGTCGAGAAAAAAAGTGCATTCAAAAGTGTACCGAAAAAATCGCATGTTTTTTTTCTTCAAGATACAAAATCCGTGACAACGATTTCTTATTGAAAATTGAATTTATACATCTTTTTGAATGAATATCGTTACATTTGCTTGAATTAAAGCAAAAAGTACAAAAATAATGGTTTCAGTGGTCATATTTGAAAATAGTGAAAAAATACTCAAAATGTGCTTCTCAGGTCGAGAAACGTCGATTTTGAAAGTGGTATTAAAAATCGAGGTACATTTTTATTTAGTGATCAATCGAGATGAAATCACTTTCAATGAGTATTTTATAGGTAATTAAGCTGAATTCGGTCAAACATTTGTCCAGAAAAAAATGCATTCAAAAGTGTACCGAAAAAATCGCATGTTTTTTTTCTTCAAGATACAAAATCCGTGACAACGATTTCTTATTGAAAATTGAATTTATACAGTTTTTTGAATGAATATCGTTACATTTGCTTGAATTAAAGCAAAAAGTACAAAAATAATGGTTTCAGTGGTCATATTTGAAAATAGTGAAACAATACTCAAAATGTGCTTTTCTGGTCGAGAAACGTCGATTTTGAAAATGGTATTAAAAATCGAGGTACATTTTTATTTATTGATCAATCGAGATGAAATCACTTTTATTGAATATTTTGTAGGTAATTAAGCTGAATTCGGTCAAACATTTGTCCAGAAAAAAATGCATTCAAAAGTGTACCGAAAAAATCGCATGTTTTTTTTCTTCAAGATACAAAATCCGTGACAACGATTTCTTATTGAAAATTGAATTTATACAGTTTTTTGAATGAATATCGTTACATTTGCTTGAATTACAGCAAAAAATACAAAAATAATGGTTTCAGTGGTTATATTTGAAAATAGTGAAAAAATTCTAAAAATGTGCTTCTCTGGTCGAGAAACGTCGATTTTGAAAGTGGTATTAAAAATCGAGGTACATTTTTATTTGGTGATCAATCGAGATGAAATCACTTTTAATGAGTATTTTATAGGTAATTAAGCTGAATTCGGTCAAAAATTTGTCCAGAAAAAAATGCATTCAAAAGTGTACCGAAAAAATCGCATGTTTTTTTCTTCAAGATACAAAATCCGTGACAACGATTTCTTATTGAAAATTGAATTTAAACAGCTTTTTGAATGAATATCGTTACATTTGCTCGAATTAAAGCAAAAAGTACAAAAATAATGGTTTCAGTGGTCATATTTGAAAATAGTGAAAAAATACTCAAAATGTGCTTCTCTGGTCGAGAAACGTCGATTTTGAAAATGGTATTAAAAATCGAGGTACATTTTTATTTATTGATCAATCGAGATGAAATTACTTTTAATGAGTATTTTATAGGTAATTAAGCTGAATTCGGTCAAAAATTTGTCGAGAAAAAAAGTGCATTCAAAAGTGTACCGAAAAAATCGCATGTTTTTTTTCTTCAAGATACAAAATCCGTGACAACGATTTCTTATTGAAAATTGAATTTATACAGTTTTTTGAATGAATATCGTTACATTTGCTTTATTTAAAGCAAAAAGTACAAAAATAATGGTTTCAGTGGTCATATTTGAAAATAGTGAAAAAATACTCAAAATGTGCTTCTCTGGTCGAGAAGCGTCGATTTTGAAAATTGTATTAAAAATTGAGGTACATTTTTATTTATTGATCAATCGAGATGAAATCACTTTTAATGAGAATTTTATAGGTAATTAAGCTGAATTCGGTCAAAACTTTGTCCAGAAAAAAATGCATTCAAAAGTGTACCGAAAAAATCGCATGTTTTTTTTCTTCAAGATACAAAATCCGTGACAACGATTTCTTATTGAAAATTGAATTTGAACAGTTTTTTGAATGAATATCGTTACATTTGCTTGAATTACAGCAAAAAATACAAAAATAATGGTTTCAGTGGTCATATTTTAAAATAGTGAAAAAATTCTAAAAATGTGCTTTTCTGGTCGAAAAACGTCGATTTTGAAAATGGTATTAAAAATCGAGGTACATTTTTATTTATTGATCAATCGAGATGAAATCACTTTTAATGAGTATTTTATAGGTAATTAAGCTGAATTCGGTCAAAAATTTGTCCAGAAAAAAAGTGCATTCAAAAGTGTACCGAAAAAATCGCATGTTTTTTTTCTTCAAGATACAAAATCCGTGACAACGATTTCTTATTGAAAATTGAATTTATACATCTTTTTGAATGAATATCGTTACATTTGCTTGAATTAAAGCAAAAAGTACAAAAATAATGGTTTCAGTGGTCATATTTGAAAATAGTGAAAAAATACTCAAAATGTGCTTCTCAGGTCGAGAAACGTCGATTTTGAAAGTGGTATTAAAAATCGAGGTACATTTTTATTTAGTGATCAATCGAGATGAAATCACTTTTAATGAGTATTTTATAGGTAATTAAGCTGAATTCGGTCAAACATTTGTCCAGAAAAAAATGCATTCAAAAGTGTACCGAAAAAATCGCATGTTTTTTTTCTTCAAGATACAAAATCCGTGACAACGATTTCTTATTGAAAATTGAATTTATACAGTTTTTTGAATGAATATCGTTACATTTGCTTGAATTAAAGCAAAAAGTACAAAAATAATGGTTTCAGTGGTCATATTTGAAAATAGTGAAACAATACTCAAAATGTGCTTTTCTGGTCGAGAAACGTCGATTTTGAAAATGGTATTAAAAATCGAGGTACATTTTTATTTATTGATCAATCGAGATGAAATCACTTTTATTGAATATTTTGTAGGTAATTAAGCTGAATTCGGTCAAACATTTGTCCAGAAAAAAATGCATTCAAAAGTGTACCGAAAAAATCGCATGTTTTTTTTCTTCAAGATACAAAATCCGTGACAACGATTTCTTATTGAAAATTGAATTTATACAGTTTTTTGAATGAATATCGTTACATTTGCTTGAATTACAGCAAAAAATACAAAAATAATGGTTTCAGTGGTTATATTTGAAAATAGTGAAAAAATTCTAAAAATGTGCTTCTCTGGTCGAGAAACGTCGATTTTGAAAGTGGTATTAAAAATCGAGGTACATTTTTATTTGGTGATCAATCGAGATGAAATCACTTTTAATGAGTATTTTATAGGTAATTAAGCTGAATTCGGTCAAAAATTTGTCCAGAAAAAAATGCATTCAAAAGTGTACCGAAAAAATCGCATGTTTTTTTCTTCAAGATACAAAATCCGTGACAACGATTTCTTATTGAAAATTGAATTTAAACAGCTTTTTGAATGAATATCGTTACATTTGCTCGAATTAAAGCAAAAAGTACAAAAATAATGGTTTCAGTGGTCATATTTGAAAATAGTGAAAAAATACTCAAAATGTGCTTCTCTGGTCGAGAAACGTCGATTTTGAAAATGGTATTAAAAATCGAGGTACATTTTTATTTATTGATCAATCGAGATGAAATTACTTTTAATGAGTATTTTATAGGTAATTAAGCTGAATTCGGTCAAAAATTTGTCGAGAAAAAAAGTGCATTCAAAAGTGTACCGAAAAAATCGCATGTTTTTTTTCTTCAAGATACAAAATCCGTGACAACGATTTCTTATTGAAAATTGAATTTATACAGTTTTTTGAATGAATATCGTTACATTTGCTTTATTTAAAGCAAAAAGTACAAAAATAATGGTTTCAGTGGTCATATTTGAAAATAGTGAAAAAATACTCAAAATGTGCTTCTCTGGTCGAGAAGCGTCGATTTTGAAAATGGTATTAAAAATTGAGGTACATTTTTATTTATTGATCAATCGAGATGAAATCACTTTTAATGAGAATTTTATAGGTAATTAAGCTGAATTCGGTCAAAACTTTGTCCAGAAAAAAATGCATTCAAAAGTGTACCGAAAAAATCGCATGTTTTTTTTCTTCAAGATACAAAATCCGTGACAACGATTTCTTATTGAAAATTGAATTTGAACAGTTTTTTGAATGAATATCGTTACATTTGCTTGAATTACAGCAAAAAATACAAAAATAATGGTTTCAGTGGTCATATTTTAAAATAGTGAAAAAATTCTAAAAATGTGCTTTTCTGGTCGAAAAACGTCGATTTTGAAAATGGTATTAAAAATCGAGGTACATTTTTATTTATTGATCAATCGAGATGAAATCACTTTTAATGAGTATTTTATAGGTAATTAAGCTGAATTCGGTCAAAAATTTGTCCAGAAAAAAATGCATTCAAAAGTGTACCGAAAAAATCGCATGTTTTTTTTCTTCAAGATACAAAATCCGTGACAACGATTTCTTATTGAAAATTGAATTTATACCGTTTCTTGAATGAATATCGTTACATTTGCTTGAATTACAGCAAAAAATACAAAAATAATGGTTTCAGTGGTTATATTTGAAAATAGTGAAAAAATTCTAAAATTGTGCTTTTCTGGTCGAGAAACGTCGATTTTGAAAATGGTATTAAAAATCGAGGTACATTTTTATTTATTGATCAATCGAGATGAAATCACATTTATTGAATATTTTGTAGGTAATTAAGCTGAATACGGTCAAACATTTGTCCAGAAAAAAATGCATTCAAAAGTGTACCGAAAAAATCGCATGTTTTTTTCTTCAAGATAAAAAATCCGTGACAACGATTTCTTATTGAAAATTGAATTTAAACAGCTTTTTGAATGAATATCGTTACATTTGCTTGAATTAAAGCAAAAAGTACAAAAATAATGGTTTCAATGGTCATATTTGAAAATAGTGAAAAAATACTCAAAATGTGCTTCTCTGGTCGAGAAACGTCGATTTTGAAAATGGTATTAAAAATCGAGGTACATTTTTATTTACTGATCAATCGAGATGAAATCACTTTTAATGAGAATTTTATAGGTAATTAAGCTGAATTCGGTCAAAACTTTGTCCAGAAAAAAATGCATTCAAAAGTGTACCGAAAAAATCGCATGTTTTTTTTCTTCAAGATACAAAATCCGTGACAACGATTTCTTATTGAAAATTGAATTTATACAGTTTTTTGAATGAATATCGTTACATTTGCTTTATTTAAAGCAAAAAGTACAAAAATAATGGTTTCAGTGGTCATATTTGAAAATAGTGAAAAAATACTCAAAATGTGCTTCTCTGGTCGAGAAGCGTCGATTTTGAAAATGGTATTAAAAATTGAGGTACATTTTTATTTATTGATCAATCGAGATGAAATCACTTTTAATGAGAATTTTATAGGTAATTAAGCTGAATTCGGTCAAAACTTTGTCCAGAAAAAAATGCATTCAAAAGTGTACCGAAAAAATCGCATGTTTTTTTTCTTCAAGATACAAAATCCGTGACAACGATTTCTTATTGAAAATTGAATTTGAACAGTTTTTTGAATGAATATCTTTACATTTGCTTGAATTACAGCAAAAAATACAAAAATAATGGTTTCAGTGGTCATATTTTAAAATAGTGAAAAAATTCTAAAAATGTGCTTTTCTGGTCGAGAAACGTCGATTTTGAAAATGGTATTAAAAATCGAGGTACATTTTTATTTATTGATCAATCGAGATGAAATCACTTTTAATGAGTATTTTATAGGTAATTAAGCTGAATTCGGTCAAAAATTTGTCCAGAAAAAAATGCATTCAAAAGTGTACCGAAAAAATCGCATGTTTTTTTTCTTCAAGATACAAAATCCGTGACAACGATTTCTTATTGAAAATTGAATTTATACCCTTTCTTGAATGAATATCGTTACATTTGCTTGAATTACAGCAAAAAATACAAAAATAATGGTTTCAGTGGTTATATTTGAAAATAGTGAAAAAATTCTAAAAATGTGCTTTTCTGGTCGAGAAACGTCGATTTTGAAAATGGTATTAAAAATCGAGGTACATTTTTATTTATTGATCAATCGAGATGAAATCACATTTATTGAATATTTTGTAGGTAATTAAGCTGAATACGGTCAAACATTTTTCCAGAAAAAAATGCATTCAAAAGTGTACCGAAAAAATCGCATGTTTTTTTCTTCAAGATACAAAATCCGTGACAACGATTTCTTATTGAAAATTGAATTTAAACAGCTTTTTGAATGAATATCGTTACATTTGCTTGAATTAAAGCAAAAAGTACAAAAATAATGGTTTCAGTGGTCATATTTGAAAATTGTGAAAAAATACTCAAAATGTGCTTCTCTGGTCGAGAAACGTCGATTTTGAAAGTGGTATTAAAAATCGAGGTACATTTCTATTTAGTGATAAATCGAGATGAAATCACTTTTAATGAGTATTTTGTAGATAATTTAGCTGAATTCGGTCAAACATTTGTCCAGAAAAAAATGCATTCAAAAGTGTACCGAAAAAATCGCATATTTTTTTTCTTCAAGATACAAAATCCGTGACAACGATTTCTTATTGAAAATTGAATTTATACAGTTTTTTGAATGAATATCGTTACATTTGCTTGAATTAAAGCAAAAAGTACAAAAATAATGGTTTCAGTGGTCATATTTGAAAATAGTGAAAAAATACTCAAAATGTGCTTCTCTGGTCGAGAAACGTCGATTTTGAAAATGGTATTAAAAATCGAGGTACATTTTTATTTATTGATCAATCGAGATGAAATCACTTTTAAAGAGAATTTTATAGGTAATTAAGCTGAATTCGGTCAAAACTTTGTCCAGAAAAAAATGCATTCAAAAGTGTACCGAAAAAATCGCATGTTTTTTTTCTTCAAGATACAAAATCCGTGACAACGATTTCTTATTGAAAATTGAATTTGAACAGTTTTTTGAATGAATATCTTTACATTTGCTTGAATTACAGCAAAAAATACAAAAATAATGGTTTCAGTGGTCATATTTTAAAATAGTGAAAAAATTCTAATGTGCTTTTCTGGTCGAGAAACGTCGATTTTGAAAATGGTATTAAAAATCGAGGTACATTTTTATTTATTGATCAATCGAGATGAAATCACTTTTAATGAGTATTTTATAGGTAATTAAGCTGAATTCGGTCAAAAATTTGTCCAGAAAAAAATGCATTCAAAAGTGTACCGAAAAAATCGCATGTTTTTTTTCTTCAAGATACAAAATCCGTGACAACGATTTCTTATTGAAAATTGAATTTATACCGTTTCTTGAATGAATATCGTTACATTTGCTTGAATTACAGCAAAAAATACAAAAATAATGGTTTCAGTGGTTATATTTGAAAATAGTGAAAAAATTCTAAAAATGTGCTTTTCTGGTCGAGAAACGTCGATTTTGAAAATGGTATTAAAAATCGAGGTACATTTTTATTTATTGATCAATCGAGATGAAATCACATTTATTGAATATTTTGTAGGTAATTAAGCTGAATACGGTCAAACATTTGTCCAGAAAAAAATGCATTCAAAAGTGTACCGAAAAAATCGCATGTTTTTTTCTTCAAGATACAAAATCCGTGACAACGATTTCTTATTGAAAATTGAATTTAAACAGCTTTTTGAATGAATATCGTTACATTTGCTTGAATTAAAGCAAAAAGTACAAAAATAATGGTTTCAGTGGTCATATTTGAAAATTGTGAAAAAATACTCAAAATGTGCTTCTCTGGTCGAGAAACGTCGATTTTGAAAGTGGTATTAAAAATCGAGGTACATTTTTATTTAGTGATAAATCGAGATGAAATCACTTTTAATGAGTATTTTGTAGATAATTTAGCTGAATTCGGTCAAACATTTGTCCAGAAAAAAATGCATTCAAAAGTGTACCGAAAAAATCGCATATTTTTTTTCTTCAAGATACAAAATCCGTGACAACGATTTCTTATTGAAAATTGAATTTATACAGTTTTTTGAATGAATATCGTTACATTTGCTTGAATTAAAGCAAAAAGTACAAAAATAATGGTTTCAGTGGTCATATTTGAAAATAGTGAAAAAATACTCAAAATGTGCTTTTCTGGTCGAGAAACGTCGATTTTGAAAATGGTATTAAAAATCGAGGTACATTTTTATTTATTGATCAATCGAGATGAAATCACTTTTAATGAGTATTTTATAGGTAATTAAGCTGAATTCGGTCAAACATTTGTCCAGAAAAAAATGCATTCAAAAGTGTACCGAAAAAATCGCATGTTTTTTTTCTTCAAGATACAAAATCCGTGACAACGATTTCTTATTGAAAATTGAATTTATACATTTTTTTGAATGAATATCGTTACATTTGCTTGAATTAAAGCAAAATTTACAAAAATAATGGTTTCAGTGGTCATATTTGAAAATAGTGAAAAAATACTCAAAATGTGCTTCTCTGGTCGAGAAACGTCGATTTTGAAAATGGTATTAAAAATCGAGGTACATTTTTATTTATTGATCAATCGAGATGAAATCACTTTTAATGAGAATTTTATAGGTAATTAAGCTGAATTCGGTCAAAACTTTGTCCAGAAAAAAATGCATTCAAAAGTGTACCGAAAAAATCGCATGTTTTTTTTCTTCAAGATACAAAATCCGTGACAACGATTTCTTATTGAAAATTGAATTTGAACAGTTTTTTGAATGAATATCTTTACATTTGCTTGAATTACAGCAAAAATACAAAAATAATGGTTTCAGTGGTCATATTTTAAAATAGTGAAAAAATTCTAAAAATGTGCTTTTCTGGTCGAGAAACGTCGATTTTGAAAATGGTATTAAAAATCGAGGTACATTTTTATTTATTGATCAATCGAGATGAAATCACTTTTAATGAGTATTTTATAGGTAATTAAGCTGAATTCGGTCAAAAATTTGTCCAGAAAAAAATGCATTCAAAAGTGTACCGAAAAAATCGCATGTTTTTTTTCTTCAAGATACAAAATCCGTGACAACGATTTCTTATTGAAAATTGAATTTATACCGTTTCTTGAATGAATATCGTTACATTTGCTTGAATTACAGCAAAAAATACAAAAATAATGGTTTCAGTGGTTATATTTGAAAATAGTGAAAAAATTCTAAAAATGTGCTTTTCTGGTCGAGAAACGTCGATTTTGAAAATGGTATTAAAAATCGAGGTACATTTTTATTTATTGATCAATCGAGATGAAATCACTTTTAATGAGAATTTTATAGGTAATTAAGCTGAATTCGGTCAAAACTTTGTCCAGAAAAAAATGCATTCAAAAGTGTACCGAAAAAATCGCATGTTTTTTTTCTTCAAGATACAAAATCCGTGACAACGATTTCTTATTGAAAATTGAATTTGAACAGTTTTTTGAATGAATATCTTTACATTTGCTTGAATTACAGCAAAAAATACAAAAATAATGGTTTCAGTGGTCATATTTTAAAATAGTGAAAAAATTCTAAAAATGTGCTTTTCTGGTCGAGAAACGTCGATTTTGAAAATGGTATTAAAAATCGAGGTACATTTTTATTTATTGATCAATCGAGATGAAATCACTTTTAATGAGTATTTTATAGGTAATTAAGCTGAATTCGGTCAAAAATTTGTCCAGAAAAAAATGCATTCAAAAGTGTACCGAAAAAATTGCATGTTTTTTTTCTTCAAGATACAAAATCCGTGACAACGATTTCTTATTGAAAATTGAATTTATACCGTTTCTTGAATGAATATCGTTACATTTGCTTGAATTACAGCAAAAAATACAAAAATAATGGTTTCAGTGGTTATATTTGAAAATAGTGAAAAAATTCTAAAAATGTGCTTTTCTGGTCGAGAAACGTCGATTTTGAAAATGGTATTAAAAATCGAGGTACATTTTTATTTATTGATCAATCGAGATGAAATCACATTTATTGAATATTTTGTAGGTAATTAAGCTGAATACGGTCAAACATTTGTCCAGAAAAAAATGCATTCAAAAGTGTACCGAAAAAATCGCATGTTTTTTTCTTCAAGATACAAAATCCGTGACAACGATTTCTTATTGAAAATTGAATTTAAACAGCTTTTTGAATGAATATCGTTACATTTGCTTGAATTAAAGCAAAAAGTACAAAAATAATGGTTTCAGTGGTCATATTTGAAAATTGTGAAAAAATACTCAAAATGTGCTTCTCTGGTCGAGAAACGTCGATTTTGAAAGTGGTATTAAAAATCGAGGTACATTTTTATTTAGTGATCAATCGAGATGAAATCACTTTTAATGAGTATTTTGTAGATAATTTAGCTGAATTCGGTCAAACATTTGTCCAGAAAAAAATGCATTCAAAAGTGTACCGAAAAAATCGCATATTTTTTTTCTTCAAGATACAAAATCCGTGACAACGATTTCTTATTGAAAATTGAATTTATACAGTTTTTTGAATGAATATCGTTACATTTGCTTGAATTAAAGCAAAAAGTACAAAAATAATGGTTTCAGTGGTCATATTTGAAAATAGTGAAAAAATACTCAAAATGTGCTTTTCTGGTCGAGAAACGTCGATTTTGAAAATGGTATTAAAAATCGAGGTACATTTTTATTTATTGATCAATCGAGATGAAATCACTTTTAATGAGTATTTTATAGGTAATTAAGCTGAATTCGGTCAAACATTTGTCCAGAAAAAAATGCATTCAAAAGTGTACCGAAAAAATCGCATGTTTTTTTTCTTCAAGATACAAAATCCGTGACAACGATTTCTTATTGAAAATTGAATTTATACATTTTTTTGAATGAATATCGTTACATTTGCTTGAATTAAAGCAAAAAGTACAAAAATAATGGTTTCAGTGGTTATATTTGAAAATAGTGAAAAAATTCTAAAAATGTGCTTTTCTGGTCGAGAAACGTCGATTTTGAAAATGGTATTAAAAATCGAGGTACATTTTTATTTATTGATCAATCGAGATGAAATCACATTTATTGAATATTTTGTAGGTAATTAAGCTGAATACGGTCAAACATTTGTCCAGAAAAAAATGCATTCAAAAGTGTACCGAAAAAATCGCATGTTTTTTTCTTCAAGATAAAAAATCCGTGACAACGATTTCTTATTGAAAATTGAATTTAAACAGCTTTTTGAATGAATATCGTTACATTTGCTTGAATTAAAGCAAAAACTACAAAAATAATGGTTTCAGTGGTCATATTTGAAAATAGTGAAAAAATACTCAAAATGTGCTTCTCTGGTCGAGAAACGTCGATTTTGAAAATGGTATTAAAAATCGAGGTACATTTTTATTTATTGATCAATCGAGATGAAATCACTTTTAATGAGTATTTTATAGGTAATTAAGCTGAATTCGGTCAAAAATTTGTCCAGAAAAAAATGCATTCAAAAGTGTACCGAAAAAATCGCATGTTTTTTTCTTCAAGATACAAAATCCGTGACAACGATTTCTTATTGAAAATTGAATTTAAACAGCTTTTTGAATGAATATCGTTACATTTGCTTGAATTAAAGCAAAAAGTACAAAAATAATGGTTTCAGTGGTCATATTTGAAAATTGTGAAAAAATACTCAAAATGTGCTTCTCTGGTCGAGAAACGTCGATTTTGAAAGTGGTATTAAAAATCGAGGTACATTTTTATTTAGTGATCAATCGAGATGAAATCACTTTTAATGAGTATTTTATAGGTAATTAAGCTGAATTCGGTCAAACATTTGTCCAGAAAAAAATGCATTCAAAAGTGTACCGAAAAAATCGCATGTTTTTTTTCTTCAAGATACAAAATCCGTGACAACGATTTCTTATTGAAAATTGAATTTATACATTTTTTTGAATGAATATCGTTACATTTGCTTGAATTAAAGCAAAAAGTACAAAAATAATGGTTTCAGTGGTCATATTTGAAAATAGTGAAACAATACTCAAAATGTGCTTTTCTGGTCGAGAAACGTCGATTTTGAAAATGGTATTAAAAATCGAGGTACATTTTTATTTATTGATCAATCGAGATGAAATCACTTTTAATGAGTATTTTATAGGTAATTAAGCTGAATTCGGTCAAACATTTGTCCAGAAAAAAATGCATTCAAAAGTGTACCGAAAAAATCGCATGTTTTTTTTCTTCAAGATACAAAATCCGTGACAACGATTTCTTATTGAAAATTGAATTTATACATTTTTTTGAATGAATATCGTTACATTTGGTTGAATTAAAGCAAAAAGTACAAAAATAATGGTTTCAGTGGTCATATTTGAAAATAGTGAAAAAATACTCAAAATGTGCTTCTCTGGTCGAGAAACGTCGATTTTGAAAATGGTATTAAAAATCGAGGTACATTTTTATTTATTGATCAATCGAGATGAAATCACTTTTAATGAGAATTTTATAGGTAATTAAGCTGAATTCGGTCAAAACTTTGTCCAGAAAAAAATGCATTCAAAAGTGTACCGAAAAAATCGCATGTTTTTTTTCTTCAAGATACAAAATCCGTGACAACGATTTCTTATTGAAAATTGAATTTGAACAGTTTTTTGAATGAATATCTTTACATTTGCTTGAATTACAGCAAAAATACAAAAATAATGGTTTCAGTGGTCATATTTTAAAATAGTGAAAAAATTCTAAAAATGTGCTTTTCTGGTCGAGAAACGTCGATTTTGAAAATGGTATTAAAAATCGAGGTACATTTTTATTTATTGATCAATCGAGATGAAATCACTTTTAATGAGTATTTTATAGGTAATTAAGCTGAATTCGGTCAAACATTTGTCCAGAAAAAAATGCATTCAAAAGTGTACCGAAAAAATCGCATGTTTTTTTTCTTCAAGATACAAAATCCGTGACAACGATTTCTTATTGAAAATTGAATTTATACCGTTTCTTGAATGAATATCGTTACATTTGCTTGAATTAAAGCAAAAAGTACAAAAATAATGGTTTCAGTGGTCATATTTGAAAATTGTGAAAAAATACTCAAAATGTGCTTCTCTGGTCGAGAAACGTCGATTTTGAAAGTGGTATTAAAAATCGAGGTACATTTTTATTTAGTGATCAATCGAGATGAAATCACTTTTAATGAGTATTTTATAGGTAATTAAGCTGAATTCGGTCAAACATTTGTCCAGAAAAAAATGCATTCAAAAGTGTACCGAAAAAATCGCATGTTTTTTTTCTTCAAGATACAAAATCCGTGACAACGATTTCTTATTGAAAATTGAATTTATACATTTTTTTGAATGAATATCGTTACATTTGCTTGAATTAAAGCAAAAAGTACAAAAATAATGGTTTCAGTGGTCATATTTGAAAATAGTGAAACAATACTCAAAATGTGCTTTTCTGGTCGAGAAACGTCGATTTTGAAAATGGTATTAAAAATCGAGGTACATTTTTATTTATTGATCAATCGAGATGAAATCACTTTTAATGAGTATTTTATAGGTAATTAAGCTGAATTCGGTCAAACATTTGTCCAGAAAAAAATGCATTCAAAAGTGTACCGAAAAAATCGCATGTTTTTTTTCTTCAAGATACAAAATCCGTGACAACGATTTCTTATTGAAAATTGAATTTATACATTTTTTTGAATGAATATCGTTACATTTGGTTGAATTAAAGCAAAAAGTACAAAAATAATGGTTTCAGTGGTCATATTTGAAAATAGTGAAAAAATACTCAAAATGTGCTTCTCTGGTCGAGAAACGTCGATTTTGAAAATGGTATTAAAAATCGAGGTACATTTTTATTTATTGATCAATCGAGATGAAATCACTTTTAATGAGAATTTTATAGGTAATTAAGCTGAATTCGGTCAAAACTTTGTCCAGAAAAAAATGCATTCAAAAGTGTACCGAAAAAATCGCATGTTTTTTTTCTTCAAGATACAAAATCCGTGACAACGATTTCTTATTGAAAATTGAATTTGAACAGTTTTTTGAATGAATATCTTTACATTTGCTTGAATTACAGCAAAAATACAAAAATAATGGTTTCAGTGGTCATATTTTAAAATAGTGAAAAAATTCTAAAAATGTGCTTTTCTGGTCGAGAAACGTCGATTTTGAAAATGGTATTAAAAATCGAGGTACATTTTTATTTATTGATCAATCGAGATGAAATCACTTTTAATGAGTATTTTATAGGTAATTAAGCTGAATTCGGTCAAACATTTGTCCAGAAAAAAATGCATTCAAAAGTGTACCGAAAAAATCGCATGTTTTTTTTCTTCAAGATACAAAATCCGTGACAACGATTTCTTATTGAAAATTGAATTTATACCGTTTCTTGAATGAATATCGTTACATTTGCTTGAATTACAGCAAAAAATACAAAAATAATGGTTTCAGTGGTTATATTTGAAAATAGTGAAAAAATTCTAAAAATGTGCTTTTCTGGTCGAGAAACGTCGATTTTGAAAATGGTATTAAAAATCGAGGTACATTTTTATTTATTGATCAATCGAGATGAAATCACATTTATTGAATATTTTGTAGGTAATTAAGCTGAATACGGTCAAACATTTGTCCAGAAAAAAATGCATTCAAAAGTGTACCGAAAAAATCGCATGTTTTTTTCTTCAAGATACAAAATCCGTGACAACGATTTCTTATTGAAAATTGAATTTAAACAGCTTTTTGAATGAATATCGTTACATTTGCTTGAATTAAAGCAAAAAGTACAAAAATAATGGTTTCAGTGGTCATATTTGAAAATTCTGAAAAAATACTCAAAATGTGCTTCTCTGGTCGAGAAACGTCGATTTTGAAAGTGGTATTAAAAATCGAGGTACATTTTTATTTAGTGATCAATCGAGATGAAATCACTTTTAATGAGTATTTTGTAGATAATTAAGCTGAATTCGGTCAAACATTTGTCCAGAAAAAAATGCATTCAAAAGTGTACCGAAAAAATCGCATGTTTTTTTTATTCAAGATACAAAATCCGTGACAACGATTTCTTATTGAAAATTGAATTTATACAGTTTTTTGAATGAATATCGTTATATTTGCTTGAATTAAAGCAAAAAGTTCAAAAATAATGGTTTCAGTGGTCATATTTGAAAATAGTGAAAAAATACTCAAAATGTGCTTCTCTGGTCGAGAAACGTCGATTTTGAAAGTGGTATTAAAAATCGAGGTACATTTTTATTTAGTGATCAATCGAGATGAAATCACTTTTAATGAGTATTTTATAGATAATTAAGCTGAATTCGGTCAAAAATTTGTCCAGAAAAAAATGCATTCAAAAGTGTACCGAAAAAATCGCATGTTTTTTTCTTCAAGATACAAAATCCGTGACAACGATTTCTTATTGAAAATTGAATTTATACAGTTTTTTGAATGAATATCGTTACATTTGCTTGAATTAAAGCAAAAAGTACAAAAATAATGGTTTCAGTGGTCATATTTGAAAATAGTGAAACAATACTCAAAATGTGCTTTTCTGGTCGAGAAACGTCGATTTTGAAAATGGTATTAAAAATCGAGGTACATTTTTATTTATTGATCAATCGAGATGAAATCACTTTTATTGAATATTTTGTAGGTAATTAAGCTGAATTCGGTCAAACATTTGTCCAGAAAAAAATGCATTCAAAAGTGTACCGAAAAAATCGCATGTTTTTTTTCTTCAAGATACAAAATCCGTGACAACGATTTCTTATTGAAAATTGAATTTATACAGTTTTTTGAATGAATATCGTTACATTTGCTTGAATTAAAGCAAAAAGTACAAAAATAATGGTTTCAGTGGTCATATTTGAAAATAGTGAAAAAATACTCAAATTGTGCTTTTCTGGTCGAGAAACGTCGATTTTGAAAATGGTATTAAAAATCGAGGTACATTTTTATTTATTGATCAATCGAGATGAAATCACTTTTAATGAGTATTTTATAGGTAATTAAGCTGAATTCGGTCAAACATTTGTTCAGAAAAAAATGCATTCAAAAATGTACCGAAAAAATCGCATGTTTTTTTATTCAAGATACAAAATCCGTGACAACGATTTCTTATTGAAAATTGAATTTATACAGTTTTTTGAATGAATATCGTTACATTTGCTTGAATTAAAGCAAAAAGTACAAAAATAATGGTTTCAGTGGTCATATTTGAAAATAGTGAAAAAATACTCAAAATGTGCTTCTCTGGTCGAGAAACGTCGATTTTGAAAGTGGTATTAAAAATCGAGGTACATTTTTATTTAGTGATCAATCGAGATGAAATTACTTTTAATGAGTATTTTATAGGTAATTAAGCTGAATTCGGTCAAACATTTGTCCAGAAAAAAATGCGTTCAAAAGTGTACCGAAAAAATCGCATGTTTTTTTTATTCAAGATACAAAATCCGTGACAACGATTTCTTATTGAAAATTGAATTTATACAGTTTTTTGAATGAATATCGTTATATTTGCTTGAATTAAAGCACAAAGTACAAAAATAATGGTTTCAGTGGTCATATTTGAAAATAGTGAAAAAATACTCAAAATGTGCTTCACTGGTCGAGAAACGTCGATTTTGAAAGTGGTATTAAAAATCGAGGTACATTTTTATTTAGTGATCAATCGAGATGAAATCACTTTTAATGAGTATTTTATAGGTAATTAAGCTGAATACGGTCAAACATTTGTCCAGAAAAAAATGCATTCAAAAGTGTACCGAAAAAATCGCATGTTTTTTTTCTTCAAGATACAAAATCCGTGACAACGATTTCTTATTGAAAATTAAATTTAAACAGTTTTTAGAATGAATATCGTTACATTTGCTTGAATTACAGCAAAAAATACAAAAATAATGGTTTCAGTGGTTATATTGGAAAATAGTGAAAAAATTCTAAAAATGTGCTTTTCTGATCGAGAAACGTCGATTTTGAAAATGGTATTAAAAATCGAGGTACATTTTTATTTATTGATCAATCGAGATGAAATCACTTTTAATGAGTATTTTATAGGTAATTAAGCTGAATTCGGTCAAACATTTGTCCAGAAAAAAATGCATTCAAAAGTGTACCGAAAAAATCGCATATTTTTTTTCTTCAAGATACAAAATCCGTGACAACGATTTCTTATTGAAAATTGAATTTATACAGTTTTTTGAATGAATATCGTTACATTTGCTTGAATTAAAGCAAAAAGTACAAAAATAATGGTTTCAGTGGTCATATTTGAAAATTGTGAAAAAATACTCAAAATGTGCTTCTCTGGTCGAGAAACGTCGATTTTGAAAGTGGTATTAAAAATCGAGGTACATTTTTATTTAGTGATCAATCGAGATGAAATCACTTTTAATGAGTATTTTATAGGTAATCAAGCTGAATTCGGTCAAAAATTTGTCCAGAAAAAAATGCATTCAAAAGTGTACCGAAAAAATCGCATGTTTTTTTCTTCAAGATACAAAATCCGTGACAACGATTTCTTATTGAAAATTGAATTTATACAGTTTTTTGAATGAATATCGTTACATTTGCTTGAATTAAAGCAAAAAGTACAAAAATAATGGTTTCAGTGGTCATATTTGAAAATAGTGAACCAATACTCAAAATGTGCTTTTCTGGTCGAGAAACGTCGATTTTGAAAATGGTATTAAAAATCGAGGTACATTTTTATTTATTGATCAATCGAGATGAAATCACTTTTATTGAATATTTTGTAGGTAATTAAGCTGAATTCGGTCAAACATTTGTCCAGAAAAAAATGCATTCAAAAGTGTACCGAAAAAATCGCATGTTTTTTTTCTTCAAGATACAAAATCCGTGACAACGATTTCTTATTGAAAATTGAATTTATACAGTTTTTTGAATGAATATCGTTACATTTGCTTGAATTAAAGCAAAAAGTACAAAAATAATGGTTTCAGTGGTCATATTTGAAAATAGTGAAAAAATACTCAAATTGTGCTTTTCTGGTCGAGAAACGTCGATTTTGAAAATGGTATTAAAAATCGAGGTACATTTTTATTTATTGATCAATCGAGATGAAATCACTTTTAATGAGTATTTTATAGGTAATTAAGCTGAATTCGGTCAAACATTTGTCCAGAAAAAAATGCATTCAAAAATGTACCGAAAAAATCGCATGTTTTTTTTATTCAAGATACAAAATCCGTGACAACGATTTCTTATTGAAAATTGAATTTATACAGTTTTTTGAATGAATATCGTTACATTTGCTTGAATTAAAGCAAAAAGTACAAAAATAATGGTTTCAGTGGTCATATTTGAAAATAGTGAAAAAATACTCAAAATGTGCTTTTCTGGTCGAGAAACGTCGATTTTGAAAATGGTATTAAAAATCGAGGTACATTTTTATTTATTGATCAATCGAGATGAAATCACTTTTAATGAGTATTTTATAGGTAATTAAGCTGAATACGGTCAAACATTTGTCCAGAAAAAAATGCATTCAAAAGTGTACCGAAAAAATCGCATGTTTTTTTTCTTCAAGATACAAAATCCGTGACAACGATTTCTTATTGAAAATTAAATTTAAACAGTTTTTAGAATGAATATCGTTACATTTGCTTGAATTACAGCAAAAAATACAAAAATAATGGTTTCAGTGGTTATATTGGAAAATAGTGAAAAAATTCTAAAAATGTGCTTTTCTGGTCGAGAAACGTCGATTTTGAAAATGGTATTAAAAATCGAGGTACATTTTTATTTATTGATCAATCGAGATGAAATCACTTTTAATGAGTATTTT
This sequence comes from Phalangium opilio, assembly GCF_054372755.1. Lineage (NCBI taxonomy): Eukaryota > Metazoa > Arthropoda > Arachnida > Opiliones > Phalangiidae > Phalangium > Phalangium opilio. The sequence goes on along the minus strand of NW_028324151.1, from coordinate 11,555,074 downwards.
ATAGGTAATTAAGCTGAATTCGGTCAAAACTTTGTCCAGAAAAAAATGCATTCAAAAGTGTACCGAAAAAATCGCATGTTTTTTTTCTTCAAGATACAAAATCCGTGACAACGATTTCTTATTGAAAATTGAATTTGAACAGTTTTTTGAATGAATATCTTTACATTTGCTTGAATTACAGCAAAAAATACAAAAATAATGGTTTCAGTGGTCATATTTTAAAATAGTGAAAAAATTCTAAAAATGTGCTTTTCTGGTCGAGAAACGTCGATTTTGAAAATGGTATTAAAAATCGAGGTACATTTTTATTTATTGATCAATCGAGATGAAATCACTTTTAATGAGTATTTTATAGGTAATTAAGCTGAATTCGGTCAAAAATTTGTCCAGAAAAAAATGCATTCAAAAGTGTACCGAAAAAATTGCATGTTTTTTTTCTTCAAGATACAAAATCCGTGACAACGATTTCTTATTGAAAATTGAATTTATACCGTTTCTTGAATGAATATCGTTACATTTGCTTGAATTACAGCAAAAAATACAAAAATAATGGTTTCAGTGGTTATATTTGAAAATAGTGAAAAAATTCTAAAAATGTGCTTTTCTGGTCGAGAAACGTCGATTTTGAAAATGGTATTAAAAATCGAGGTACATTTTTATTTATTGATCAATCGAGATGAAATCACATTTATTGAATATTTTGTAGGTAATTAAGCTGAATACGGTCAAACATTTGTCCAGAAAAAAATGCATTCAAAAGTGTACCGAAAAAATCGCATGTTTTTTTCTTCAAGATACAAAATCCGTGACAACGATTTCTTATTGAAAATTGAATTTAAACAGCTTTTTGAATGAATATCGTTACATTTGCTTGAATTAAAGCAAAAAGTACAAAAATAATGGTTTCAGTGGTCATATTTGAAAATTGTGAAAAAATACTCAAAATGTGCTTCTCTGGTCGAGAAACGTCGATTTTGAAAGTGGTATTAAAAATCGAGGTACATTTTTATTTAGTGATCAATCGAGATGAAATCACTTTTAATGAGTATTTTGTAGATAATTTAGCTGAATTCGGTCAAACATTTGTCCAGAAAAAAATGCATTCAAAAGTGTACCGAAAAAATCGCATATTTTTTTTCTTCAAGATACAAAATCCGTGACAACGATTTCTTATTGAAAATTGAATTTATACAGTTTTTTGAATGAATATCGTTACATTTGCTTGAATTAAAGCAAAAAGTACAAAAATAATGGTTTCAGTGGTCATATTTGAAAATAGTGAAAAAATACTCAAAATGTGCTTTTCTGGTCGAGAAACGTCGATTTTGAAAATGGTATTAAAAATCGAGGTACATTTTTATTTATTGATCAATCGAGATGAAATCACTTTTAATGAGTATTTTATAGGTAATTAAGCTGAATTCGGTCAAACATTTGTCCAGAAAAAAATGCATTCAAAAGTGTACCGAAAAAATCGCATGTTTTTTTTCTTCAAGATACAAAATCCGTGACAACGATTTCTTATTGAAAATTGAATTTATACATTTTTTTGAATGAATATCGTTACATTTGCTTGAATTAAAGCAAAAAGTACAAAAATAATGGTTTCAGTGGTTATATTTGAAAATAGTGAAAAAATTCTAAAAATGTGCTTTTCTGGTCGAGAAACGTCGATTTTGAAAATGGTATTAAAAATCGAGGTACATTTTTATTTATTGATCAATCGAGATGAAATCACATTTATTGAATATTTTGTAGGTAATTAAGCTGAATACGGTCAAACATTTGTCCAGAAAAAAATGCATTCAAAAGTGTACCGAAAAAATCGCATGTTTTTTTCTTCAAGATAAAAAATCCGTGACAACGATTTCTTATTGAAAATTGAATTTAAACAGCTTTTTGAATGAATATCGTTACATTTGCTTGAATTAAAGCAAAAACTACAAAAATAATGGTTTCAGTGGTCATATTTGAAAATAGTGAAAAAATACTCAAAATGTGCTTCTCTGGTCGAGAAACGTCGATTTTGAAAATGGTATTAAAAATCGAGGTACATTTTTATTTATTGATCAATCGAGATGAAATCACTTTTAATGAGTATTTTATAGGTAATTAAGCTGAATTCGGTCAAAAATTTGTCCAGAAAAAAATGCATTCAAAAGTGTACCGAAAAAATCGCATGTTTTTTTCTTCAAGATACAAAATCCGTGACAACGATTTCTTATTGAAAATTGAATTTAAACAGCTTTTTGAATGAATATCGTTACATTTGCTTGAATTAAAGCAAAAAGTACAAAAATAATGGTTTCAGTGGTCATATTTGAAAATTGTGAAAAAATACTCAAAATGTGCTTCTCTGGTCGAGAAACGTCGATTTTGAAAGTGGTATTAAAAATCGAGGTACATTTTTATTTAGTGATCAATCGAGATGAAATCACTTTTAATGAGTATTTTATAGGTAATTAAGCTGAATTCGGTCAAACATTTGTCCAGAAAAAAATGCATTCAAAAGTGTACCGAAAAAATCGCATGTTTTTTTTCTTCAAGATACAAAATCCGTGACAACGATTTCTTATTGAAAATTGAATTTATACATTTTTTTGAATGAATATCGTTACATTTGCTTGAATTAAAGCAAAAAGTACAAAAATAATGGTTTCAGTGGTCATATTTGAAAATAGTGAAACAATACTCAAAATGTGCTTTTCTGGTCGAGAAACGTCGATTTTGAAAATGGTATTAAAAATCGAGGTACATTTTTATTTATTGATCAATCGAGATGAAATCACTTTTAATGAGTATTTTATAGGTAATTAAGCTGAATTCGGTCAAACATTTGTCCAGAAAAAAATGCATTCAAAAGTGTACCGAAAAAATCGCATGTTTTTTTTCTTCAAGATACAAAATCCGTGACAACGATTTCTTATTGAAAATTGAATTTATACATTTTTTTGAATGAATATCGTTACATTTGGTTGAATTAAAGCAAAAAGTACAAAAATAATGGTTTCAGTGGTCATATTTGAAAATAGTGAAAAAATACTCAAAATGTGCTTCTCTGGTCGAGAAACGTCGATTTTGAAAATGGTATTAAAAATCGAGGTACATTTTTATTTATTGATCAATCGAGATGAAATCACTTTTAATGAGAATTTTATAGGTAATTAAGCTGAATTCGGTCAAAACTTTGTCCAGAAAAAAATGCATTCAAAAGTGTACCGAAAAAATCGCATGTTTTTTTTCTTCAAGATACAAAATCCGTGACAACGATTTCTTATTGAAAATTGAATTTGAACAGTTTTTTGAATGAATATCTTTACATTTGCTTGAATTACAGCAAAAATACAAAAATAATGGTTTCAGTGGTCATATTTTAAAATAGTGAAAAAATTCTAAAAATGTGCTTTTCTGGTCGAGAAACGTCGATTTTGAAAATGGTATTAAAAATCGAGGTACATTTTTATTTATTGATCAATCGAGATGAAATCACTTTTAATGAGTATTTTATAGGTAATTAAGCTGAATTCGGTCAAACATTTGTCCAGAAAAAAATGCATTCAAAAGTGTACCGAAAAAATCGCATGTTTTTTTTCTTCAAGATACAAAATCCGTGACAACGATTTCTTATTGAAAATTGAATTTATACCGTTTCTTGAATGAATATCGTTACATTTGCTTGAATTACAGCAAAAAATACAAAAATAATGGTTTCAGTGGTTATATTTGAAAATAGTGAAAAAATTCTAAAAATGTGCTTTTCTGGTCGAGAAACGTCGATTTTGAAAATGGTATTAAAAATCGAGGTACATTTTTATTTATTGATCAATCGAGATGAAATCACATTTATTGAATATTTTGTAGGTAATTAAGCTGAATACGGTCAAACATTTGTCCAGAAAAAAATGCATTCAAAAGTGTACCGAAAAAATCGCATGTTTTTTTCTTCAAGATACAAAATCCGTGACAACGATTTCTTATTGAAAATTGAATTTAAACAGCTTTTTGAATGAATATCGTTACATTTGCTTGAATTAAAGCAAAAAGTACAAAAATAATGGTTTCAGTGGTCATATTTGAAAATTCTGAAAAAATACTCAAAATGTGCTTCTCTGGTCGAGAAACGTCGATTTTGAAAGTGGTATTAAAAATCGAGGTACATTTTTATTTAGTGATCAATCGAGATGAAATCACTTTTAATGAGTATTTTGTAGATAATTAAGCTGAATTCGGTCAAACATTTGTCCAGAAAAAAATGCATTCAAAAGTGTACCGAAAAAATCGCATGTTTTTTTTATTCAAGATACAAAATCCGTGACAACGATTTCTTATTGAAAATTGAATTTATACAGTTTTTTGAATGAATATCGTTATATTTGCTTGAATTAAAGCAAAAAGTTCAAAAATAATGGTTTCAGTGGTCATATTTGAAAATAGTGAAAAAATACTCAAAATGTGCTTCTCTGGTCGAGAAACGTCGATTTTGAAAGTGGTATTAAAAATCGAGGTACATTTTTATTTAGTGATCAATCGAGATGAAATCACTTTTAATGAGTATTTTATAGATAATTAAGCTGAATTCGGTCAAAAATTTGTCCAGAAAAAAATGCATTCAAAAGTGTACCGAAAAAATCGCATGTTTTTTTCTTCAAGATACAAAATCCGTGACAACGATTTCTTATTGAAAATTGAATTTATACAGTTTTTTGAATGAATATCGTTACATTTGCTTGAATTAAAGCAAAAAGTACAAAAATAATGGTTTCAGTGGTCATATTTGAAAATAGTGAAACAATACTCAAAATGTGCTTTTCTGGTCGAGAAACGTCGATTTTGAAAATGGTATTAAAAATCGAGGTACATTTTTATTTATTGATCAATCGAGATGAAATCACTTTTATTGAATATTTTGTAGGTAATTAAGCTGAATTCGGTCAAACATTTGTCCAGAAAAAAATGCATTCAAAAGTGTACCGAAAAAATCGCATGTTTTTTTTCTTCAAGATACAAAATCCGTGACAACGATTTCTTATTGAAAATTGAATTTATACAGTTTTTTGAATGAATATCGTTACATTTGCTTGAATTAAAGCAAAAAGTACAAAAATAATGGTTTCAGTGGTCATATTTGAAAATAGTGAAAAAATACTCAAATTGTGCTTTTCTGGTCGAGAAACGTCGATTTTGAAAATGGTATTAAAAATCGAGGTACATTTTTATTTATTGATCAATCGAGATGAAATCACTTTTAATGAGTATTTTATAGGTAATTAAGCTGAATTCGGTCAAACATTTGTTCAGAAAAAAATGCATTCAAAAATGTACCGAAAAAATCGCATGTTTTTTTATTCAAGATACAAAATCCGTGACAACGATTTCTTATTGAAAATTGAATTTATACAGTTTTTTGAATGAATATCGTTACATTTGCTTGAATTAAAGCAAAAAGTACAAAAATAATGGTTTCAGTGGTCATATTTGAAAATAGTGAAAAAATACTCAAAATGTGCTTCTCTGGTCGAGAAACGTCGATTTTGAAAGTGGTATTAAAAATCGAGGTACATTTTTATTTAGTGATCAATCGAGATGAAATTACTTTTAATGAGTATTTTATAGGTAATTAAGCTGAATTCGGTCAAACATTTGTCCAGAAAAAAATGCGTTCAAAAGTGTACCGAAAAAATCGCATGTTTTTTTTATTCAAGATACAAAATCCGTGACAACGATTTCTTATTGAAAATTGAATTTATACAGTTTTTTGAATGAATATCGTTATATTTGCTTGAATTAAAGCACAAAGTACAAAAATAATGGTTTCAGTGGTCATATTTGAAAATAGTGAAAAAATACTCAAAATGTGCTTCACTGGTCGAGAAACGTCGATTTTGAAAGTGGTATTAAAAATCGAGGTACATTTTTATTTAGTGATCAATCGAGATGAAATCACTTTTAATGAGTATTTTATAGGTAATTAAGCTGAATACGGTCAAACATTTGTCCAGAAAAAAATGCATTCAAAAGTGTACCGAAAAAATCGCATGTTTTTTTTCTTCAAGATACAAAATCCGTGACAACGATTTCTTATTGAAAATTAAATTTAAACAGTTTTTAGAATGAATATCGTTACATTTGCTTGAATTACAGCAAAAAATACAAAAATAATGGTTTCAGTGGTTATATTGGAAAATAGTGAAAAAATTCTAAAAATGTGCTTTTCTGATCGAGAAACGTCGATTTTGAAAATGGTATTAAAAATCGAGGTACATTTTTATTTATTGATCAATCGAGATGAAATCACTTTTAATGAGTATTTTATAGGTAATTAAGCTGAATTCGGTCAAACATTTGTCCAGAAAAAAATGCATTCAAAAGTGTACCGAAAAAATCGCATATTTTTTTTCTTCAAGATACAAAATCCGTGACAACGATTTCTTATTGAAAATTGAATTTATACAGTTTTTTGAATGAATATCGTTACATTTGCTTGAATTAAAGCAAAAAGTACAAAAATAATGGTTTCAGTGGTCATATTTGAAAATTGTGAAAAAATACTCAAAATGTGCTTCTCTGGTCGAGAAACGTCGATTTTGAAAGTGGTATTAAAAATCGAGGTACATTTTTATTTAGTGATCAATCGAGATGAAATCACTTTTAATGAGTATTTTATAGGTAATCAAGCTGAATTCGGTCAAAAATTTGTCCAGAAAAAAATGCATTCAAAAGTGTACCGAAAAAATCGCATGTTTTTTTCTTCAAGATACAAAATCCGTGACAACGATTTCTTATTGAAAATTGAATTTATACAGTTTTTTGAATGAATATCGTTACATTTGCTTGAATTAAAGCAAAAAGTACAAAAATAATGGTTTCAGTGGTCATATTTGAAAATAGTGAACCAATACTCAAAATGTGCTTTTCTGGTCGAGAAACGTCGATTTTGAAAATGGTATTAAAAATCGAGGTACATTTTTATTTATTGATCAATCGAGATGAAATCACTTTTATTGAATATTTTGTAGGTAATTAAGCTGAATTCGGTCAAACATTTGTCCAGAAAAAAATGCATTCAAAAGTGTACCGAAAAAATCGCATGTTTTTTTTCTTCAAGATACAAAATCCGTGACAACGATTTCTTATTGAAAATTGAATTTATACAGTTTTTTGAATGAATATCGTTACATTTGCTTGAATTAAAGCAAAAAGTACAAAAATAATGGTTTCAGTGGTCATATTTGAAAATAGTGAAAAAATACTCAAATTGTGCTTTTCTGGTCGAGAAACGTCGATTTTGAAAATGGTATTAAAAATCGAGGTACATTTTTATTTATTGATCAATCGAGATGAAATCACTTTTAATGAGTATTTTATAGGTAATTAAGCTGAATTCGGTCAAACATTTGTCCAGAAAAAAATGCATTCAAAAATGTACCGAAAAAATCGCATGTTTTTTTTATTCAAGATACAAAATCCGTGACAACGATTTCTTATTGAAAATTGAATTTATACAGTTTTTTGAATGAATATCGTTACATTTGCTTGAATTAAAGCAAAAAGTACAAAAATAATGGTTTCAGTGGTCATATTTGAAAATAGTGAAAAAATACTCAAAATGTGCTTTTCTGGTCGAGAAACGTCGATTTTGAAAATGGTATTAAAAATCGAGGTACATTTTTATTTATTGATCAATCGAGATGAAATCACTTTTAATGAGTATTTTATAGGTAATTAAGCTGAATACGGTCAAACATTTGTCCAGAAAAAAATGCATTCAAAAGTGTACCGAAAAAATCGCATGTTTTTTTTCTTCAAGATACAAAATCCGTGACAACGATTTCTTATTGAAAATTAAATTTAAACAGTTTTTAGAATGAATATCGTTACATTTGCTTGAATTACAGCAAAAAATACAAAAATAATGGTTTCAGTGGTTATATTGGAAAATAGTGAAAAAATTCTAAAAATGTGCTTTTCTGGTCGAGAAACGTCGATTTTGAAAATGGTATTAAAAATCGAGGTACATTTTTATTTATTGATCAATCGAGATGAAATCACTTTTAATGAGTATTTTATAGGTAATTAAGCTGAATTCGGTCAAACATTTGTCCAGAAAAAAATGCATTCAAAAGTGTACCGAAAAAATCGCATGTTTTTTTTCTTCAAGATACAAAATCCGTGACAACGATTTCTTATTGAAAATTAAATTTAAACAGTTTTTTGAATGAATATCGTTACATTTGCTTGAATTAAAGCAAAAAGTACAAAAATAATGGTTTCAGTGGTCATATTTGAAAATAGTGAAAAAATACTCAAAATGTGCTTTTCTGGTCGAGAAACGTCGATTTTGAAAATGGTATTAAAAATCGAGGTACATTTTTATTTATTGATCAATCGAGATGAAATCACTTTTAATGAGTATTTTATAGGTAATTAAGCTGAATACGGTCAAACATTTGTCCAGAAAAAAATGCATTCAAAAGTGTACCGAGAAAATCGCATGTTTTTTTTCTTCAAGATACAAAATCCGTGACAACGATTTCTTATTGAAAATTAAATTTAAACAGTTTTTAGAATGAATATCGTTACATTTGCTTGAATTACAGCAAAAAATACAAAAATAATGGTTTCAGTGGTTATATTTGAAAATAGTGAAAAAATTCTAAAAATGTGCTTTTCTGGTCGAGAAACGTCGATTTTGAAAATGGTATTAAAAATCGAGGTACATTTTTATTTATTGATCAATCGAGATGAAATCACTTTTAATGAGTATTTTATAGGTAATTAAGCTGAATACGGTCAAACATTTATCCAGAAAAAAATGCATTCAAAAGTGTACCGAAAAAATCGCATGTTTTTTTTCTTCAAGATACAAAATCCGTGACAACGATTTCTTATTGAAAATTAAATTTAAACAGTTTTTAGAATGAATATCGTTACATTTGCTTGAATTACAGCAAAAAATACAAAAATAATGGTTTCAGTGGTTATATTGGAAAATAGTGAAAAAATTCTAAAAATGTGCTTTTCTGGTCGAGAAACGTCGATTTTGAAAATGGTATTAAAAATCGAGGTACATTTTTATTTATTGATCAATCGAGATGAAGTCACTTTTAATGAGTATTTTATAGGTAATTAAGCTGAATTCGGTCAAACATTTGTCCAGAAAAAAATGCATTCAAAAGTGTACCGAAAAAATCGCATATTTTTTTTCTTCAAGATACAAAATCCGTGACAACGATTTCTTATTGAAAATTGAATTTATACAGTTTTTTGAATGAATATCGTTACATTTGCTTGAATTAAAGCAAAAAGTACAAAAATAATGGTTTCAGTGGTCATATTTGAAAATAGTGAAAAAATACTCAAAATGTGCTTCTCTGGTCGAGAAACGTCGATTTTGAAAGTGGTATTAAAAATCGAGGTACATTTTTATTTAGTGATCAATCGAGATGAAATCACTTTTAATGAGTATTTTATAGATAATTAAGCTGAATTCGGTCAAACATTTGTCCAGAAAAAAATGCATTCAAAAGTGTACCGAAAAAATCGCATATTTTTTTTCTTCAAGATACAAAATCCGTGACAACGATTTCTTATTGAAAATTGAATTTATACAGTTTTTTGAATGAATATCGTTACATTTGCTTGAATTAAAGCAAAAAGTACAAAAATAATGGTTTCAGTGGTCATATTTGAAAATAGTGAAAAAATACTCAAAATGTGCTTTTCTGGTCGAGAAACGTCGATTTTGAAAATGGTATTAAAAATCGAGGTACATTTTTATTTATTGATCAATCGAGATGAAATCACTTTTAATGAGTATTTTATAGGTAATTAAGCTGAATTCGGTCAAACATTTGTCCAGAAAAAAATGCATTCAAAAGTGTACCGAAAAAATCGCATGTTTTTTTTCTTCAAGATACAAAATCCGTGACAACGATTTCTTATTGAAAATTGAATTTATACATTTTTTTGAATGAATATTGTTACATTTGCTTGAATTAAAGCAAAAAGTACAAAAATAATGGTTTCAGTGGTCATATTTGAAAATAGTGAAAAAATACTCAAAATGTGCTTTTCTGGTCGAGAAACGTCGATTTTGAAAATGGTATTAAAAATCGAGGTACATTTTTATTTATTGATCAATCGAGATGAAATCACTTTTAATGAGTATTTTATAGGTAATTAAGCTGAATTCGGTCAAACATTTGTCCAGAAAAAAATGCGTTCAAAAGTGTACCGAAAAAATCGCATGTTTTTTTTATTCAAGATACAAAATCCGTGACAACGATTTCTTATTGAAAATTGAATTTATACAGTTTTTTGAATGAATATCGTTACATTTGCTTGAATTAAAGCAAAAAGTACAAAAATAATGGTTTCAGTGGTCATATTTGAAAATAGTGAAAAAATACTCAAAATGTGCTTTTCTGGTCGAGAAACGTCGATTTTGAAAGTGGTATTAAAAATCGAGGTACATTTTTATTTAGTGATCAATCGAGATGAAATCACTTTTAATGAGTATTTTATAGGTAATTAAGCTGAATTCGGTCAAAAATTTGTCCAGAAAAAAATGCATTCAAAAATGTACCGAAAAAATCGCATGTTTTTTTTCTTCAAGATACAAAATCCGTGACAACGATTTCTTATTGAAAATTGAATTTATACAGTTTTTTGAATGAATATCGTTACATTTGCTTGAATTAAAGCAAAAAGTACAAAAATAATGGTTTCAGTGGTCATATTTGAAAATAGTGAAAAAATACTCAAAATGTGCTTTTCTGGTCGAGAAACGTCGATTTTGAAAATGGTATTAAAAATCGAGGTACATTTTTATTTATTGATCAATCGAGATGAAATCACTTTTAATGAGTATTTTATAGGTAATTAAGCTGAATTCGGTCAAACATTTGTCCAGAAAAAAATGCATTCAAAAGTGTACCGAAAAAATCGCATGTTTTTTTTCTTCAAGATACAAAATCCGTGACAACGATTTCTTATTGAAAATTGAATTTATACATTTTTTTGAATGAATATCGTTACATTTGCTTGAATTAAAGCAAAAAGTACAAAAATAATGGTTTCAGTGGTCATATTTGAAAATAGTGAAAAAATACTCAAAATGTGCTTTTCTGGTCGAGAAACGTCGATTTTGAAAATGGTATTAAAAATCGAGGTACATTTTTATTTATTGATCAATCGAGATGAAATCACTTTTATTGAATATTTTGTAGGTAATTAAGCTGAATTCGGTCAAACATTTGTCCAGAAAAAAATGCGTTCAAAAGTGTACCGAAAAAATCGCATGTTTTTTTTCTTCAAGATACAAAATCCGTGACAACGATTTCTTATTGAAAATTGAATTTATACAGTTTTTTGAATGAATATCGTTACATTTGCTTGAATTAAAGCAAAAAGTACAAAAATAATGGTTTCAGTGGTCATATTTGAAAATAGTGAAAAAATACTCAAATTGTGCTTTTCTGGTCGAGAAACGTCGATTTTGAAAATGGTATTAAAAATCGAGGTACATTTTTATTTATTGATCAATCGAGATGAAATCACTTTTAATGAGTATTTTATAGGTAATTAAGCTGAATTCGGTCAAACATTTGTCCAGAAAAAAATGCATTCAAAAATGTACCGAAAAAATCGCATGTTTTTTTTATTCAAGATACAAAATCCGTGACAACGATTTCTTATTGAAAATTGAATTTATACAGTTTTTTGAATGAATATCGTTACATTTGCTTGAATTACAGCAAAAAATACAAAAATAATGGTTTCAGTGGTCATATTTTAAAATAGTGAAAAAATTCTAAAAATGTGCTTTTCTGGTCGAGAAACGTCGATTTTGAAAATGGTATTAAAAATCGAGGTACATTTTTATTTATTGATCAATCGAGATGAAATCACATTTATTGAATATTTTGTAGGTAATTAAGTTGAATACGGTCAAACATTTGTCCAGAAAAAAATGCATTCAAAAGTGTACCGAAAAAATCGCATGTTTTTTTCTTCAAGATAAAAAATCCGTGACAACGATTTCTTATTGAAAATTGAATTTATACATTTTTTTGAATGAATATCGTTACATTTGCTTGAATTCCTAAATGGTCTCCCTCCCAAGTACTGCCTGCGCTCGAAGCTGCTTAACTTCAGTGATCGGACGAGAACCGGTGTTTTCCGCGTGATATGGCCGTTGCCGAGAGCACTAGTTAATCATTCGAACTTAAAATTAATTAGACAAATTAAACTTTCTGCATCTTTTTAAACAATAACAAAAATAATATATGTTTGCTTTTTCATATCTGGTGGAATTTAAAAGAGAAAACAAAAGTGAATAAGACAACGACACGCAGTGTTCCTAAATGGTGTCCCTCCCAAGTACTGTCTGCGCTCGAAGCTGCTTAACTTCAATGATCGGACCAGAACCGGTGTTTTCATCGTGATATGGCCGTTGCCGAGAGCTCTAGTTGATAAGTCAAATTTAAAATTAATTAGACAAATTAAACTTCCCTCATCTTTTTAAAAAAATAACAAAAATAAAATGTTTCCTTTTTTCATATCTGGTGGAATTTAAAAGAGAAAACAAAGTGAATAAGCCAACGGCACGCAGTGTACCTAAATGGTCTCCCTCCCAAGTACTGCCTGCGCTCGAAGCTGCTTAACTTCAATGATCGGACGAGAACCGGTGTTTTCCGCGTGATATGGCCGTTGCCGAGAGCACTAGATAATAATTCGAACTTAAAATTAATTAGACAAATTAAACTTTCTGCATCTTTTTAAACAATAACAAAAATAAAATATGTTTGCGTTTTTCATATCTGGTAGAATTTAAAAGAGAAAACAAAAATGAAAAAGCCAACGGCACGCAGTGTTCCTTAATGGTCTCCCTCCAAAGTTCTGCCTGCGCTCGAAGCTGCTTAACTTCAATGAGCGGACGAGAACCGCTGTTTTCAGCGTGATATGGCAGTCGCCGAGAGCACTAGTAAATAATTCGAATTTAAAATTAATTAGACAAATTAAACTTGCTGCATCTTTTTAAAACAATAACAAAAATAAAATGTTTGCTTTTTTCATATCTGGTGGAATTTAAAAGAGAAAACAAAAGTGAAAAAGCCAACGGCACGCAGTGTTCTTAAATGGTCTCCCTCCCAAGTACTGTCTGCGCTCGAAGCTGCTTAACTTCAATGATCGGACCAGAACCGGTGTTTTATCGTGATATGGCCGTTGCCGAGAGCTCTAGTTGATAAGTCAAATTTAAAATTAATTAGACAAATTAAACTTCCCTCATCTTTTTAAAAAAATAACAAAAATAAAATGTTTCCTTTTTTCATATCTGGTGGAATTTAAAAGAGAAAACAAAGTGAATAAGCCAACGGCACGCAGTGTTCCTAAGTGGTCTCCCTCCCAAGTACTGCCTGCGCTCGAAGCTGCTTAAATTCAATGATCGGACGAGAACCGGTGTTTTCCGCGTGATATGGCCGTTGCCGAGAGCACTAGTTAATAATTCGAACTTAAAATTGATTAGACAAATTAAACTTTCTGCATCTTTTTAAACAATAACAAAAATAAAATATGTTTGCTTTTTTCATATCTGGTAGAATTTAAAAGAGAAAACAAAAATGAAAAAGCCAACGGCACGCAGTGTTCCTTAATGGTCTCCCTCCAAAGTTCTGCCTGCGCTCGAAGCTGCTTAACTTCAATGAGCGGACGAGAACCGTTGTTTTCAGCGTGATATGGCAGTCGCCGAGAGCACTAGTAAATAATTCGAATTTAAAATTAATTAGACAAATTAAACTTGCTGCATCTTTTTAAAACAATAACAAAAATAAAATGTTTGCTTTTTTCATATCTGGTGGAATTTAAAAGAGAAAACAAAGGTGAAAAAGCCAACGGCACGCAGTGTTCCTAAATGGTCTCCCTCCAAAGTTCTGCCTGCGCTCTAAGCTGCTTAACTTCAATGAGCGGACGAGAACCGTTGTTTTCAGCGTGATATCGCAGTCGCCGAGAGCACTAGTAAATAATTCGAATTTAAAATTAATTAGACAAATTAAACTTCCTGCATCTTTTCAAAACAATAACAAAAATAAAATGTTTGCTTTTTTCATATCTGGTGGAATTTAAAAGAGAAAACAAAAGTGAAAAAGACAACGGCACGCAGTGTTCCTAAATGGTGTCCCTCCCAAGTACTGTCTGCGCTCGAAGCTGCTTAACTTCAATGATCGCACCAGATCCGGTGTTTTCATCGTGATATGGCCGTTACCGAGATCTCTAGTTGATAAGTCAAATTTAAAATTAATTAGATAAATTAAACTTAACTCATCTTTTTAAAAAAATAACAAAAATAAAATGTTTCCTTTTTTCATATCTGGTGGAATTTAAAAGAGAAAACAAAGTGAATAAGCCAACGGCACGCAGTGTTCCTAAATGGTCTCCCACCCAAGTTCTGCCTGCGTTCGAAGCTGCTAAACTTTAATGGTCGGACGAGAACCGGCGTTTTCCGCGTGATATGGCCGTTGCCGAGAGCACTAGTTATTAATACGAACTTAAAATTAATTAGACAAATTAAACTTCCTGCATCTTTTTAAAACAATAACAAAAATAAAATGTTTGCTTTTTTCATATCTTGTAGAATTTAAAAGAGAAAACAAAAATGAAAAAGCCAACGGCACGCATTGTTCCTAAATGGTCTCCCTCCAAAGTTCTGCCTGCGCTCGAAGCTGCTTAACTTCAATGAGCGGACGAGAACCGTTGTTTTCAGCGTGATATGGCAGTCGCCGAGAGCACTAGTAAATAATTCGAATTTAAAATTAATTAGACAAATTTAACTTCGTGCATCTTTTCAAAACAATAACAAAAATAAAATGTTTGCTTTTTTCATATCTGGTGGAATTTAAAAGAGAAAACAAAAGTGAAAAAGCCAACGGCACGCAGTGTTCCTAAATGGTGTCCCTCCCAAGTATTGTCTGCGCTCGAAGCTGCTTAAATTCAATGATCGGACCAGAACCGGTGGTTTGATCGTGATATGGCCGTTGCCGAGAGCTCTAGTTGATAAGTCAAATTTAAAATTAATTAGACAAATTCAACTTCCCTCATCTTTATAAAAAATAACAAAAATAAAATGTTTCCTTTTTTCATATCTGGTGGAATTTAAAAGAGAAAACAAAGTGAATAAGCCAACGGCACGCAGTGTTCCTAAATGGTCTCCCTCCCAAGTACTTCCTGCGCTCGAAGCTGCTTAACTTCAATGATCGGACGAGAACCGGTGTTTTCCGCGTGATATTTCCGTTGCCGAGAGCACTAGTTAATAATTCGAACTTAAAATTAATTAGACAAATTAAACTTTCTGCATCTTTTTAAACAATAACAAAAATAAAATATGTTTGCTTTTCTCATATCTGGTGGAATTTAAAAGAGAAAACAAAAGTGAAAAAGACAACGGCACGCAGTGTTCCTAAATGGTGTCCCTCCCAAGTACTGTCTGCGTTCGAAGCTGCTTAACTTCAATGATCGGACCAGAACCGGTGTTTTCATCGTGATATGGCCGTTGCCGAGAGCTCTAGTTGATAAGTCAAATTTAAAATTAATTAGACAAATTAAACTTTCCTCATCTTTTTAAAAAAATAACAAAAATAAAATGTTTCCTTTTTTCATATCTGGTGGAATTTAAAAGAGAAAACAAAGTGAATAAGCCAACGGCACGCAGTGTTCCTAAATGGACTCCCTCCCAGGTACTGCCTGCGCTCGAAGCTGCTTAACTTCAATGAACGGACGAGAACCGGTGTTTTCCGCGTGATATGGCCGTTGCCGAGAGCACTAGTTATTAATACGAACTTAAAATTAATTAGACAAATTAAACTTCCTGCATCTTTTTAAAACAATAACAAAAATAAAATGTTTGCTTTTTTCATATCTTGTAGAATTTAAAAGAGAAAACAAAAATGAAAAAGCCAACGGCACGCATTGTTCCTAAATGGTCTCCCTCCAAAGTTCTGCCTGCGCTCGAAGCTGCTTAACTTCAATGAGCGGACGAGAACCGTTGTTTTCAGCGTGATATGGCAGTCGCCGAGAGCACTAGTAAATAATTCGAATTTAAAATTAATTAGACAAATTAAACTTGCTGCATCTTTTTAAAACAATAACAAAAATAAAATGATTGCTTTTTTATATCTGGTGGAATTTAAAAGAGATAACAAAAGTGAAAAAGCCAACGGCACGCAGTGTTCCTAAACGGTCTCCCTCCCAAGTACAGCCTGCGCTCGAAGCTGCTTAACTTCAATAAGCGGACGAGAACCGGTGTTATCAGCGTGATATGGCCGCTGCCGAGAGCACTTGTTAATAATTCGAATTTAAAATTAATTAGACAAATTAACCTTCTTGCATCTTTTTAAAACAATAACAAAAATAAAATGTTTGCTTTTTTCATATCTGGTAGAATTTAAAAGAGAAAACAAAAATGTAAAAGCCAACGGCACGCATTGTTCCTAAATGGTCTCCCTCCAAAGTTCTGCCTGCGCTCGAAGCTGCTTAACTTCAATGAGCGGACGAGAACCGTTGTTTTCAGCGTGATATGGCAGTCGCCGAGAGCACTAGTAAATAATTCGAATTTAAAATTAATTAGACAAATTTAACTTCGTGCATCTTTTCAAAACAATAACAAAAATAAAATGTTTGCTTTTTTCATATCTGGTGGAATTTAAAAGAGAAAACAAAAGTGAAAAAGCCAACGGCACGCAGTGTTCCTAAATGGTGTCCCTCCCAAGTATTGTCTGCGCTCGAAGCTGCTTAAATTCAATGATCGGACCAGAACCGGTGGTTTGATCGTGATATGGCCGTTGCCGAGAGCTCTAGTTGATAAGTCAAATTTAAAATTAATTAGACAAATTCAACTTCCCTCATCTTTTTAAAAAATAACAAAAATAAAATATTTCCTTTTTTCATATCTGGTGGAATTTAAAAGAGAAAACAAAGTGAATAAGCCAACGGCACGCAGTGTTCCTAAATGGTCTCCCTCCCAAGTACTGCCTGCGCTCGAAGCTGCTTAACTTCAATGATCGGACGAGAACCGGTGTTTTCCGCGTGATATGGCCGTTGCCGAGAGCACTAGTTAATAATTCGAACTTAAAATTAATTAGACAAATTAAACTTTCTGCATCTTTTTAAACAATAACAAAAATAAAATATGTTTGCTTTTTTCATATCTGGTGGAATTTAAAAGAGAAAACAAAAGTGAAAAAGCCAACGGCACGCAGTGTTCCTAAATGGTCTCCCTCCAAAGTTCTGCCTGCGCTCTAAGCTGCTTAACTTCAATGATCGGACCAGAACCGGTGTTTTCATCGTGATATGGCCGTGGCCGAGAGGTCTAGTTGATAAGTCAAATTTAAAATAAATTAGACAAATTAAACTTCCCTCATCTTTTTAAAAAAATAACAAAAATAAAATGTTTCCTTTTTTCATATCTGGTGGAATTTAAAAGAGAAAACAAAGTGAATAAGCCAACGGCACGCAGTGTTCCTAAATGGTCTCCCTCCCAAGTACTGCCTGCGCTCGAAGCTGCTTAACTTCAATGAGCGGACGAGAACCGTTGTTTTCAGCGTGATATGGCAGTCGCCGAGAGCACTAGTAAATAATTCGAATTTAAAATTAATTAGACAAATTAAACTTCCCTCATCTTTTTAAAAAAATACCAAAAATAAAATGATTGCTTTTTTATATCTGGTGGAATTTAAAAGAGATAACAAAAGTGAAAAAGCCAACGGCACGCAGTGTTCCTAAACGGTCTCCCTCCCAAGTACAGCCTGCGCTCGAAGCTGCTTAACTTCAATAAGCGGACGAGAACCGGTGTTATCAGCGTGATATGGCCGCTGCCGAGAGCACTTGTTAATAATTCGAATTTAAAATTAATTAGACAAATTAAACTTCCGGCATCTTTTCAAAACAATAACAAAAATAAAATGTTTGCTTTTTTCATATCTGGTGGAATTTAAAAGAGAAAACAAAAGTGAAAAAGCCAACGGCACGCAGTGTTCCTAAATGGTGTCCCTCCCAAGTACTGTCTGCGCTCGAAGCTGCTTAAATTCAATGATCGGACCAGAACCGGTGGTTTGATCGTGATATGGCCGTTGCCGAGAGCTCTAGTTGATAAGTCAAATTTAAAATTAATTAGACAAATTCAACTTCCCTCATCTTTATAAAAAATAACAAAAATAAAATGTTTCCTTTTTTCATATCTGGTGGAATTTAAAAGAGAAAACAAAGTGAATAAGCCAACGGCACGCAGTGTTCCTAAATGGTCTCCCTCCCAAGTACTTCCTGCGCTCGAAGCTGCTTAACTTCAATGATCGGACGAGAACCGGTGTTTTCCGCGTGATATTTCCGTTGCCGAGAGCACTAGTTAATAATTCGAACTTAAAATTAATTAGACAAATTAAACTTTCTGCATCTTTTTAAACAATAACAAAAATAAAATATGTTTGCTTTTCTCATATCTGGTGGAATTTAAAAGAGAAAGCAAAAGTGAAAAAGACAACGGCACGCAGTGTTCCTAAATGGTGTCCCTCCCAAGTACTGTCTGCGTTCGAAGCTGCTTAACTTCAATGATCGGACCAGAACCGGTGTTTTCATCGTGATATGGCCGTTGCCGAGAGCTCTAGTTGATAAGTCAAATTTAAAATTAATTAGACAAATTAAACTTTCCTCATCTTTTTAAAAAAATAACAAAAATAAAATGTTTCCTTTTTTCATATCTGGTGGAATTTAAAAGAGAAAACAAAGTGAATAAGCCAACGGCACGCAGTGTTCCTAAATGGACTCCCTCCCAGGTACTGCCTGCGCTCGAAGCTGCTTAACTTCAATGAACGGACGAGAACCGGTGTTTTCCGCGTGATATGGCCGTTGCCGAGAGCACTAGTTAATAATTCGAACTTAAAATTAATTAGACAAATTAAACTTTCTGCATCTTTTTAAACAATAACAAAAATAAAATATGTTTGCTTTTTTCATATCTGGTAGAATTTAAAAGAGAAAACAAAAATGAAAAAGCCAACGGCACGCAGTGTTCCTTAATGGTCTCCCTCCAAAGTTCTGCCTGCGCTCGAAGCTGCTTAACTTCAATGAGCGGACGAGAACCGTTGTTTTCAGCGTGATATGGCAGTCGCCGAGAGCACTTGTAAATAATTCGAATTTAAAATTAATTAGACAAATTAAACTTGCTGCATCTTTTTAAAACAATAACAAAAATAAAATGTTTGCTTTTTTCATATCTGGTGGAATTTAAAAGAGAAAACAAAAGTGAAAAAGCCAACGGCACGCAGTGTTCCTAAATGGTGTCCCTCCCAAGTACTGTCTGCGCTCGAAGCTGCTTAAATTCAATGATCGGACCAGAACCGGTGGTTTGATCGTGATATGGCCGTTGCCGAGAGCTCTAGTTGATAAGTCAAATTTAAAATTAATTAGACAAATTCAACTTCCCTCATCTTTTTAAAAAATAACAAAAACAAAATATTTCCTTTTTGCATATCTGGTGGAATTTAAAAGAGAAAACAAAGTGAATAAGCCAACGGCACGCAGTGTTCCTAAATGGTGTCCCTCCCAAGTACTGCCTGCGCTCGAAGCTTCTTAACTTCAATGATCGGACCAGAACCGGTGTTTTCATCGTGATATGGCCGTTGCCGAGAGCTCTAGTTGATAAGTCAAATTTAAAATTAATTAGACAAATTAAACTTCCCTCATCTTTTTAAAAAAATAACAAAAATAAAATGTTTCCTTTTTTCATATCTGGTGGAATTTAAAAGAGAAAACAAAGTGAATAAGCCAACGGCACGCAGTGTTCCTAAATGGTCTCCCTCCCAAGTACTGCCTGCGCTCGCAACTGCTTAACTTCAATGATCGGACGAGAACCGGTGTTTTCCGCGTGATATGGCCGTTGCCGAGAGCACTAGTTAATAATTCGAACTTAAAATTAATTAGACAAATTAAACTTTCTGCATCTTTTTAAACAATAACAAAAATAAAATATGTTTGCTTTTTTCATATCTGGTAGAATTTAAAAGAAAAAACAAAAATGAAAAAGCCAACGGCACGCAGTGTTCCTTAATGGTCTCCCTCCAAAGTTCTGCCTGCGCTCGAAGCTGCTTAACTTCAATGAGCGGACGAGAACCGTTGTTTTCAGCATGATATGGCTGTCGCCGAGAGCACTAGTAAATAATTCGAATTTAAAATTAATTAGACAAATTAAACTTGTTGCATCTTTTTAAAACAATAACAAAAATAAAATGTTTGCTTTTTTCATATCTGGTGGAATTTAAAAGAGAAAACAAAAGTGAAAAAGCCAACGGCACGCAGTGTTCCTAAATGGTCTCCCTCCCAAGTTCTTTCTGCGTTCGAAGCTGCTAAACTTCAATGGTCGGACGAGAACCGGCGTTTTCCGCGTGATATAGCCGTTGCCGAGAGCACTAGTTATTAATTCGAACTTAAAATTAATTAGACAAATTAAACTTCCTGCATCTTTTTAAAACAATAACAAAAATAAAATGTTTGCTTTTTTCATATCTGGTGGAATTTAAAAAAGAAAACAAATATGAAAAAGCCAACGGCACGCAGTGTTCCTAAATGGTCTCCCTCCCAAGTTCTGCCTGCGTTCGAAGCTGCTTAACTTCAATGGTCGGACGAGAAAAGGTATTTCCCGCTTGATATGGCCGTTGCCGAGAGCACTAGTTAAAAACTCGAATTTAAAGTTGATTAGACAAATTAAACTTCCTGCATCTTTTTAAAACAATAACAAAAATAAAATGTTTGCTTTTTTCATATCTGGTGGAATTTAAAAGAGAAAACAAAAATGAAAAAGCCAACGCCACGAAGTGTTCCTAAATGGTCTCCCTCCCAAGGACTGCCTGCGCTCGAAACTGCTTAACTTCAATGAGCGGACGAGAACCGTTGTTTTCAGCGTGATATGGCAGTCGCCGAGAGCACTAGTAAATAATTCGAATTTAAAATTAATTAGACAAATTAAACTTGCTGCATCTTTTTAAAACAATAACAAAAATAAAATGTTTGCTTTTTTCATATCTGGTGGAATTTAAAAGAGAAAACAAAAGTGAAAAAGCCAACTGCACGCAGTGTTCCTAAATGGTGTCCCTCCCAAGTACTGTCTGCGCTCGAAGCTGCTTAACTTCAATGATCGGACCAGAACCGGTGTTTTCATCGTGATATGGCCGTTGCCGAGAGCTCTAGTTGATAAGTCAAATTTAAAATTAATTAGACAAATTATACTTCCATCATCTTTCTAAAAAATAACAAAAATAAAATGTTTCCTTTTTTCATATCTGGTGGAATTTAAAAGAGAAAACAAAAGTGAAAAAGCCAACGGCACGCAGTGTTCCTAAATGGTCTCCCTCCCAAGTTCTGCCTGCGTTCGAAGCTGCTAAACTTCAATGGTCGGACGACAACCGGCGTTTTCCGCATGATATGGTCGTTGCCGAGAGCACTAGTAAATAATTCGAATTTAAAATTAATTAGACAAAATAAACTTCCTGCATCTTTTTAAAACAATAACAAAAATAAAATGTTTGCTTTTTTCATATCTGGTGGAATTTAAAAGAGAAAACAAAAATGAAAAAGCCAACGGCACGCAGTGTTCCTAAATGGTCTCCCTCCAAAGTTCTGCCTGCGCTCGAAGCTGCTTAACTTCAATGAGCGGACGAGAACCGTTGTTTTCAGCCTGATATGGCAGTCGCCGAGAGCACTAGTAAATAATTCGAATTTAAAATCAATTAGACAAATTAAACTTGCTGCATCTTTTTAAAACAATAACAAAAATAAAATGTTTGCTTTTTTCATATCTGGTGGAATTTAAAAGAGAAAACAAAAGTGAAAAAGCCAACTGCACGCAGTGTTCCTAAATGGTGTCCCTCCCAAGTACTGTCTGCGCTCGAAGCTGCTTAACTTCAATGATCGGACCAGAACCGGTGTTTTCATCGTGATATGGCCGTTGCCGAGAGCTCTAGTTGATAAGTCAAATTTAAAATTAATTAGACAAATTATACTTCCCTCATCTTTCTAAAAAATAACAAAAATAAAATGTTTCCTTTTTTCATATCTGGTGGAATTTAAAAGAGAAAACAAAAGTGAAAAAGCCAACGGCACGCAGTGTTCCTAAATGGTCTCCCTCCCAAGTTCTGCCTGCGCTCGAAGCTGCTTAACTTCAATGAACGGACGAGAACCGGTGTTTTCCGCGTGATATGGCCGTTGCCGAGAGCACTAGTTAATAATTCGAACTTAAAATTAATTAGACAAATTAAACTTTCTGCATCTTTTTAAACAATAACAAAAATAAAATATGTTTGCTTTTTTCATATCTGGTAGAATTTAAAAGAGAAAACAAAAATGAAAAAGCCAACGGCACGCAGTGTTCCTTAATGGTCTCCCTCCAAAGTTCTGCCTGCGCTCGAAGCTGCTTAACTTCAATGAGCGGACGAGAACCGTTGTTTTCAGCGTGATATGGCAGTCGCCGAGAGCACTTGTAAATAATTCGAATTTAAAATTAATTAGACAAATTAAACTTGCTGCATCTTTTTAAAACAATAACAAAAATAAAATGTTTGCTTTTTTCATATCTGGTGGAATTTAAAAGAGAAAACAAAAGTGAAAAAGCCAACGGCACGCAGTGTTCCTAAATGGTGTCCCTCCCAAGTACTGTCTGCGCTCGAAGCTGCTTAAATTCAATGATCGGACCAGAACCGGTGGTTTGATCGTGATATGGCCGTTGCCGAGAGCTCTAGTTGATAAGTCAAATTTAAAATTAATTAGACAAATTCAACTTCCCTCATCTTTTTAAAAAATAACAAAAACAAAATATTTCCTTTTTTCATATCTGGTGGAATTTAAAAGAGAAAACAAAGTGAATAAGCCAACGGCACGCAGTGTTCCTAAATGGTGTCCCTCCCAAGTACTGCCTGCGCTCGAAGCTTCTTAACTTCAATGATCGGACCAGAACCGGTGTTTTCATCGTGATATGGCCGTTGCCGAGAGCTCTAGTTGATAAGTCAAATTTAAAATTAATTAGACAAATTAAACTTCCCTCATCTTTTTAAAAAAATAACAAAAATAAAATGTTTCCTTTTTTCATATCTGGTGGAATTTAAAAGAGAAAACAAAGTGAATAAGCCAACGGCACGCAGTGTTCCTAAATGGTCTCCCTCCCAAGTACTGCCTGCGCTCGCAACTGCTTAACTTCAATGATCGGACGAGAACCGGTGTTTTCCGCGTGATATGGCCGTTGCCGAGAGCACTAGTTAATAATTCGAACTTAAAATTAATTAGACAAATTAAACTTTCTGCATCTTTTTAAACAATAACAAAAATAAAATATGTTTGCTTTTTTCATATCTGGTAGAATTTAAAAGAAAAAACAAAAATGAAAAAGCCAACGGCACGCAGTGTTCCTTAATGGTCTCCCTCCAAAGTTCTGCCTGCGCTCGAAGCTGCTTAACTTCAATGAGCGGACGAGAACCGTTGTTTTCAGCATGATATGGCTGTCGCCGAGAGCACTAGTAAATAATTCGAATTTAAAATTAATTAGACAAATTAAACTTGTTGCATCTTTTTAAAACAATAACAAAAATAAAATGTTTGCTTTTTTCATATCTGGTGGAATTTAAAAGAGAAAACAAAAGTGAAAAAGCCAACGGCACGCAGTGTTCCTAAATGGTCTCCCTCCCAAGTTCTTTCTGCGTTCGAAGCTGCTAAACTTCAATGGTCGGACGAGAACCGGCGTTTTCCGCGTGATATGGCCGTTGCCGAGAGCACTAGTTATTAATTCGAACTTAAAATTAATTAGACAAATTAAACTTCCTGCATCTTTTTAAAACAATAACAAAAATAAAATGTTTGCTTTTTTCATATCTGGTGGAATTTAAAAAAGAAAACAAATATGAAAAAGCCAACGGCACGCAGTGTTCCTAAATGGTCTCCCTCCCAAGTTCTGCCTGCGTTCGAAGCTGCTTAACTTCAATGGTCGGACGAGAAAAGGTATTTCCCGCTTGATATGGCCGTTGCCGAGAGCACTAGTTAAAAACTCGAATTTAAAGTTGATTAGACAAATTAAACTTCCTGCATCTTTTTAAAACAATAACAAAAATAAAATGTTTGCTTTTTTCATATCTGGTGGAATTTAAAAGAGAAAACAAAAATGAAAAAGCCAACGCCACGAAGTGTTCCTAAATGGTCTCCCTCCCAAGGACTGCCTGCGCTCGAAACTGCTTAACTTCAATGAGCGGACGAGAACCGTTGTTTTCAGCGTGATATGGCAGTCGCCGAGAGCACTAGTAAATAATTCGAATTTAAAATTAATTAGACAAATTAAACTTGCTGCATCTTTTTAAAACAATAACAAAAATAAAATGTTTGCTTTTTTCATATCTGGTGGAATTTAAAAGAGAAAACAAAAGTGAAAAAGCCAACTGCACGCAGTGTTCCTAAATGGTGTCCCTCCCAAGTACTGTCTGCGCTCGAAGCTGCTTAACTTCAATGATCGGACCAGAACCGGTGTTTTCATCGTGATATGGCCGTTGCCGAGAGCTCTAGTTGATAAGTCAAATTTAAAATTAATTAGACAAATTATACTTCCCTCATCTTTCTAAAAAATAACAAAAATAAAATGTTTCCTTTTTTCATATCTGGTGGAATTTAAAAGAGAAAACAAAAGTGAAAAAGCCAACGGCACGCAGTGTTCCTAAATGGTCTCCCTCCCAAGTTCTGCCTGCGTTCGAAGCTGCTAAACTTCAATGGTCGGACGACAACCGGCGTTTTCCGCATGATATGGTCGTTGCCGAGAGCACTAGTAAATAATTCGAATTTAAAATTAATTAGACAAAATAAACTTCCTGCATCTTTTTAAAACAATAACAAAAATAAAATGTTTGCTTTTTTCATATCTGGTGGAATTTAAAAGAGAAAACAAAAATGAAAAAGCCAACGGCACGCAGTGTTCCTAAATGGTCTCCCTCCAAAGTTCTGCCTGCGCTCGAAGCTGCTTAACTTCAATGAGCGGACGAGAACCGTTGTTTTCAGCCTGATATGGCAGTCGCCGAGAGCACTAGTAAATAATTCGAATTTAAAATCAATTAGACAAATTAAACTTGCTGCATCTTTTTAAAACAATAACAAAAATAAAATGTTTGCTTTTTTCATATCTGGTGGAATTTAAAAGAGAAAACAAAAGTGAAAAAGCCAACTGCACGCAGTGTTCCTAAATGGTGTCCCTCCCAAGTACTGTCTGCGCTCGAAGCTGCTTAACTTCAATGATCGGACCAGAACCGGTGTTTTCATCGTGATATGGCCGTTGCCGAGAGCTCTAGTTGATAAGTCAAATTTAAAATTAATTAGACAAATTATACTTCCCTCATCTTTCTAAAAAATAACAAAAATAAAATGTTTCCTTTTTTCATATCTGGTGGAATTTAAAAGAGAAAACAAAAGTGAAAAAGCCAACGGCACGCAGTGTTCCTAAATGGTCTCCCTCCCAAGTTCTGCCTGCGTTCGAAGCTGCTAAACTTCAATGGTCGGACGACAACCGGCGTTTTCCGCATGATATGGTCGTTGCCGAGAGCACTAGTAAATAATTCGAATTTAAAATTAATTAGACAAAATAAACTTCCTGCATCTTTTTAAAACAATAACAAAAATAAAATGTTTGCTTTTTTCATATCTGGTGGAATTTAAAAGAGAAAACAAAAATGAAAAAGCCAACGGCACGCAGTGTTCCTAAATGGTCTCCCTCCAAAGTTCTGCCTGCGCTCGAAGCTGCTTAACTTCAATGAGCGGACGAGAACCGTTGTTTTCAGCCTGATATGGCAGTCGCCGAGAGCACTAGTAAATAATTCGAATTTAAAATCAATTAGACAAATTAAACTTGCTGCATCTTTTTAAAACAATAACAAAAATAAAATGTTTGCTTTTTTCATATCTGGTGGAATTTAAAAGAGAAAACAAAAGTGAAAAAGCCAAAGGCACGCAGTGTTCCTAAATGGTCTCCCTCCCAATTTCTGCCTGCGTTCGAAGCTGCTAAACTTCAATGGTCGGACGAGAACCGGCGTTTTCCGCGTGATATGGCCGTTGCCGAGAGCACTAGTTATTAATTCGAACTTAAAATTAATTAGACAAATTAAACTTCCCTCATCTTTCTAAAAAATAACAAAAATAAAATGTTTCCTTTTTTCATATCTGGTGGAATTTAAAAGAGAAAACAAAAGTGAAAAAGCCAACGGCACGCAGTGTTCCTAAATGGTCTCCCTCCCAAGTTCTGCCTGCGTTCGAAGCTGCTAAACTTCAATGGTCGGACGACAACCGGCGTTTTCCGCATGATATGGTCGTTGCCGAGAGCACTAGTAAATAATTCGAATTTAAAATTAATTAGACAAAATAAACTTCCTGCATCTTTTTAAAACAATAACAAAAATAAAATGTTTGCTTTTTTCATATCTGGTGGAATTTAAAAGAGAAAACAAAAGTGAAAAAGCCAACGGCACGCAGTGTTCCTAAATGGTCTCCCTCCCAAGTTCTGCCTGCGTTCGAAGCTGCTAAGCTTCAATGGTCGGACGAGAACCGGCGTTTTCCGCGTGATATGGCCGTTGCCGAGAGCACTAGTTATTAATTCGAACTTAAAATTAATTAGACAAATTAAACTTGCTGCATCTTTTTTAAACAATAACAAAAATAAAATGTTTGCTTTTTTCATATCTGGTGGAATTTAAAAGAGAAAACAAAAGTGAAAAAGCCAACGGCACGCAGTGTTCCTAAATGGTCTCCATACCAAGTTTTGCCTGCGTTCGAAGCTGCTAAACTTCAATGGTCGGACGAGAACCGGCGTTTTCCGCGTGATATGGCCGTTGCCGAGAGCACTAGTTATTATTTCGAACTTAAAATTAATTAGACAAATTAAACTTCCTGCATCTTTTTAAAACAATAACAAAAATAAAATGTTTGCTTTTTTCATATCTGGTGGAATTTAAAAGAGAAAACAAAAATGAAAAAGCCAACGGCACGCAGTGTTCCTAAATGGTCTCCCTCCAAAGTTCTGCCTGCGCTCGAAGCTGCTTAACTTCAATGAGCGGACGAGAACCGTTGTTTTCAGCGTGATATGGCAGTCGCCGAGAGCACTAGTAAATAATTCGAATTTAAAAGTAATTAGACAAATTAAACTTGCTGCATCTTTTTAAAACAATAACAAAAATAAAATGTTTGCTTTTTTCATATCTGGTGGAATTTAAAAGAGAAAACAAAAGTGAAAAAGCCAAAGGCACGCAGTGTTCCTAAATGGTCTCCCTCCAAAGTTCTGCCTGCGCTCGAAGCTGCTAAACTTCAATGGTCGGACGAGAACCGGCGTTTTCCGCGTGATATGGCCGTTGCCGAGAGCACTAGTTATTAATTCGAACTTAAAATTAATTAGACAAATTAAACTTGCTGCATCTTTTCAAAACAATAACAAAAATAAAATGTTTGCTTTTTTCATATCTGGTGTAATTTAAAAGAAAAAACAAAAATGAAAAAGCCAACGGCACGCAGTGTTCCTAAATGGTCTCCCTCCAAAGTTCTGCCTGCGCTCGAAGCTGCTTAACTTCAATGAGCGGACGAGAACCGTTGTTTTCAGCGTGATATGGCAGTCGCCGAGAGCACTAGTAAAAAATTCGAATTTAAAAGTAATTAGACAAATTAAACTTCCTGCATCTTTTTAAAACAATAACAAAAATAAAATGTTTGCTTTTTTCATATCTGGTGGAATTTAAAGGAGAAAACAAAAGTGAAAAAGCCAAAGCACGCAGTGTTCCTAAATGGTCTCCCTCCCAAGTTCTGCCTGCGTTCGAAGCTGCTTAACTTCAATGAGCGGACGAGAACCGTTGTTTTCAGCGTGATATGGGAGTCGCCGAGAGCACTAGTAAATAATTCGAATTTAAAATTAATTAGACAAATTAAACTTCCTGCATCTTTTCAAAACAATAACAAAAATAAAATGTTTGCTTTTTTCATATCTGGTGTAATTTAAAAGAAAAAACAAAAATGAAAAAGCCAACGGCACGCAGAGGTCCTAAATGGTCTCCCTCCCGAGTTCTGCCTGCGCTCGAAGCTGCTTAACTTCAATGATCAGACGAAAACCGTTGTTTTCAGCGTGATATGGCCGCTGCCGAGAGCACTAGTTAATAATTCGAATTTAAAATTAATTAGACAAATTAAACTTCCTGCATCTTTTTAAATAATGACAAAAATAAAATATGTTTGCTTTTTTCATATCTGGTGGAATTTAAAAGAGAAAACAAAAGTGAAAAAGCCAACGGCACGCAGTGTTCCTAAATGGTGTCCCTCCCAAGTACTGTCTGCGCTCGAAGCTGCTTAAATTCAATGATCGGACCAGAACCGGTGGTTTGATCGTGATATGGCCGTTGCCGAGAGCTCTAGTTGATAAGTCAAATTTAAAATTAATTAGACAAATTCAACTTCCCTCATCTTTTTAAAAAATAACAAAAATAAAATGTTTCCTTTTTTCATATCTGGTGGAATTTAAAAGAGAAAACAAAGTGAATAAGCCAACGGCACGCAGTGTTCCTAAATGGTCTCCCTCCCAAGTACTGCCTGCGCTCGAAGCTGCCTAACTTCAATGATCGGACGAGAACCGGTGTTTTCCGCGTGATATGGCCGTTGCCGAGAGCACTAGTTAATAATTCGAACTTAAAATTAATTAGACAAATTAAACTTTCTGCATCTTTTTAAACAATAAAAAAAATAAAATATGTTTGCTTTTTTCATATCTGGTGGAATTTAAAAGAGAAAACAAAAGTGAAAAAGACAACGGCACGCAGTGTTCCTAAATGGTGTCCCTCCCAAGTACTGTCTGCGCTCGAAGCTGCTTAACTTCAATGATCGGACCAGAACCGGTGTTTTCATCGTGATATGGCCGTGGCCGAGAGGTCTAGTTGATAAGTCAAATTTAAAATTAATTAGACAAATTAAACTACCCTCATCTTTTTAAAAAAATAACAAAAATAAAATGTTTCCTTTCTTCATATCTGGTGGAATTTAAAAGAGAAAACAAAGTGAATAAGCCAACGGCACGCAGTGTTCCTAAATGGTCTCCCTCCCAAGTACTGCCTGCGCTCGAAGCTGCTTAACTTCAATGATCGGACGAGAACCGGTGTTTTCCGCGTGATATGGCCGTTGCCGAGAGCACTAGTTAATAATTCGAACTTAAAATTAATTAGACAAATTAAACTTTCTGCATCTTTTTAAACAATAACAAAAATAAAATATGTTTGCTTTTTTCATATCTGGTAGAATTTAAAAGAGAAAACAAAAATGAAAAAGCCAACGGCACGCAGTGTTCCTTAATGGTCTCCCTCCAAAGTTCTGCCTGCGCTCGAAGCTGCTTAACTTCAATGGTCGGACGAGAACCGGTGTTTTCCGCGTGATATGGCCGTTGCCGAAAGCACTAGTTAATTCGAATTTAAAATTAATTAGACAAATTAAACTTCCTGCATCTTTTTAAAACAATAACAAAAATAAAATGTTTGCTTTTTTCATATGTGGTGGAAATTAAAAGAGAAAACAAAAATGAAAAAGCCAACGGCAGGCAGAGTACCTAAATGGTCTCCCTCCCAAGTTCTGCCTTCGCTCGAAGCTGCTTAACTTCAATGATCAGACGAGAACCGTTGTTTTCAGCGTGATATGGCTGCTGCCGAGAGCACTAGTTAATAATTCGAATTTAAAATTAATTAGACAAATTAAACTTCCTGCATCTTTTTAAAACAATAACAAAAATAAAATGTTTGCTTTTTTCATATGTGGTGGAAATTAAAAGAGAAAACAAAAATGAAAAAGCCAACGGCACGTAGTGTTCCTAAATGGTCTCCCTCCAAACTTCTGCCTGCGCTCGAAGCTGCTTAACTTCAATGGTTGGACGAGAACCGGTGTTTTCCGCGTGATATGGCCGTTGCCGAGAGCACTAGTTAATAATTCGAACTAAAAATTAATTAGACAAATTAAACTTTCTGCATCTTTTAAAACAATATCAAAAATAAAATATGTTTGCTTTTTTCATATCTGGTAGAATTTAAAAGACAAAACAAAAATGAAAAAGCCAACGGCACGCAGTGTTCCTAAATGGTCTCCCTCCAAAGTTCTGCCTGCGCTCGAAGCTGCTTAACTTCAATGAGCGAACGAGAACCTTTGTTTTCAGCATAGTATGGCAGTCGCCGAGAGCACTAGTAAATAATTCCAATTTAAAATTAATTAGACAAATTAAACTTGCTGCATCTTTTTAAAACAATAACAAAAATAAAATATTTGCTTTTTTCATATCTGGTGGAATTTAAAAGAGAAAACAAAAGTGAAAAAGCCAACGGCACGCAGTGTTCCTAAATGGTGTCCCTCCAAAGTTCTGCCTGCGCTCGAAGCTGCTAAACTTCAATGAGCGAACGAGAACCTTTGTTTTCAGCATAGTATGGCAGTCGCCAAGAGCACTAGTAAATAATTAGAATTTAAAATTAATTAGACACATTAAACTTCCTGCATCTTTCTATAACAATAACAAAAATAAAATGTTTGGTTTTTTCATATCTGGTGTAATTTAAAAGAGAAAACAAAAGTGAAAAACCAACGGCACGCATTGTTCCTAAATGGTCTCCCTCCCAAGTTCTGCCTGCGTTCGAAGCTGCTAACTTCAATGGTCGGACGAGAAAAGGTATTTCCCGCTTGATATGGCCGTTGCCGAGAGCACTAGTTAATAATTCGAATTTAAAGTTAATTAGACAAATTAAACTTCCTGCATCTTTTTAAATAATGACAAAAATAAAATATGTTTGCTTTTTTCGTATCTGGTAGAATTTAAAAGAGAAAACAAAAATGAAAAAGCCAACGGCACGCAGTGTTCCTAAATGGTCTCCCTCCAGAGTTCTGCCTGCGCTCGAAGCTGCTTAACTTCAATGGTTGGACGAAAACCGGTGTTTTCCGCGTGATATGGCCGTTGCCAAGAGCACTAGTTAATAATTCGAACTTAAAATTAATTAGACAAATTTAACTTTCTGCATCTTTTTAAACAATAACAAAAATAAAATATGTTTGCTTTTTTCATATCTGGTAGAATTTAAAAGAGAAAACAAAAATGAAAAAGCCAACGGCACGCAGTGTTCCTAAATGGTCTCCCTCCAAAGTTTTTCCTGCGCTCGAAGCTGCTTAACTTCAATGAGCGGACGAGAACCGTTGTTTTCAGCGTGATATGGCAGTCGCCGAGAGCACTAGTAAATAATTCGAATTTAAAATTAATTAGACAAATTAAACTTGCTGCATCTTTTTAAAACAATAACAAAAATAAAATATTTGCTTTTTTCATATCTGGTGGAATTTAAAAGAGAAAACAAAAATGAAAAAGCCAACGGCACGCAGTGTTCCTAATTGGTCTCCCTCCAAAGTTCTGCCTGCGCTCGAAGCTGCTTAACTTCAATGAGCGGACGAGAACAATTGTTTTCAGCGTGGTATTGTAGTCGCCGAGAGCACTAGTAAATAATTCGAATTTAAAATTAATTAGACAAATTAAACTTCCTGCATCTATTTAAAACAATAACAAAAATAAAATGTTTGCTTTTTTCATATCTTGTGGAATTAAAAGAGAAAACAAAAGTTAAAAAGCCAACGGCACGCAGTGTTTTTAAATTGTCTCCCTCCCAAGTTCTGCCTGCGTTCGAAGCTGCTTAACTTCAAAGGTCGGACGAGAAAAGGTATTTCCCGCTTGATATGGCCGTTGCCGAGAGCACTAGTTAATAATTCGAATTTAAAGTTAATTAGACAAATTGAACTTCCTGCATCATTTAAAACAATGACAAAAATAAAATATGTTTGCTTTTTTCATGTCTGGTAGAATTTAAAAGAGAAAACAAAAATGAAAAAGTCAACGGCACGCAGTGTTCCTAAATGGTCTTCCTCCAAAGTTCTGCCTGCGTTCGAAGCTGCTTATTTTCAATGGTCGGAAGAGAACCGGCGTTTTCTGCGTGATATGGCCGTTGCCGAGAGCACTAGTTATTATTTCGAACTTAAAATTAATTAGACAAATTAAACTTCCTGCATCTTTTTAAAACAATATCAAAAATAAAATGATTGCTTTTTTCATATCTGGTGGAATTTAAAGAGATAACAAAAGTGAAAAAGGAAACGGCACGCAGTGTTCCTAAACGGTCTCCCTCCCAAGTACAGCCTGCGCTCGAAGCTGCTTAACTTCAATGAGTGGACGAGAACGGTGTTATCAGCGTGATATTGCCGCTGCCGAGAGCACTAGTTAATAATTCGAATTTAAAATTAATTAGACAAATTAAACTTCCTGCATCTTTTTAAAACAATAACAAAAATAAAATGTTTGCTTTTTTCATATGTGGTGGAAATTAAAAGAGAAAACAAAAATGAAAAAGCCAACGGCACGCAGAGTTCCTAAATGGTCTCCCTCCCAAGTTCTACAAGCGCTCGAAGCTGCTTAACTTCAATGATCGGACGAGAACCGTTGTTTTCCGCGTGATATGGCCGTTGCCGAGAGCACTAGTTAAAAATTCGAACTTAAAATTAATTAAACAAATTAAACTTTCTGCATCTTTTTAAACAATAACAAAAATAAAATATGTTTGCTTTTTTCATATCTGGTAGAATTTAAAAGAGAATTAAAAAATGAAAAAGCCAACGGCACGCAGTGTTCCTAAATGGTGTCCCTCCAAAGTTCTGCCTGCGCTCGAAGCTGCTAAACTTCAATGAGCGTACGAGAACCGTTGTTTTCAGCGTGATACGGCAGTCGCCGAGAGCACTAGTAAATAATTCGAATTTAAAATTAATTAGACAAATTAAGCTTCCTGCATCTTTTTAAAACAATAACAAAAATAAAATGTTTGCTTTTTTCATATCTGTTGGAATTTAAAAGAGAAAACAAAAGTGAAAAAGCCAACGGCACGCAGTGTTCCTAAATGGTGTCCCTCCCAAGTACTGTCTGCCCTCGAAGCTGCTTATCTTCAATTATCGGACCAGAACCGGTGTTTTCATCGTGATATGGCCGTTGTCGAGAGCTCTAGTTGATAAGTCAAATTTAAAATTAATTAGACAAATTAAACATCCCTCATCTTTTTTAAAAAATAACAAAAATAAAATGTTTCGTTTTTTCATATCTGGTGGAATTTAAAAGAGAAAACAAAAGTGAATAAGCCAACGGCACACAGTGTTCCTAAATGGTCTCCCTCCCAAGTACTGCCTGCGCTCGATGCTGCTTAACTTCAATGATCGTACGAGAACCGTTGTTTTCAGCGTGATATGGCCGTCGCCGAGAGCACTAGTAAATAATTCGAATTTAAAACTAATTAGACAAATTAAACTTCCTGCATCTTTTTAAACAATGACAAAAATAAAATATGTTTGCTTTTTTCATATCTGGTAGAATTTAAAAGAGAAAACAAAAATGAAAAAGCCAACGGCACGCAGTGTTCCTAATTGGTCTCCCTCCAAAGTTCTGCCTGCGCTCGAAGCTGCTTCACTTCAATGAGCGGACGAGAACCGTTGTTTTCAGCGTGATATGGCAGTCGCCGAGAGTACTAGTAAATAATTCAAATTTAAAATTAATTAGACAAATTAAACTTCCTGCATCTTTTTAAAACAATAACAAAAATAAAATGTTTGCTTTTTTCATATCTTGTGGAATTAAAAGAGAAAACAAAAGTGAAAAAGCCAACGGCACGCAGTGTTACTAAATTGTCTCCCTCCCAAGTTCTGCCTGCGTTCGAAGCTGCTTAACTTCAATGGTCGGACGAGAAAAGGTATTTCCCGCTTGATATGGCCGTTGCCGAGAGCACTAGTTAATAATTCGAATTTAAAGTTAATTAAACAAATTGAATTTCCTGCATCATTTAAAACAATGACAAAAATAAAATATGTTTGCTTTTTTCATATCTGGTAGAATTTAAAAGAGAAAACAAAAATGAAAAAGCCAAAGGCACGCAGTGTTCCTAAATGGTCTTCCTCCAAAGTTCTGCCTGCGTTCGAAGCTGCTTATTTTCAATGGTCGGACGAGAACCGGCGTTTTCCGCGTGATATGGCCGTTGCCGAGAGCACTAGTTATTAATTCGAACTTAAAATTAATTAGACAAATTAAACTTTCTGCACCTTTTTAAACAATAACAAAAATAAAATATATTTGCTTTTTTCATATCTGGTAGAATTTAAAAGAGAAAACAAAAATGAAAAAGCCAACGGCACGCAGTGTTCCTAAATGGTCTCCCTCCAAAGTTCTGCCTGCGCTCGAAGCTGCTTAACTTCAATGAGCGGACGAGAACCGTTGTTTTCAGCGTGATATGGCAGTCGCCGAGAGCACTAGTAAATAATTCGAATTTAAAATTAATTAGACAAATTAAACTTCCTGCATCTTTTTAAAACAATAACAAAAATAAAATGTTTCCTTTTTTCATATCTGGTGGAATTTAAAAGAGAAAACAAAAGTGAATAAGCCAACGGCACGCAGTGTTCCTAAATGGTCTCCCTCCAGCGTTCTGCCTGCGCTCGAAGCTGCTTAACTTCAATGGTTGGACGAGAACCGGTGTTTTCCGCGTGATATGGCCGTTGCCAAGAGCACTAGTTAATAATTCGAACTTAAAATTAATTAGACAAATTTAACTTTCTGCATCTTTTTAAACAATAACAAAAATAAAATATGTTTGCTTTTTTCATATCTGGTAGAATTTAAAAGAGAAAACAAAAATGAAAAAGCCAACGGCACGCAGTGTTCCTAAATGGTCTCCCTCCAAAGTTTTTCCTGCGCTCGAAGCTGCTTAACTTCAATGAGCGGACGAGAACCGTTGTTTTCAGCGTGATATGGCAGTCGCCGAGAGCACTAGTAAATAATTCGAATTTAAAATTAATTAGACAAATTAAACTTGCTGCATCTTTTTAAAACAATAACAAAAATAAAATATTTGCTTTTTTCATATCTGGTGGAATTTAAAAGAGAAAACAAAAATGAAAAAGCCAACGGCACGCAGTGTTCCTAATTGGTCTCCCTCCAAAGTTCTGCCTGCGCTCGAAGCTGCTTAACTTCAATGAGCGGACGAGAACAATTGTTTTCAGCGTGATATTGTAGTCGCCGAGAGCACTAGTAAATAATTCGAATTTAAAATTAATTAGACAAATTAAACTTCCTGCATCTATTTAAAACAATAACAAAAATAAAATGTTTGCTTTTTTCATATCTTGTGGAATTAAAAGAGAAAACAAAAGTTAAAAAGCCAACGGCACGCAGTGTTTTTAAATTGTCTCCCTCCCAAGTTCTGCCTGCGTTCGAAGCTGCTTAACTTCAGAGGTCGGACGAGAAAAGGTATTTCCCGCTTGATATGGCCGTTGCCGAGAGCACTAGTTAATAATTCGAATTTAAAGTTAATTAGACAAATTGAACTTCCTGCATCATTTAAAACAATGACAAAAATAAAATATGTTTGCTTTTTTCATGTCTGGTAGAATTTAAAAGAGAAAACAAAAATGAAAAAGTCAACGGCACGCAGTGTTCCTAAATGGTCTTCCTCCAAAGTTCTGCCTGCGTTCGAAGCTGCTTATTTTCAATGGTCGGAAGAGAACCGGCGTTTTCTGCGTGATATGGCCGTTGCCGAGAGCACTAGTTATTATTTCGAACTTAAAATTAATTAGACAAATTAAACTTCCTGCATCTTTTTAAAACAATATCAAAAATAAAATGATTGCTTTTTTCATATCTGGTGGAATTTAAAGAGATAACAAAAGTGAAAAAGGAAACGGCACGCAGTGTTCCTAAACGGTCTCCCTCCCAAGTACAGCCTGCGCTCGAAGCTGCTTAACTTCAATGAGTGGACGAGAACGGTGTTATCAGCGTGATATTGCCGCTGCCGAGAGCACTAGTTAATAATTCGAATTTAAAATTAATTAGACAAATTAAACTTCCTGCATCTTTTTAAAACAATAACAAAAATAAAATGTTTGCTTTTTTCATATGTGGTGGAAATTAAAAGAGAAAACAAAAATGAAAAAGCCAACGGCACGCAGAGTTCCTAAATGGTCTCCCTCCCAAGTTCTACAAGCGCTCGAAGCTGCTTAACTTCAATGATCGGACGAGAACCGTTGTTTTCCGCGTGATATGGCCGTTGCCGAGAGCACTAGTTAAAAATTCGAACTTAAAATTAATTAAACAAATTAAACTTTCTGCATCTTTTTAAACAATAACAAAAATAAAATATGTTTGCTTTTTTCATATCTGGTAGAATTTAAAAGAGAATTAAAAAATGAAAAAGCCAACGGCACGCAGTGTTCCTAAATGGTGTCCCTCCAAAGTTCTGCCTGCGCTCGAAGCTGCTAAACTTCAATGAGCGTACGAGAACCGTTGTTTTCAGCGTGATACGGCAGTCGCCGAGAGCACTAGTAAATAATTCGAATTTAAAATTAATTAGACAAATTAAGCTTCCTGCATCTTTTTAAAACAATAACAAAAATAAAATGTTTGCTTTTTTCATATCTGTTGGAATTTAAAAGAGAAAACAAAAGTGAAAAAGCCAACGGCACGCAGTGTTCCTAAATGGTGTCCCTCCCAAGTACTGTCTGCCCTCGAAGCTGCTTATCTTCAATTATCGGACCAGAACCGGTGTTTTCATCGTGATATGGCCGTTGTCGAGAGCTCTAGTTGATAAGTCAAATTTAAAATTAATTAGACAAATTAAACATCCCTCATCTTTTTTAAAAAATAACAAAAATAAAATGTTTCGTTTTTTCATATCTGGTGGAATTTAAAAGAGAAAACAAAAGTGAATAAGCCAACGGCACACAGTGTTCCTAAATGGTCTCCCTCCCAAGTACTGCCTGCGCTCGATGCTGCTTAACTTCAATGATCGTACGAGAACCGTTGTTTTCAGCGTGATATGGCCGTCGCCGAGAGCACTAGTAAATAATTCGAATTTAAAACTAATTAGACAAATTAAACTTCCTGCATCTTTTTAAACAATGACAAAAATAAAATATGTTTGCTTTTTTCATATCTGGTAGAATTTAAAAGAGAAAACAAAAATGAAAAAGCCAACGGCACGCAGTGTTCCTAATTGGTCTCCCTCCAAAGTTCTGCCTGCGCTCGAAGCTGCTTCACTTCAATGAGCGGACGAGAACCGTTGTTTTCAGCGTGATATGGCAGTCGCCGAGAGTACTAGTAAATAATTCAAATTTAAAATTAATTAGACAAATTAAACTTCCTGCATCTTTTTAAAACAATAACAAAAATAAAATGTTTGCTTTTTTCATATCTTGTGGAATTAAAAGAGAAAACAAAAGTGAAAAAGCCAACGGCACGCAGTGTTACTAAATTGTCTCCCTCCCAAGTTCTGCCTGCGTTCGAAGCTGCTTAACTTCAATGGTCGGACGAGAAAAGGTATTTCCCGCTTGATATGGCCGTTGCCGAGAGCACTAGTTAATAATTCGAATTTAAAGTTAATTAAACAAATTGAATTTCCTGCATCATTTAAAACAATGACAAAAATAAAATATGTTTGCTTTTTTCATATCTGGTAGAATTTAAAAGAGAAAACAAAAATGAAAAAGCCAAAGGCACGCAGTGTTCCTAAATGGTCTTCCTCCAAAGTTCTGCCTGCGTTCGAAGCTGCTTATTTTCAATGGTCGGACGAGAACCGGCGTTTTCCGCGTGATATGGCCGTTGCCGAGAGCACTAGTTATTAATTCGAACTTAAAATTAATTAGACAAATTAAACTTTCTGCACCTTTTTAAACAATAACAAAAATAAAATATATTTGCTTTTTTCATATCTGGTAGAATTTAAAAGAGAAAACAAAAATGAAAAAGCCAACGGCACGCAGTGTTCCTAAATGGTCTCCCTCCAAAGTTCTGCCTGCGCTCGAAGCTGCTTAACTTCAATGAGCGGACGAGAACCGTTGTTTTCAGCGTGATATGGCAGTCGCCGAGAGCACTAGTAAATAATTCGAATTTAAAATTAATTAGACAAATTAAACTTCCTGCATCTTTTTAAAACAATAACAAAAATAAAATGTTTCCTTTTTTCATATCTGGTGGAATTTAAAAGAGAAAACAAAAGTGAATAAGCCAACGGCACGCAGTGTTCCTAAATGGTCTCCCTCCAGCGTTCTGCCTGCGCTCGAAGCTGCTTAACTTCAATGGTTGGACGAGAACCGGTGTTTTCCGCGTGATATGGCCGTTGCCAAGAGCACTAGTTAATAATTCGAACTTAAAATTAATTAGACAAATTTAACTTTCTGCATCTTTTTAAACAATAACAAAAATAAAATATGTTTGCTTTTTTCATATCTGGTAGAATTTAAAAGAGAAAACAAAAATGAAAAAGCCAACGGCACGCAGTGTTCCTAAATGGTCTCCCTCCAAAGTTTTTCCTGCGCTCGAAGCTGCTTAACTTCAATGAGCGGACGAGAACCGTTGTTTTCAGCGTGATATGGCAGTCGCCGAGAGCACTAGTAAATAATTCGAATTTAAAATTAATTAGACAAATTAAACTTGCTGCATCTTTTTAAAACAATAACAAAAATAAAATATTTGCTTTTTTCATATCTGGTGGAATTTAAAAGAGAAAACAAAAATGAAAAAGCCAACGGCACGCAGTGTTCCTAATTGGTCTCCCTCCAAAGTTCTGCCTGCGCTCGAAGCTGCTTAACTTCAATGAGCGGACGAGAACAATTGTTTTCAGCGTGATATTGTAGTCGCCGAGAGCACTAGTAAATAATTCGAATTTAAAATTAATTAGACAAATTAAACTTCCTGCATCTATTTAAAACAATAACAAAAATAAAATGTTTGCTTTTTTCATATCTTGTGGAATTAAAAGAGAAAACAAAAGTTAAAAAGCCAACGGCACGCAGTGTTTTTAAATTGTCTCCCTCCCAAGTTCTGCCTGCGTTCGAAGCTGCTTAACTTCAGAGGTCGGACGAGAAAAGGTATTTCCCGCTTGATATGGCCGTTGCCGAGAGCACTAGTTAATAATTCGAATTTAAAGTTAATTAGACAAATTGAACTTCCTGCATCATTTAAAACAATGACAAAAATAAAATATGTTTGCTTTTTTCATGTCTGGTAGAATTTAAAAGAGAAAACAAAAATGAAAAAGTCAACGGCACGCAGTGTTCCTAAATGGTCTTCCTCCAAAGTTCTGCCTGCGTTCGAAGCTGCTTATTTTCAATGGTCGGAAGAGAACCGGCGTTTTCTGCGTGATATGGCCGTTGCCGAGAGCACTAGTTATTATTTCGAACTTAAAATTAATTAGACAAAT
This sequence comes from Phalangium opilio, assembly GCF_054372755.1. Lineage (NCBI taxonomy): Eukaryota > Metazoa > Arthropoda > Arachnida > Opiliones > Phalangiidae > Phalangium > Phalangium opilio. The sequence goes on along the minus strand of NW_028324151.1, from coordinate 11,515,754 downwards.
TAAACTTCCTGCATCTTTTTAAAACAATATCAAAAATAAAATGATTGCTTTTTTCATATCTGGTGGAATTTAAAGAGATAACAAAAGTGAAAAAGGAAACGGCACGCAGTGTTCCTAAACGGTCTCCCTCCCAAGTACAGCCTGCGCTCGAAGCTGCTTAACTTCAATGAGTGGACGAGAACGGTGTTATCAGCGTGATATGGCCGCTGCCGAGAGCACTAGTTAATAATTCGAATTTAAAATTAATTAGACAAATTAAACTTCCTGCATCTTTTTAAAACAATAACAAAAATAAAATGTTTGCTTTTTTCATATGTGGTGGAAATTAAAAGAGAAAACAAAAATGAAAAAGCCAACGGCACGCAGAGTTCCTAAATGGTCTCCCTCCCAAGTTCTGCCTGCGCTCGAAGCTGCTAAACTTCAATGAGCGTACGAGAACCGTTGTTTTCAGCGTGATACGGCAGTCGCCGAGAGCACTAGTAAATAATTCGAATTTAAAATTAATTAGACAAATTAAGCTTCCTGCATCTTTTTAAAACAATAACAAAAATAAAATGTTTGCTTTTTTCATATCTGTTGGAATTTAAAAGAGAAAACAAAAGTGAAAAAGCCAACGGCACGCAGTGTTCCTAAATGGTGTCCCTCCCAAGTACTGTCTGCCCTCGAAGCTGCTTATCTTCAATTATCGGACCAGAACCGGTGTTTTCATCGTGATATGGCCGTTGTCGAGAGCTCTAGTTGATAAGTCAAATTTAAAATTAATTAGACAAATTAAACATCCCTCATCTTTTTTAAAAAATAACAAAAATAAAATGTTTCGTTTTTTCATATCTGGTGGAATTTAAAAGAGAAAACAAAAGTGAATAAGCCAACGGCACGCAGTGTTCCTAAATGGTCTCCCTCCCAAGTACTGCCTGCGCTCGATGCTGCTTAACTTCAATGATCGTACGAGAACCGGTGTTTTCCGCGTGATATGGCCGTTGCCGAGAGCACTAGTTATTATTTCGAACTTAAAATTAATTAGACAAATTAAACTTCCTGCATCTTTTTAAAACAATATCAAAAATAAAATGATTGCTTTTTTCATATCTGGTGGAATTTAAAGAGATAACAAAAGTGAAAAAGGAAACGGCACGCAGTGTTCCTAAACGGTCTCCCTCCCAAGTACAGCCTGCGCTCGAAGCTGCTTAACTTCAATGAGTGGACGAGAACGGTGTTATCAGCGTGATATTGCCGCTGCCGAGAGCACTAGTTAATAATTCGAATTTAAAATTAATTAGACAAATTAAACTTCCTGCATCTTTTTAAAACAATAACAAAAATAAAATGTTTGCTTTTTTCATATGTGGTGGAAATTAAAAGAGAAAACAAAAATGAAAAAGCCAACGGCACGCAGAGTTCCTAAATGGTCTCCCTCCCAAGTTCTACAAGCGCTCGAAGCTGCTTAACTTCAATGATCGGACGAGAACCGTTGTTTTCCGCGTGATATGGCCGTTGCCGAGAGCACTAGTTAAAAATTCGAACTTAAAATTAATTAAACAAATTAAACTTTCTGCATCTTTTTAAACAATAACAAAAATAAAATATGTTTGCTTTTTTCATATCTGGTAGAATTTAAAAGAGAATTAAAAAATGAAAAAGCCAACGGCACGCAGTGTTCCTAAATGGTGTCCCTCCAAAGTTCTGCCTGCGCTCGAAGCTGCTAAACTTCAATGAGCGTACGAGAACCGTTGTTTTCAGCGTGATACGGCAGTCGCCGAGAGCACTAGTAAATAATTCGAATTTAAAATTAATTAGACAAATTAAGCTTCCTGCATCTTTTTAAAACAATAACAAAAATAAAATGTTTGCTTTTTTCATATCTGTTGGAATTTAAAAGAGAAAACAAAAGTGAAAAAGCCAACGGCACGCAGTGTTCCTAAATGGTGTCCCTCCCAAGTACTGTCTGCCCTCGAAGCTGCTTATCTTCAATTATCGGACCAGAACCGGTGTTTTCATCGTGATATGGCCGTTGTCGAGAGCTCTAGTTGATAAGTCAAATTTAAAATTAATTAGACAAATTAAACATCCCTCATCTTTTTTAAAAAATAACAAAAATAAAATGTTTCGTTTTTTCATATCTGGTGGAATTTAAAAGAGAAAACAAAAGTGAATAAGCCAACGGCACACAGTGTTCCTAAATGGTCTCCCTCCCAAGTACTGCCTGCGCTCGATGCTGCTTAACTTCAATGATCGTACGAGAACCGTTGTTTTCAGCGTGATATGGCCGTCGCCGAGAGCACTAGTAAATAATTCGAATTTAAAACTAATTAGACAAATTAAACTTCCTGCATCTTTTTAAACAATGACAAAAATAAAATATGTTTGCTTTTTTCATATCTGGTAGAATTTAAAAGAGAAAACAAAAATGAAAAAGCCAACGGCACGCAGTGTTCCTAATTGGTCTCCCTCCAAAGTTCTGCCTGCGCTCGAAGCTGCTTCACTTCAATGAGCGGACGAGAACCGTTGTTTTCAGCGTGATATGGCAGTCGCCGAGAGTACTAGTAAATAATTCAAATTTAAAATTAATTAGACAAATTAAACTTCCTGCATCTTTTTAAAACAATAACAAAAATAAAATGTTTGCTTTTATCATATCTTGTGGAATTAAAAGAGAAAACAAAAGTGAAAAAGCCAACGGCACGCAGTGTTACTAAATTGTCTCCCTCCCAAGTTCTGCCTGCGTTCGAAGCTGCTTAACTTCAATGGTCGGACGAGAAAAGGTATTTCCCGCTTGATATGGCCGTTGCCGAGAGCACTAGTTAATAATTCGAATTTAAAGTTAATTAAACAAATTGAATTTCCTGCATCATTTAAAACAATGACAAAAATAAAATATGTTTGCTTTTTTCATATCTGGTAGAATTTAAAAGAGAAAACAAAAATGAAAAAGCCAAAGGCACGCAGTGTTCCTAAATGGTCTTCCTCCAAAGTTCTGCCTGCGTTCGAAGCTGCTTATTTTCAATGGTCGGACGAGAACCGGCGTTTTCCGCGTGATATGGCCGTTGCCGAGAGCACTAGTTATTAATTCGAACTTAAAATTAATTAGACAAATTAAACTTTCTGCACCTTTTTAAACAATAACAAAAATAAAATATATTTGCTTTTTTCATATCTGGTAGAATTTAAAAGAGAAAACAAAAATGAAAAAGCCAACGGCACGCAGTGTTCCTAAATGGTCTCCCTCCAAAGTTCTGCCTGCGCTCGAAGCTGCTTAACTTCAATGAGCGGACGAGAACCGTTGTTTTCAGCGTGATATGGCAGTCGCCGAGAGCACTAGTAAATAATTCGAATTTAAAATTAATTAGACAAATTAAACTTCCTGCATCTTTTTAAAACAATAACAAAAATAAAATGTTTCCTTTTTTCATATCTGGTGGAATTTAAAAGAGAAAACAAAAGTGAATAAGCCAACGGCACGCAGTGTTCCTAAATGGTCTCCCTCCAGCGTTCTGCCTGCGCTCGAAGCTGCTTAACTTCAATGGTTGGACGAGAACCGGTGTTTTCCGCGTGATATGGCCGTTGCCAAGAGCACTAGTTAATAATTCGAACTTAAAATTAATTAGACAAATTTAACTTTCTGCATCTTTTTAAACAATAACAAAAATAAAATATGTTTGCTTTTTTCATATCTGGTAGAATTTAAAAGAGAAAACAAAAATGAAAAAGCCAACGGCACGCAGTGTTCCTAAATGGTCTCCCTCCAAAGTTTTTCCTGCGCTCGAAGCTGCTTAACTTCAATGAGCGGACGAGAACCGTTGTTTTCAGCGTGATATGGCAGTCGCCGAGAGCACTAGTAAATAATTCGAATTTAAAATTAATTAGACAAATTAAACTTGCTGCATCTTTTTAAAACAATAACAAAAATAAAATATTTGCTTTTTTCATATCTGGTGGAATTTAAAAGAGAAAACAAAAATGAAAAAGCCAACGGCACGCAGTGTTCCTAATTGGTCTCCCTCCAAAGTTCTGCCTGCGCTCGAAGCTGCTTAACTTCAATGAGCGGACGAGAACAATTGTTTTCAGCGTGATATTGTAGTCGCCGAGAGCACTAGTAAATAATTCGAATTTAAAATTAATTAGACAAATTAAACTTCCTGCATCTATTTAAAACAATAACAAAAATAAAATGTTTGCTTTTTTCATATCTTGTGGAATTAAAAGAGAAAACAAAAGTTAAAAAGCCAACGGCACGCAGTGTTTTTAAATTGTCTCCCTCCCAAGTTCTGCCTGCGTTCGAAGCTGCTTAACTTCAGAGGTCGGACGAGAAAAGGTATTTCCCGCTTGATATGGCCGTTGCCGAGAGCACTAGTTAATAATTCGAATTTAAAGTTAATTAGACAAATTGAACTTCCTGCATCATTTAAAACAATGACAAAAATAAAATATGTTTGCTTTTTTCATGTCTGGTAGAATTTAAAAGAGAAAACAAAAATGAAAAAGTCAACGGCACGCAGTGTTCCTAAATGGTCTTCCTCCAAAGTTCTGCCTGCGTTCGAAGCTGCTTATTTTCAATGGTCGGAAGAGAACCGGCGTTTTCTGCGTGATATGGCCGTTGCCGAGAGCACTAGTTATTATTTCGAACTTAAAATTAATTAGACAAATTAAACTTCCTGCATCTTTTTAAAACAATATCAAAAATAAAATGATTGCTTTTTTCATATCTGGTGGAATTTAAAGAGATAACAAAAGTGAAAAAGGAAACGGCACGCAGTGTTCCTAAACGGTCTCCCTCCCAAGTACAGCCTGCGCTCGAAGCTGCTTAACTTCAATGAGTGGACGAGAACGGTGTTATCAGCGTGATATGGCCGCTGCCGAGAGCACTAGTTAATAATTCGAATTTAAAATTAATTAGACAAATTAAACTTCCTGCATCTTTTTAAAACAATAACAAAAATAAAATGTTTGCTTTTTTCATATGTGGTGGAAATTAAAAGAGAAAACAAAAATGAAAAAGCCAACGGCACGCAGAGTTCCTAAATGGTCTCCCTCCCAAGTTCTGCCTGCGCTCGAAGCTGCTAAACTTCAATGAGCGTACGAGAACCGTTGTTTTCAGCGTGATACGGCAGTCGCCGAGAGCACTAGTAAATAATTCGAATTTAAAATTAATTAGACAAATTAAGCTTCCTGCATCTTTTTAAAACAATAACAAAAATAAAATGTTTGCTTTTTTCATATCTGTTGGAATTTAAAAGAGAAAACAAAAGTGAAAAAGCCAACGGCACGCAGTGTTCCTAAATGGTGTCCCTCCCAAGTACTGTCTGCCCTCGAAGCTGCTTATCTTCAATTATCGGACCAGAACCGGTGTTTTCATCGTGATATGGCCGTTGTCGAGAGCTCTAGTTGATAAGTCAAATTTAAAATTAATTAGACAAATTAAACATCCCTCATCTTTTTTAAAAAATAACAAAAATAAAATGTTTCGTTTTTTCATATCTGGTGGAATTTAAAAGAGAAAACAAAAGTGAATAAGCCAACGGCACGCAGTGTTCCTAAATGGTCTCCCTCCCAAGTACTGCCTGCGCTCGATGCTGCTTAACTTCAATGATCGTACGAGAACCGTTGTTTTCAGCGTGATATGGCCGACGCCGAGAGCACTAGTAAATAATTCGAATTTAAAACTAATTAGTCAAATTAAACTTCCTGCATCTTTTTAAACAATGACAAAAATAAAATATGTTTGCTTTTTTCATATCTGGTAGAATTTAAAAGAGAAAACAAAAATGAAAAAGCCAACGGCACGCAGTGTTCCTAATTGGTCTCCCTCCAAAGTTCTGCCTGCGCTCGAAGCTGCTTCACTTCAATGAGCGGACGAGAACCGTTGTTTTCAGCGTGATATGGCAGTCGCCGAGAGTACTAGTAAATAATTCAAATTTAAAATTAATTAGACAAATTAAACTTCCTGCATCTTTTTAAAACAATAACAAAAATAAAATGTTTGCTTTTTTCATATCTTGTGGAATTAAAAGAGAAAACAAAAGTGAAAAAGCCAACGGCACGCAGTGTTACTAAATTGTCTCCCTCCCAAGTTCTGCCTGCGTTCGAAGCTGCTTAACTTCAATGGTCGGACGAGAAAAGGTATTTCCCGCTTGATATGGCCGTTGCCGAGAGCACTAGTTAATAATTCGAATTTAAAGTTAATTAAACAAATTGAGTTTCCTGCATCATTTAAAACAATGACAAAAATAAAATATGTTTGCTTTTTTCATATCTGGTAGAATTTAAAAGAGAAAACAAAAATGAAAAAGCCAAAGGCACGCAGTGTTCCTAAATGGTCTTCCTCCAAAGTTATGCCTGCGTTCGAAGCTGCTTATTTTCAATGGTCGGACGAGAACCGGCGTTTTCCGCGTGATATGGCCGTTGCCGAGAGCACTAGTTATTAATTCGAACTTAAAATTAATTAGACAAATTAAACTTTCTGCACCTTTTTAAACAATAACAAAAATAAAATATATTTGCTTTTTTCATATCTGGTAGAATTTAAAAGAGAAAACAAAAATGAAAAAGCCAACGGCACGCAGTGTTCCTAAATGGTCTCCCTCCAAAGTTCTGCCTGCGCTCGAAGCTGCTTAACTTCAATGAGCGGACGAGAACCGTTGTTTTCAGCGTGATATGGCAGTCGCCGAGAGCACTAGTAAATAATTCGAATTTAAAATTAATTAGACAAATTAAACTTCCTGCATCTTTTTAAAACAATAACAAAAATAAAATGTTTCCTTTTTTCATATCTGGTGGAATTTAAAAGAGAAAACAAAAGTGAATAAGCCAACGGCACGCAGTGTTCCTAAATGGTCTCCCTCCCAAGTACTGCCTGCGCTCGAAGCTGCTTAGCTTCAATGATCGGACGAGAACCGTTGTTTTCAGCGTGATATGGTCGTCGCCGAGAGCACTAGTAAATAATTCGAATTTAAAATTAATTAGACAAATTAAACTTCCTGCATCTTTTTAAACAATGACAAAAATAAAATATGTTTTCTTTTTTCATATCTGGTAGAATTTAAAAGAGAAAACAAAATGAAAAAGCCAACGGCACGCAGTGTTCCTAAATTGTCTCCCTCCAAAGTTCTGCCTGCGCTCAAAGCTGCTTAACTTCAATGAGCGGACGAGAACCGATGTTTTCAGCGTGATATGGCAGTCGCCGAGAGCACTAGTTAATAATTCGAACTTAAAATTAATTAGACAAATTAAACTTTCTGCGTCTTTTTAAACAATAACAAAAATAAAATATGTTTGCTTTTTTCATATCTGGTAGAATTTAAAAGAGAAAACAAAAATGAAAAAGCCAACGGCACGCAGTGTTCCTAATTGGTCTCCCTCCAAAGTTCTGCCTGCGCTCGAAGCTGCTTCACTTCAATGAGCGGACGAGAACCGTTGTTTTCAGCGTGATATGGCAGTCGCCGAGAGTACTAGTAAATAATTCAAATTTAAAATTAATTAGACAAATTAAACTTCCTGCATCTTTTTAAAACAATAACAAAAATAAAATGTTTGCTTTTTTCATATCTTGTGGAATTAAAAGAGAAAACAAAAGTGAAAAAGCCAACGGCACGCAGTGTTACTAAATTGTCTCCCTCCCAAGTTCTGCCTGCGTTCGAAGCTGCTTAACTTCAATGGTCGGACGAGAAAAGGTATTTCCCGCTTGATATGGCCGTTGCCGAGAGCACTAGTTAATAATTCGAATTTAAAGTTAATTAAACAAATTGAGTTTCCTGCATCATTTAAAACAATGACAAAAATAAAATATGTTTGCTTTTTTCATATCTGGTAGAATTTAAAAGAGAAAACAAAAATGAAAAAGCCAAAGGCACGCAGTGTTCCTAAATGGTCTTCCTCCAAAGTTCTGCCTGCGTTCGAAGCTGCTTATTTTCAATGGTCGGACGAGAACCGGCGTTTTCCGCGTGATATGGCCGTTGCCGAGAGCACTAGTTATTAATTCGAACTTAAAATTAATTAGACAAATTAAACTTTCTGCACCTTTTTAAACAATAACAAAAATAAAATATATTTGCTTTTTTCATATCTGGTAGAATTTAAAAGAGAAAACAAAAATGAAAAAGCCAACGGCACGCAGTGTTCCTAAATGGTCTCCCTCCAAAGTTCTGCCTGCGCTCGAAGCTGCTTAACTTCAATGAGCGGACGAGAACCGTTGTTTTCAGCGTGATATGGCAGTCGCCGAGAGCACTAGTAAATAATTCGAATTTAAAATTAATTAGACAAATTAAACTTCCTGCATCTTTTTAAAACAATAACAAAAATAAAATGTTTCCTTTTTTCATATCTGGTGGAATTTAAAAGAGAAAACAAAAGTGAATAAGCCAACGGCACGCAGTGTTCCTAAATGGTCTCCCTCCCAAGTACTGCCTGCGCTCGAAGCTGCTTAGCTTCAATGATCGGACGAGAACCGTTGTTTTCAGCGTGATATGGTCGTCGCCGAGAGCACTAGTAAATAATTCGAATTTAAAATTAATTAGACAAATTAAACTTCCTGCATCTTTTTAAACAATGACAAAAATAAAATATGTTTTCTTTTTTCATATCTGGTAGAATTTAAAAGAGAAAACAAAATGAAAAAGCCAACGGCACGCAGTGTTCCTAAATTGTCTCCCTCCAAAGTTCTGCCTGCGCTCAAAGCTGCTTAACTTCAATGAGCGGACGAGAACCGATGTTTTCAGCGTGATATGGCAGTCGCCGAGAGCACTAGTTAATAATTAGAACTTAAAATTAATTAGACAAATTAAACTTTCTGCGTCTTTTTAAACAATAACAAAAATAAAATATGTTTGCTTTTTTCATATCTGGTAGAATTTAAAAGAGAAAACAAAATGAAAAAGCCAACGGCACGCAGTGTTCCTAAATTGTCTCCCTCCAAAGTTCTGCCTGCGCTCAAAGCTGCTTAACTTCAATGAGCGGACGAGAACCGATGTTTTCAGCGTGATATGGCAGTCGCCGAGAGCACTAGTTAATAATTCGAACTTAAAATTAATTAGACAAATTAAACTTTCTGCGTCTTTTTAAACAATAACAAAAATAAAATATGTTTGCTTTTTTCATATCTGGTAGAATTTAAAAGAGAAAACAAAAATGAAAAAGCCAACGGCACGCAGTGTTCCAAATTGGTCTCTCTCCAAAGTTCTGCCTGCGCTCGAAGCTGCTTAACTTCAATGAGCGGACGAGAACCGTTGTTTTCAGCGTGATATGGCAGTCGCCGAGAGCACTAGTAAATAATTCGAATTTAAAATTAATTAGACAAATTAAACTTGCTGCATCTTTTTAAAACAATAACAAAAATAAAATGTTTGCTTTTTTCATATCTTGTGGAATTTAAAAGAGAAAACAAAAGTGAAAAAGACAACGGCACGCAGTGTTCCTAAATTGTCTCCCTCCCAAGTTCTGCCTGCGTTCGAAGCTGCTTAACTTCAATGGTCGGACGAGAAAAGGTATTTCCCGCTTGATATGGCCGTTGCCGAGAGCACTAGTTAATAATTCGAATTTAAAGTTAATTAGACAAATTGAACTTCCTGCATCATTTAAAACAATGACAAAAATAAAATATGTTTGCTTTTTTCATGTCTGGTAGAATTTAAAAGAGAAAACAAAATGAAAAAGCCAACGGCACGCAGTGTTCCTAAATTGTCTCCCTCCAAAGTTCTGCCTGCGCTCAAAGCTGCTTAACTTCAATGAGCGGACGAGAACCGATGTTTTCAGCGTGATATGGCAGTCGCCGAGAGCACTAGTTAATAATTAGAACTTAAAATTAATTAGACAAATTAAACTTTCTGCGTCTTTTTAAACAATAACAAAAATAAAATATGTTTGCTTTTTTCATATCTGGTAGAATTTAAAAGAGAAAACAAAATGAAAAAGCCAACGGCACGCAGTGTTCCTAAATTGTCTCCCTCCAAAGTTCTGCCTGCGCTCAAAGCTGCTTAACTTCAATGAGCGGACGAGAACCGATGTTTTCAGCGTGATATGGCAGTCGCCGAGAGCACTAGTTAATAATTCGAACTTAAAATTAATTAGACAAATTAAACTTTCTGCGTCTTTTTAAACAATAACAAAAATAAAATATGTTTGCTTTTTTCATATCTGGTAGAATTTAAAAGAGAAAACAAAAATGAAAAAGCCAACGGCACGCAGTGTTCCAAATTGGTCTCTCTCCAAAGTTCTGCCTGCGCTCGAAGCTGCTTAACTTCAATGAGCGGACGAGAACCGTTGTTTTCAGCGTGATATGGCAGTCGCCGAGAGCACTAGTAAATAATTCGAATTTAAAATTAATTAGACAAATTAAACTTGCTGCATCTTTTTAAAACAATAACAAAAATAAAATGTTTGCTTTTTTCATATCTTGTGGAATTTAAAAGAGAAAACAAAAGTGAAAAAGACAACGGCACGCAGTGTTCCTAAATTGTCTCCCTCCCAAGTTCTGCCTGCGTTCGAAGCTGCTTAACTTCAATGGTCGGACGAGAAAAGGTATTTCCCGCTTGATATGGCCGTTGCCGAGAGCACTAGTTAATAATTCGAATTTAAAGTTAATTAGACAAATTGAACTTCCTGCATCATTTAAAACAATGACAAAAATAAAATATGTTTGCTTTTTTCATGTCTGGTAGAATTTAAAAGAGAAAACAAAAATGAAAAAGCCAACGGCACGCAGTGTTCCTAAATGGTCTTCCTCCAAAGTTCTGCCTGCGTTCGAAGCTGCTTATTTTCAATGGTCGGACGAGAACCGGCGTTTTCCGCGTGATATGGCCGTTGCCGAGAGCACTAGTTATTAATTCGAACTTAAAATTAATTAGACAAATTAAACTTCCTGCATCTTTTTAAAACAATATCAAAAATAAAATGATTGCTTTTTTCATATCTGGTGGAATTTAAAGAGATAACAAAAGTGAAAAAGGAAACGACACGCAGTGTTCCTAAACGGTCTCCCTCCCAAGTACAGCCTGCGCTCGAAGCTGCTTAACTACAATGAGCGGACGAGAACCGGTGTTATCAGCGTGATATGGCCGCTGCCGAGAGCACTAGTTAATAATTTGAATTTAAAATTAATTAGACAAATTAAACTTCCTGCATCTTTTTAAAACAATAACAAAAATAAAATGTTTGCTTTGTTCATATGTGGTGGAAATTAAAAGAGAAAACAAAAATGAAAAAGCCAACGGCACGCAGAGTTCCTAAATGGTCTCGTCCCAAGTTCTGCCTGCGTTCGAAGCTGCTAACTTCAATGGTCGGACGAGAAAAGGTATTTCCCGCTTGATATGGCCGTTGCCGAGAGCACTAGTTAATAATTCGAATTTAAAGTTAATTAGACAAATTAAACTTCCTGCATCTTTTTAAATAATGACAAAAATAAAATATGTTTGCTTTTTTCGTATCTGGTAGAATTTAAAAGAGAAAACAAAAATGAAAAAGCCAACGGCACGCAGTGTTCCTAAATGGTCTCCCTCCAAAGTTCTGCCTGCGCTCGAAGCTGCTTAACTTCAATGGTTGGACGAGAACCGGTGTTTTCCGCGTGATATGGCCGTTGCCAAGAGCACTAGTTAATAATTCGAACTTAAAATTAATTAGACAAATTTAACTTTCTGCATCTTTTTAAACAATAACAAAAATAAAATATGTTTGCTTTTTTCATATCTGGTAGAATTTAAAAGAGAAAACAAAAATGAAAAAGCCAACGGCACGCAGTGTTCCTAAATGGTCTCCCTCCAAAGTTTTTCCTGCGCTCGAAGCTGCTTAACTTCAATGAGCGGACGAGAACCGTTGTTTTCAGCGTGATATGGCAGTCGCCGAGAGCACTAGTAAATAATTCGAATTTAAAATTAATTAGACACATTAAACTTCCTGCATCTTTTTATAACAATAACAAAAATAAAATGTTTGCTTTTTTCATATCTGGTGTAATTTAAAAGAGAAAACAAAAGTGAAAAACCAACGGCACGCATTGTTCCTAAATGGTCTCGTCCCAAGTTCTGCCTGCGTTCGAAGCTGCTAACTTCAATGGTCGGACGAGAAAAGGTATTTCCCGCTTGATATGGCCGTTGCCGAGAGCACTAGTTAATAATTCGAATTTAAAGTTAATTAGACAAATTAAACTTCCTGCATCTTTTTAAATAATGACAAAAATAAAATATGTTTGCTTTTTTCGTATCTGGTAGAATTTAAAAGAGGAAACAAAAATGAAAAAGCCAACGCCACGCAGTGTTCCTAAATGGTCTCCCTCCAAAGTTCTGCCTGCGCTCGAAGCTGCTTAACTTCAATGGTTGGACGAGAACCGGTGTTTTCCGCGTGATATGGCCGTTGCCAAGAGCACTAGTTAATAATTCGAACTTAAAATTAATTAGACAAATTTAACTTTCTGCATCTTTTTAAACAATAACAAAAATAAAATATGTTTGCTTTTTTCATATCTGGTAGAATTTAAAAGAGAAAACAAAAATGAAAAAGCCAACGGCACGCAGTGTTCCTAAATGGTCTCCCTCCAAAGTTTTTCCTGCGCTCGAAGCTGCTTAACTTCAATGAGCGGACGAGAACCGTTGTTTTCAGCGTGATATGGCAGTCGCCGAGAGCACTAGTAAATAATTGGAATTTAAAATTAATTAGACAAATTAAACTTCCTGCATCTTTTTAAAACAATAACAAAATTAAAATGTTTGCTTTTTTCATATGTGGTGGAAATTAAAAGAGAAAACAAAAATGAAAAAGCCAACGGCAAGCAGAGTACCTAAATGGTCTCCCTCCCAAGTTCTGCCTTCGCTCGAAGCTGCTTAACTTCAATGATCAGACGAGAACCGTTGTTTTCGGCGTGATATGGCTGCTGCCGAGAGCACTAGTTAATAATTCGAATTTAAAATTAATTAGACAAATTAAACTTCCTGCATCTTTTTAAAACAATAACAAAAATAAAATGTTTGCTTTTTTCATATGTGGTGGAAATTAAAAGAGAAAACAAAAATGAAAAAGCCAACGGCACGTAGTGTTCCTAAATGGTCTCCCTCCAAAGTTCTGCCTGCGCTCGAAGCTGCTTAACTTCAATGGTTGGACGAGAACCGGTGTTTTCCGCGTGATATGGCCGTTGCCGAGAGCACTAGTTAATAATTCGAACTAAAAATTAATTAGACAAATTAAACTTTCTGCATCTTTTTAAACAATATCAAAAATAAAATATGTTTGCTTTTTTCATATCTGGTAGAATTTAAAAGAGAAAACAAAAATGAAAAAGCCAACGGCACGCAGTGTTCCTAAATGGTCTCCCTCCAAAGTTCTGCCTGCGCTCGAAGCTGCTTAACTTCAATGAGCGGACGAGAACCGTTGTTTTCAGCGTGATATGGCAGTCGCCGAGAGCACTAGTAAATAATTCGAATTTAAAATTAATTAGACACATTAAACTTCCTGCATCTTTTTATAACAATAACAAAAATAAAATGTTTGCTTTTTTCATATCTTGTGGAATTAAAAGAGAAAACAAAAGTTAAAAAGCCAACGGCACGCAGTGTTCCTAAATTGTCTCCCTCCCAAGTTCTGCCTGCGTTCGAAGCTGCTTAACTTCAATGGTCGGACGAGAAAAGGTATTTCCCGCTTGATATGGCCGTTGCCGAGAGCACTAGTTATTATTTCGAACTTAAAATTAATTAGACAAATTAAACTTCCTGCATCTTTTTAAAACAATATCAAAAATAAAATGATTGCTTTTTTCATATCTGGTGGAATTTAAAGAGATAACAAAAGTGAAAAAGGAAACGGCACGCAGTGTTCCTAAACGGTCTCCCTCCCAAGTACAGCCTGCGCTCGAAGCTGCTTAACTTCAATGAGCGGACGAGAACCGTTGTTTTCCGCGTGATATGGCCGTTGCCGAGAGCACTAGTTAAAAATTCGAACTTAAAATTAATTAAACAAATTAAACTTTCTGCATCTTTTTAAACAATAACAAAAATAAAATATGTTTGCTTTTTTCATATCTGGTAGAATTTAAAAGAGAATTAAAAAATGAAAAAGCCAACGGCACGCAGTGTTCCTAAATGGTGTCCCTCCAAAGTTCTGCCTGCGCTCGAAGCTGCTAAACTTCAATGAGCGTACGAGAACCGTTGTTTTCAGCGTGATACGGCAGTCGCCGAGAGCACTAGTAAATAATTCGAATTTAAAATTAATTAGACAAATTAAACTTCCTGCATCTTTTTAAAACAATAACAAAAATAAAATGTTTGCTTTTTTCATATCTGGTGGAATTTAAAAGAGAAAACAAAAGTGAAAAAGCCAACGGCACGCAGTGTTCCTAAATGGTCTCCCTCCCAAGTACTGCCTGCGCTCGAAGCTACTTAGCTTCAATGATCGGACGAGAACCGTTGTTTTCAGCGTGATATGGCCGTCGCCGAGAGCACTAGTAAATAATTCGAATTTAAAATTAATTAGACAAATTAAACTTCCTGCATCTTTTTAAACAATGACAAAAATAAAATATGTTTTCTTTTTTCATATCTGGTAGAATTTAAAAGAGAAAACAAAATGAAAAAGCCAACGGCACGCAGTGTTCCTAAATTGTCTCCCTCCAAAGTTCTGCCTGCGCTCAAAGCTGCTTAACTTCAATGAGCGGACGAGAACCGATGTTTTCAGCGTGATATGGCAGTCGCCGAGAGCACTAGTTAATAATTCGAACTTAAAATTAATTAGACAAATTAAACTTTCTGCGTCTTTTTAAACAATAACAAAAATAAAATATGTTTGCTTTTTTCATATCTGGTAGAATTTAAAAGAGAAAACAAAAATGAAAAAGCCAACGGCACGAAGTGTTCCTAATTGGTCTCCCTCCAAAGTTCTGCCTGCGCTCGAAGCTGCTTAACTTCAATGAGCGGACGAGAACAGTTGTTTTCAGCGTGATATGGCAGTCGCCGAGAGCACTAGTAACTAATTCGAATTTAAAATTAATTAGACAAATTAAACTTCCTGCATCTATTTAAAACAATAACAAAAATAAAGTGTTTGCTTTTTTCATATCTTGTGGAATTAAAAGAGAAAACAAAAGTGAAAAAGCCAACGGCACGCAGTGTTCCTAAATTGTCTCCCTCCCAAGTTCTGCCTGCGTTCGAAGCTGCTTAACTTCAATGGTCGGACGAGAAAAGGTATTTCCCGCTTGATATGGCCGTTGCCGAGAGCACTAGTTAATAATTCGAATTTAAAGTTAATTAGACAAATTGAACTTCCTGCATCATTTAAAACAATGACAAAAATAAAATATGTTTGCTTTTTTTATGTCTGGTAGAATTTAAAAGAGAAAACAAAAATGAAAAAGCCAACGGCACGCAGTGTTCCTAAATGGTCTTCCTCCAAAGTTCTGCCTGCGTTCGAAGCTGCTTATTTTCAATGGTCGGACGAGAACCGGCGTTTTCCGCGTGATATGGCCGTTGCCGAGAGCACTAGTTATTAATTCGAACTTAAAATTAATTAGACAAATTAAACTTCCTGCATCTTTTTAAAACAATATCAAAAATAAAATGATTGCTTTTTTCATATCTGGTGGAATTTAAAGAGATAACAAAAGTGAAAAAGGAAACGGCACGCAGTGTTCCTAAACGGTCTCCCTCCCAAGTACAGCCTGCGCTCGAAGCTGCTTAACTACAATGAGCGGACGAGAACCGGTGTTATCAGCGTGATATGGCCGCTGCCGAGAGCACTAGTTAATAATTTGAATTTAAAATTAATTAGACAAATTAAACTTCCTGCATCTTTTTAAAACAATAACAAAAATAAAATGTTTGCTTTTTTCATATGTGGTGGAAATTAAAAGAGAAAACAAAATGAAAAAGCCAACGGCACGCAGTGTTCCTAAATTGTCTCCCTCCAAAGTTCTGCCTGCGCTCGAAGCTGCTTAACTTCAATGAGCGGACGAGAACCGTTTTTTCCGCGTGATATGGCCGTTGCCGAGAGCACTAGTTAAAAATTCGAACTTAAAATTAATTAAACAAATTAAACTTCTTGCATCTTTTTAAAACAATAACAAAAATAAAATGTTTGCTTTTTTCATATCTTGTGGAATTTAAAGAGAAAACAAAAGTGAAAAAGCCAACGGCACGCAGTGTTACTAAATTGTCTCCCTCCCAAGTTCTGCCTGCGCTCGAAGCTGCTTCACTTCAATGGTCGGACGAGAAAAGGTATTTCCCGCTTGATATGGCCGTTGCCGAGAGCACTAGTTAATAATTCGAATTTAAAGTTAATTAAACAAATTGAACTTCCTGCATCATTTAAAACAATGACAAAAATAAAATATGTTTGCTTTTTTCATATCTGGTAGAATTTAAAAGAGAAAACAAAAATGAAAAAGCCAACGGCACGCAGTGTTCCTAAATGGTCTTCCTCCAAAGTTCTGCCTGCGTTCGAAGCTGCTTATTTTCAATGGTCGGACGAGAACCGGCGTTTTCCGCGTGATATGGCCGTTGCCGAGAGCACTAGTTATTAATTCGAACTTAAAATTAATTAGACAAATTAAACTTTCTGCACCTTTTTAAACAATAACAAAAATAAAATATATATTTGCTTTTTTCATATCTGGTAGAATTTAAAAGAGAAAACAAAAATGAAAAAGCCAACGGCACGCAGTGTTCCTAAATGGTGTCCCTCCCAAGTACTGTCTGCGCTCGAAGCTGCTTATCTTCAATGATCGGACCAGAACCGGTGTTTTCATCGTGATATGGCCGTTACCGAGAGCTCTAGTTGATAAGTCAAATTTAAAATTAATTAGACAAATTAAACATCCCTCATCTTTTTTAAAAAATAACAAAAATAAAATGTTTCCTTTTTTCATATCTGGTGGAATTTAAAAGAGAAAACAAAAGTGAATAAGCCAACGGCACGCAGTGTTCCTAAATGGTCTCCCTCCCAAGTACTGCCTGCGCTCGAAGCTGCTTAGCTTCAATGATCGGACGAGAACCGTTGTTTTCAGCGTGATATGGCCGTCGCCGAGAGCACTAGTAAATAATTCGAATTTAAAATTAATTAGACAAATTAAACTTCCTGCATCTTTTTAAACAATGACAAAAATAAAATATGTTTTCTTTTTTCATATCTGGTAGAATTTAAAAGAGAAAACAAAATGAAAAAGCCAACGGCACGCAGTGTTCCTAAATTGTCTCCCTCCAAAGTTCTGCCTGCGCTCAAAGCTGCTTAACTTCAATGAGCGGACGAGAACCGATGTTTTCAGCGTGATATGGCAGTCGCCGAGAGCACTAGTTAATAATTCGAACTTAAAATTAATTAGACAAATTAAACTCTCTGCGTCTTTTTAAACAATAACAAAAATAAAATATGTTTGCTTTTTTCATATCTGGTAGAATTTAAAAGAGAAAACAAAAATGAAAAAGCCAACGGCACGAAGTGTTCCTAATTGGTCTCCCTCCAAAGTTCTGCCTGCGCTCGAAGCTGCTTAACTTCAATGAGCGGACGAGAACAGTTGTTTTCAGCGTGATATGGCAGTCGCCGAGAGCACTAGTAACTAATTCGAATTTAAAATTAATTAGACAAATTAAACTTCCTGCATCTATTTAAAACAATAAAAAAAATAAAATGTTTGCTTTTTTCATATCTTGTGGAATTAAAAGAGAAAACAAAAGTGAAAAAGCCAACGGCACGCAGTGTTCCTAAATTGTCTCCCTCCCAAGTTCTGCCTGCGTTCGAAGCTGCTTAACTTCAATGGTCGGACGAGAAAAGGTATTTCCCGCTTGATATGGCCGTTGCCGAGAGCACGAGTTAATAATTCGAATTTAAAGTTAATTAGACAAATTGAACTTCCTGCATCATTTAAAACAATGACAAAAATAAAATATGTTTGCTTTTTTCATGTCTGGTAGAATTTAAAAGAGAAAACAAAAATGAAAAAGCCAACGGCACGCAATGTTCCTAAATGGTCTTTCTCCAAAGTTCTGCCTGCGTTCGAAGCTGCTTATTTTCAATGGTCGGACGAGAACCGGCGTTTTCCGCGTGATATGGCCGTTGCCGAGAGCACTAGTTATTAATTCGAACTTAAAATTAATTAGACAAATTAAACTTCCTGCATCTTTTTAAAACAATATCAAAAATAAAATGATTGCTTTTTTCATATCTGGTGGAATTTAAAGAGATAACAAAAGTGAAAAAGGAAACGGCACGCAGTGTTCCTAAACGGTCTCCCTCCCAAGTACAGCCTGCGCTCGAAGCTGCTTAACTACAATGAGCGGACGAGAACCGGTGTTATCAGCGTGATATGGCCGCTGCCGAGAGCACTAGTTAATAATTTGAATTTAAAATTAATTAGACAAATTAAACTTCCTGCATCTTTTTAAAACAATAACAAAAATAAAATGTTTGCTTTTTTCATATGTGGTGGAAATTAAAAGAGAAAACAAAATGAAAAAGCCAACGGCACGCAGTGTTCCTAAATTGTCTCCCTCCAAAGTTCTGCCTGCGCTCAAAGCTGCTTAACTTCAATGAGCGGACGAGAACCGATGTTTTCAGCGTGATATGGCAGTCGCCGAGAGCACTAGTTAATAATTCGAACTTAAAATTAATTAGACAAATTAAACTTTCTGCGTCTTTTTAAACAATAACAAAAATAAAATATGTTTGCTTTTTTCATATCTGGTAGAATTTAAAAGAGAAAACAAAAATGAAAAGCCAACGGCACGCAGTGTTCCTAATTGGTCTCCCTCCAAAGTTCTGCCTGCGCTCGAAGCTGCTTAACTTCAATGAGCGGACGAGAACAGTTGTTTTCAGCGTGATATGGCAGTCGCCGAGAGCACTAGTAACTAATTCGAATTTAAAATTAATTAGACAAATTAAACTTCCTGCATCTATTTAAAACAATAACAAAAATAAAATGTTTGCTTTTTTCATATCCTGTGGAATTAAAAGAGAAAACAAAAGTGAAAAAGCCAACGGCACGCAGTGTTCCTAAATTGTTTCCCTCCCAAGTTCTGCCTGCGTTCGAAGCTGCTTAACTTCAATGGTCGGACGAGAAAAGGTATTTCCTGCTTGATATGGCCGTTGCCGAGAGCACTAGTTAATAATTCGAATTTAAAGTTAATTAGACAAATTGAACTTCCTGCATCATTTAAAACAATGAAAAAAATAAAATATGTTTGCTTTTTTCATGTCTGGTAGAATTTAAAAGAGAAAACAAAAATGAAAAAGCCAACGGCACGCAGTGTTCCTAAATGGTCTTCCTCCAAAGTTCTGCCTGCGTTCGAAGCTGCTTATTTTCAATGGTCGGACGAGAACCGGCGTTTTCCGCGTGATATGGCCGTTGCCGAGAGCACTAGTTATTAATTCGAACTTAAAATTAATTAGACAAATTAAACTTCCTGCATCTTTTTAAAACAATATCAAAAATAAAATGATTGCTTTTTTCATATCTGGTGGAATTTAAAGAGATAACAAAAGTGAAAAAGGAAACGGCACGCAGTGTTCCTAAACGGTCTCCCTCCCAAGTACAGCCTGCGCTCGAAGCTGCTTAACTACAATGAGCGGACGAGAACCGGTGTTATCAGCGTGATATGGCCGCTGCCGAGAGCACTAGTTAATAATTTGAATTTAAAATTAATTAGACAAATTAAACTTCCTGCATCTTTTTAAAACAATAACAAAAATAAAATGTTTGCTTTTTTCATATGTGGTGGAAATTAAAAGAGAAAACAAAATGAAAAAGCCAACGGCACGCAGTGTTCCTAAATTGTCTCCCTCCAAAGTTCTGCCTGCGCTCGAAGCTGCTTAACTTCAATGAGCGGACGAGAACCGTTTTTTCCGCGTGATATGGCCGTTGCCGAGAGCACTAGTTAAAAATTCGAACTTAAAATTAATTAAACAAATTAAACTTCTTGCATCTTTTTAAAACAATAACAAAAATAAAATGTTTGCTTTTTTCATATCTTGTGGAATTTAAAGAGAAAACAAAAGTGAAAAAGCCAACGGCACGCAGTGTTACTAAATTGTCTCCCTCCCAAGTTCTGCCTGCGCTCGAAGCTGCTTCACTTCAATGGTCGGACGAGAAAAGGTATTTCCCGCTTGATATGGCCGTTGCCGAGAGCACTAGTTAATAATTCGAATTTAAAGTTAATTAAACAAATTGAACTTCCTGCATCATTTAAAACAATGACAAAAATAAAATATGTTTGCTTTTTTCATATCTGGTAGAATTTAAAAGAGAAAACAAAAATGAAAAAGCCAACGGCACGCAGTGTTCCTAAATGGTCTTCCTCCAAAGTTCTGCCTGCGTTCGAAGCTGCTTATTTTCAATGGTCGGACGAGAACCGGCGTTTTCCGCGTGATATGGCCGTTGCCGAGAGCACTAGTTATTAATTCGAACTTAAAATTAATTAGACAAATTAAACTTTCTGCACCTTTTTAAACAATAACAAAAATAAAATATATATTTGCTTTTTTCATATCTGGTAGAATTTAAAAGAGAAAACAAAAATGAAAAAGCCAACGGCACGCAGTGTTCCTAAATGGTGTCCCTCCCAAGTACTGTCTGCGCTCGAAGCTGCTTATCTTCAATGATCGGACCAGAACCGGTGTTTTCATCGTGATATGGCCGTTACCGAGAGCTCTAGTTGATAAGTCAAATTTAAAATTAATTAGACAAATTAAACATCCCTCATCTTTTTTAAAAAATAACAAAAATAAAATGTTTCCTTTTTTCATATCTGGTGGAATTTAAAAGAGAAAACAAAAGTGAATAAGCCAACGGCACGCAGTGTTCCTAAATGGTCTCCCTCCCAAGTACTGCCTGCGCTCGAAGCTGCTTAGCTTCAATGATCGGACGAGAACCGTTGTTTTCAGCGTGATATGGCCGTCGCCGAGAGCACTAGTAAATAATTCGAATTTAAAATTAATTAGACAAATTAAACTTCCTGCATCTTTTTAAACAATGACAAAAATAAAATATGTTTTCTTTTTTCATATCTGGTAGAATTTAAAAGAGAAAACAAAATGAAAAAGCCAACGGCACGCAGTGTTCCTAAATTGTCTCCCTCCAAAGTTCTGCCTGCGCTCAAAGCTGCTTAACTTCAATGAGCGGACGAGAACCGATGTTTTCAGCGTGATATGGCAGTCGCCGAGAGCACTAGTTAATAATTCGAACTTAAAATTAATTAGACAAATTAAACTCTCTGCGTCTTTTTAAACAATAACAAAAATAAAATATGTTTGCTTTTTTCATATCTGGTAGAATTTAAAAGAGAAAACAAAAATGAAAAAGCCAACGGCACGAAGTGTTCCTAATTGGTCTCCCTCCAAAGTTCTGCCTGCGCTCGAAGCTGCTTAACTTCAATGAGCGGACGAGAACAGTTGTTTTCAGCGTGATATGGCAGTCGCCGAGAGCACTAGTAACTAATTCGAATTTAAAATTAATTAGACAAATTAAACTTCCTGCATCTATTTAAAACAATAAAAAAAATAAAATGTTTGCTTTTTTCATATCTTGTGGAATTAAAAGAGAAAACAAAAGTGAAAAAGCCAACGGCACGCAGTGTTCCTAAATTGTCTCCCTCCCAAGTTCTGCCTGCGTTCGAAGCTGCTTAACTTCAATGGTCGGACGAGAAAAGGTATTTCCCGCTTGATATGGCCGTTGCCGAGAGCACGAGTTAATAATTCGAATTTAAAGTTAATTAGACAAATTGAACTTCCTGCATCATTTAAAACAATGACAAAAATAAAATATGTTTGCTTTTTTCATGTCTGGTAGAATTTAAAAGAGAAAACAAAAATGAAAAAGCCAACGGCACGCAATGTTCCTAAATGGTCTTTCTCCAAAGTTCTGCCTGCGTTCGAAGCTGCTTATTTTCAATGGTCGGACGAGAACCGGCGTTTTCCGCGTGATATGGCCGTTGCCGAGAGCACTAGTTATTAATTCGAACTTAAAATTAATTAGACAAATTAAACTTCCTGCATCTTTTTAAAACAATATCAAAAATAAAATGATTGCTTTTTTCATATCTGGTGGAATTTAAAGAGATAACAAAAGTGAAAAAGGAAACGGCACGCAGTGTTCCTAAACGGTCTCCCTCCCAAGTACAGCCTGCGCTCGAAGCTGCTTAACTACAATGAGCGGACGAGAACCGGTGTTATCAGCGTGATATGGCCGCTGCCGAGAGCACTAGTTAATAATTTGAATTTAAAATTAATTAGACAAATTAAACTTCCTGCATCTTTTTAAAACAATAACAAAAATAAAATGTTTGCTTTTTTCATATGTGGTGGAAATTAAAAGAGAAAACAAAATGAAAAAGCCAACGGCACGCAGTGTTCCTAAATTGTCTCCCTCCAAAGTTCTGCCTGCGCTCAAAGCTGCTTAACTTCAATGAGCGGACGAGAACCGATGTTTTCAGCGTGATATGGCAGTCGCCGAGAGCACTAGTTAATAATTCGAACTTAAAATTAATTAGACAAATTAAACTTTCTGCGTCTTTTTAAACAATAACAAAAATAAAATATGTTTGCTTTTTTCATATCTGGTAGAATTTAAAAGAGAAAACAAAAATGAAAAGCCAACGGCACGCAGTGTTCCTAATTGGTCTCCCTCCAAAGTTCTGCCTGCGCTCGAAGCTGCTTAACTTCAATGAGCGGACGAGAACAGTTGTTTTCAGCGTGATATGGCAGTCGCCGAGAGCACTAGTAACTAATTCGAATTTAAAATTAATTAGACAAATTAAACTTCCTGCATCTATTTAAAACAATAACAAAAATAAAATGTTTGCTTTTTTCATATCCTGTGGAATTAAAAGAGAAAACAAAAGTGAAAAAGCCAACGGCACGCAGTGTTCCTAAATTGTCTCCCTCCCAAGTTCTGCCTGCGTTCGAAGCTGCTTAACTTCAATGGTCGGACGAGAAAAGGTATTTCCTGCTTGATATGGCCGTTGCCGAGAGCACTAGTTAATAATTCGAATTTAAAGTTAATTAGACAAATTGAACTTCCTGCATCATTTAAAACAATGAAAAAAATAAAATATGTTTGCTTTTTTCATGTCTGGTAGAATTTAAAAGAGAAAACAAAAATGAAAAAGCCAACGGCACGCAGTGTTCCTAAATGGTCTTCCTCCAAAGTTCTGCCTGCGTTCGAAGCTGCTTATTTTCAATGGTCGGACGAGAACCGGCGTTTTCCGCGTGATATGGCCGTTGCCGAGAGCACTAGTTATTAATTCGAACTTAAAATTAATTAGACAAATTAAACTTCCTGCATCTTTTTAAAACAATATCAAAAATAAAATGATTGCTTTTTTCATATCTGGTGGAATTTAAAGAGATAACAAAAGTGAAAAAGGAAACGGCACGCAGTGTTCCTAAACGGTCTCCCTCCCAAGTACAGCCTGCGCTCGAAGCTGCTTAACTACAATGAGCGGACGAGAACCGGTGTTATCAGCGTGATATGGCCGCTGCCGAGAGCACTAGTTAATAATTTGAATTTAAAATTAATTAGACAAATTAAACTTCCTGCATCTTTTTAAAACAATAACAAAAATAAAATGTTTGCTTTTTTCATATGTGGTGGAAATTAAAAGAGAAAACAAAAATGAAAAAGCCAACGGCACGCAGAGTTCCTAAATGGTCTCCCTCTCAAGTTCTACCAGCGCTCGAAGCTGCTTAACTTCAATGATCGGACGAGAACCGTTTTTTCCGCGTGATATGGCCGTTGCCGAGAGCACTAGTTAAAAATTCGAACTTAAAATTAATTAAACAAATTAAACTTTCTGCATCTTTTTAAACAATAACAAAAATAAAATATGTTTGCTTTTTTCATATCTGGTAGAATTTAAAAGAGAATTAAAAAATGAAAAAGCCAACGGCACGCAGTGTTCCTAAATGGTGTCCCTCCAAAGTTCTGCCTGCGCTCGAAGCTGCTAAACTTCAATGAGCGTACGAGAACCGTTGTTTTCAGCGTGATACGGCAGTCGCCAAGAGCACTAGTAAATAATTCGAATTTAAAATTAATTAGACAAATTAAACTTCCTGCATCTTTTAAAACAATAACAAAAATAAAATGTTTGCTTTTTTCATATCTGTTGGAATTTAAAAGAGAAAACAAAAGTGAAAAAGCAAACGGCACGCAGTGTTCCTAAATGGTGTCCCTCCGAAGTACTGTCTGCGCTCGAAGCTGCTTATCTTCAATTATCGGACCAGAACCGGTGTTTTCATCGTTATATGGCCGTTGTCGAGAGCAATAGTAAATAATTCGAATTTAAAACTAATTAGACAAATTAAACTTCCTGCATCTTTTTAAACAATGACAAAAATAAAATATGTTTGCTTTTTTCATATCTGGTAGAATTTAAAAGAGAAAACAAAAATGAAAAAGCCAACGGCACGCAGTGTTCCTAATTGGTCTCCCTCCAAAGTTCTGCCTGCGCTCGAAGCTGCTTCACTTCAATGAGCGGACGAGAACCGTTGTTTTCAGCGTGATATGGCAGTCGCCGAGAGTACTAGTAAATAATTCGAATTTAAAATTAATTAGACAAATTAAACTTCCCTCATCTTTTTAAAACAATAACAAAAATAAAATATTTGCTTTTTTCATATCTGGTGGAATTTAAAAGAGAAAACAAAAGTGAAAAAGCCAACTACACGCAGTGTTCCTAAATGGTCTCCCTCCCAAGTTCTGCCTGCGTTCGAAGCTGCTAAACTTCAATGGTCGGACGAGAACCGGCGTTTTCCGCATGATATGGCCGTTGCCGAGAGCACTAGTTAAAAATTCGAACTTAAAATTAATTAAACAAATTAAACTTTCTGCATCTTTTTAAACAATAACAAAAATAAAATATGTTTGCTTTTTTCATATCTGGTAGAATTTAAAAGAGAATTAAAAAATGAAAAAGCCAACGGCACGCAGTGTTCCTAAATGGTGTCCCTCCAAAGTTCTGCCTGCGCTCGAAGCTGCTAAACTTCAATGAGCGTACGAGAACCGTTGTTTTCAGCGTGATACGGCAGTCGCCAAGAGCACTAGTAAATAATTCGAATTTAAAATTAATTAGACAAATTAAACTTCCTGCATCTTTTAAAACAATAACAAAAATAAAATGTTTGCTTTTTTCATATCTGTTGGAATTTAAAAGAGAAAACAAAAGTGAAAAAGCCAACGGCACGCAGTGTTCCTAAATGGTGTCCCTCCGAAGTACTGTCTGCGCTCGAAGCTGCTTATCTTCAATTATCGGACCAGAACCGGTGTTTTCATCGTTATATGGCCGTTGTCGAGAGCACTAGTAAATAATTCGAATTTAAAACTAATTAGACAAATTAAACTTCCTGCATCTTTTTAAACAATGACAAAAATAAAATATGTTTGCTTTTTTCATATCTGGTAGAATTTAAAAGAGAAAACAAAAATGAAAAAGCCAACGGCACGCAGTGTTCCTAATTGGTCTCCCTCCAAAGTTCTGCCTGCGCTCGAAGCTGCTTCACTTCAATGAGCGGACGAGAACCGTTGTTTTCAGCGTGATATGGCAGTCGCCGAGAGTACTAGTAAATAATTCGAATTTAAAATTAATTAGACAAATTAAACTTCCCTCATCTTTTTAAAACAATAACAAAAATAAAATATTTGCTTTTTTCATATCTGGTGGAATTTAAAAGAGAAAACAAAAGTGAAAAAGCCAACGGCACGCAGTGTTCCTAAATGGTCTCCCTCCCAAGTTCTGCCTGCGTTCGAAGCTGCTAAACTTCAATGGTCGGACGAGAACCGGCGTTTTCCGCATGATATGGCCGTTGCCGAGAGCACTAGTAAATAATTCAAATTTAAAATTAATTAGACAAATTAAACTTCCTGCATCTATTTAAAACAATAACAAAAATAAAATGTTTGCTTTTTTCATATCTTGTGGAATTAAAAGAGAAAACAAAAGTGAAAAAGCCAACGGCACGCAGTGTTCCTAAATTGTCTCCCTCCCAAGTTCTGCCTGCGTTCGAAGCTGCTTAACTTCAATGGTCGGACGAGAAAAGGTATTTCCCGCTTGATATGGCCGTTGCCGAGAGCACTAGTTATTAATTCGAACTTAAAATTAATTAGACAAATTAAACTTTCTGCACCTTTTTAAACAATAACAAAAATAAAATATATTTGCTTTTTTCATATCTGGTAGAATTTAAAAGAGAAAACAAAAATGAAAAAGCCAACGGCACGCAGTGTTCCTAAATGGTCTCCCTCCAAAGTTCTGCCTGCGCTCGAAGCTGCTTAACTTCAATGAGCGGACGAGAACCGTTGTTTTCAGCGTGATATGGCAGTCGCCGAGAGCACTAGTAAATAATTCGAATTTAAAATTAATTAGACAAATTAAACTTCCTGCATCTTTTTAAAACAATAACAAAAATAAAATGTTTGCTTTTTTCATATGTGGTGGAAATTAAAAGAGAAAACAAAAATGAAAAAGCCAACGGCACGCAGAGTTCCTAAATGGTCTTCCTCTCAAGTTCTACCAGCGCTCGAAGCTGCTTAACTTCAATGATCGGACGAGAACCGTTTTTTCCGCGTGATATGGCCGTTGCCGAGAGCACTAGTTAAAAATTCGAACTTAAAATTAATTAAACAAATTAAACTTTCTGCATCTTTTTAAACAATAACAAAAATAAAATATGTTTGCTTTTTTCATATCTGGTAGAATTTAAAAGAGAATTAAAAAATGAAAAAGCCAACGGCACGCAGTGTTCCTAAATGGTGTCCCTCCAAAGTTCTGCCTGCGCTCGAAGCTGCTAAACTTCAATGAGCGTACGAGAACCGTTGTTTTCAGCGTGATACGGCAGTCGCCAAGAGCACTAGTAAATAATTCGAATTTAAAATTAATTAGACAAATTAAACTTCCTGCATCTTTTAAAACAATAACAAAAATAAAATGTTTGCTTTTTTCATATCTGTTGGAATTTAAAAGAGAAAACAAAAGTGAAAAAGCCAACGGCACGCAGTGTTCCTAAATGGTGTCCCTCCGAAGTACTGTCTGCGCTCGAAGCTGCTTATCTTCAATTATCGGACCAGAACCGGTGTTTTCATCGTTATATGGCCGTTGTCGAGAGCACTAGTAAATAATTCGAATTTAAAACTAATTAGACAAATTAAACTTCCTGCATCTTTTTAAACAATGACAAAAATAAAATATGTTTGCTTTTTTCATATCTGGTAGAATTTAAAAGAGAAAACAAAAATGAAAAAGCCAACGGCACGCAGTGTTCCTAATTGGTCTCCCTCCAAAGTTCTGCCTGCGCTCGAAGCTGCTTCACTTCAATGAGCGGACGAGAACCGTTGTTTTCAGCGTGATATGGCAGTCGCCGAGAGTACTAGTAAATAATTCGAATTTAAAATTAATTAGACAAATTAAACTTCCCTCATCTTTTTAAAACAATAACAAAAATAAAATATTTGCTTTTTTCATATCTGGTGGAATTTAAAAGAGAAAACAAAAGTGAAAAAGCCAACGGCACGCAGTGTTCCTAAATGGTCTCCCTCCCAAGTTCTGCCTGCGTTCGAAGCTGCTAAACTTCAATGGTCGGACGAGAACCGGCGTTTTCCGCATGATATGGCCGTTGCCGAGAGCACTAGTAAATAATTCAAATTTAAAATTAATTAGACAAATTAAACTTCCTGCATCTATTTAAAACAATAACAAAAATAAAATGTTTGCTTTTTTCATATCATGTGGAATTAAAAGAGAAAACAAAAGTGAAAAAGCCAACGGCACGCAGTGTTCCTAAATTGTCTCCCTCCCAAGTTCTGCCTGCGTTCGAAGCTGCTTAACTTCAATGGTCGGACGAGAAAAGGTATTTCCCGCTTGATATGGCCGTTGCCGAGAGCACTAGTTATTAATTCGAACTTAAAATTAATTAGACAAATTAAACTTTCTGCACCTTTTTAAACAATAACAAAAATAAAATATATTTGCTTTTTTCATATCTGGTAGAATTTAAAAGAGAAAACAAAAATGAAAAAGCCAACGGCACGCAGTGTTCCTAAATGGTCTCCCTCCAAAGTTCTGCCTGCGCTCGAAGCTGCTTAACTTCAATGAGCGGACGAGAACCGTTGTTTTCAGCGTGATATGGCAGTCGCCGAGAGCACTAGTAAATAATTCGAATTTAAAATTAATTAGACAAATTAAACTTCCTGCATCTTTTTAAAACAATAACAAAAATAAAATGTTTGCTTTTTTCATATCTGGTGGAATTTAAAAGAGAAAACAAAAGTGAATAAGCCAACGGCACGCAGTGTTCCTAAATGGTCTCCCTCCCAAGTACTGCCTGCGTTCGAAGCTGCTTATTTTCAATGGTCGGACGAGAACCGGCGTTTTCCGCGTGATATGGCCGTTGCCGAGAGCACTAGTTATTAATTCGAACTTAAAATTAATTAGACAAATTAAACTTCCTGCATCTTTTTAAAACAATATCAAAAATAAAATGATTGCTTTTTTCATATCTGGTGGAATTTAAAGAGATAACAAAAGTGAAAAAGGAAACGGCACGCAGTGTTCCTAAACGGTCTCCCTCCCAAGTACAGCCTGCGCTCGAAGCTGCTTAACTTCAATGAGCGGACGAGAACCGGTGTTATCAGCGTGATATGGCCGCTGCCGAGAGCATTAGTTAATAATTCGAATATAAAATTAATTAGACAAATTAAAGTTCCTGCATCTTTTTAAAACAATAACAAAAATAAAATGTTTGCTTTTTTCATATGTGGTGGAAATTAAAAGAGAAATAAAAATGAAAAAGCCAACGGCACGCAGAGTTCCTAAATGGTCTCCCTCCCAAGTTCTACCAGCGCTCGAAGCTGATTAACTTCAATGATCGGACGAGAACCGTTGTTTTCCGCGTGATATGGCCGTTGCCGAGAGCACTAGTTAAAAATTCGAACTTAAAATTAATTAAACAAATTAAACTTCCTGCATCTTTTTAAAACAATATCAAAAATAAAATATGTTTGCTTAATTCATATCTGGTAGAATTTAAAAGAGAAAAAAAATGAAAAAGCTAACGGCACGCAGTGTTCCTAAATGGTGTCCCTCCAAAGTTCTGCCTGCGCTCGAAGCTGCTAAACTTCAGCATGATATGGCAGTCGCCGAGAGCACTAGTAAATAATTCGAATTTAAAATTAATTAGACAAATTAAACTTCCTGCATCTTTTTAAAACAATAACAAAAATAAAATGTTTGCTTTTTTCATATCTGGTAGAATTTCTAAGAGAAAAAAAAATGAAAAAGCTAACGGCACGCAGTGTTCCTAAATGGTGTCCCTCCAAAGTTCTGCCTGCGCTCGAAGCTGCTAAACTTCAATGAGCGGACGAGAACCTTTGTTTTCAGCGTGATATGGCAGTCGCCGAGAGTACTAGTAAATAATTCAAATTTAAAATTAATTAGACAAATTAAACTTCCTGCATCTTTTTAAAACAATAACAAAAATAAAATGTTTGCTTTTATCATATCTTGTGGAATTAAAAGAGAAAACAAAAGTAAAAAAGCCAACGGCACGCAGTGTTCCTAAATTGTCTCCCTCCCAAGTTCTGCCTGCGTTCGAAGCTGCTTAACTTCAATGGTCGGACGAGAAAAGGTATTTCCCGCTTGATATGGCCGTTGCCGAGAGCACTAGTTAATAATTCGAATTTAAAGTTAATTAGACAAATTGAACTTCCTGCATCATTTAAAACAATGACAAAAATAAAATATGTTTGCTTTTTTCATATCTGGTAGAATTTAAAAGAGAAAACAAAAATGAAAAAGCCAACGGCACGCAGTGTTCCTAAATGGTCTTCCTCCAAAGTTCTGCCTGCGTTCGAAGCTGCTTATTTTCAATGGTCGGACGAGAACCGGCGTTTTCCGCGTGATATGGCCGTTGCCGAGAGCACTAGTTATTAATTCGAACTTAAAATTAATTTGACAAATTAAACTTCCTGCATCTTTTTAAAACAATATCAAAAACAAAATGATTGCTTTTTTCATATCTGGTGGAATTTAAAGAGATAACAAAAGTGAAAAAGGAAACGGAACGCAGTGTTCCTAAACGGTCTCCCTCCCAAGTACAGCCTGCGCTCGAAGCTGCTTAACTTCAATGAGCGGACGAGAACCGGTGTTATCAGCGTGATATGGCCGCTGCCGAGAGCACTAGTTAATAATTCGAATTTAAAATTAATTAGACAAATTAAACTTCCTGCATCTTTTTAAAACAATAACAAAAATAAAATGTTTGCTTTTTTCATATGTGGTGGAAATTAAAAGAGAAAACAAAAATGAAAAAGCCAACGGCACGCAGAGTTCCTAAATGGTCTCCCTCTCAAGTTCTACCAGCGCTCGAAGCTGCTTAACTTCAATGATCGGACGAGAACCGTTGTTTCCCGCGTGATATGGCCGTTGCCGAGAGCACTAGTTAAAAATTCGAACTTAAAATTAATTAAACCAATTAAACTTTCTGCATCTTTTTAAACAATAACAAAAATAAAATATGTTTGCTTTATTCATATCTGGTAGAATTTAAAAGAGAAAAAAAAATGAAAAAGCTAACGGCACGCAGTGTTCCTAAATGGTGTCCCTCCAAAGTTCTGCCTGCGCTCGAAGCTGCTAAACTTCAGCATGATATGGCAGTCGCCGAGAGTACTAGTAAATAATTCAAATTTAAAATTAATTAGACAAATTAAACTTCCTGCATCTTTTTAAAACAATAACAAAAATAAAATGTTTGCTTTTATCATATCTTGTGGAATTAAAAGAGAAAACAAAAGTGAAAAAGCCAACGGCACGCAGTGTTCCTAAATTGTCTCCCTCCCAAGTTCTGCCTGCGTTCGAAGCTGCTTAACTTCAATGGTCGGACGAGAAAAGGTATTTCCCGCTTGATATGGCCGTTGCCGAGAGCACTAGTTAATAATTCGAATTTAAAGTTAATTAGACAAATTGAACTTCCTGCATCATTTAAAACAATGACAAAAATAAAATATGTTTGCTTTTTTCATATCTGGTAGAATTTAAAAGAGAAAACAAAAATGAAAAAGCCAACGGCACGCAGTGTTCCTAAATGGTCTTCCTCCAAAGTTCTGCCTGCGTTCGAAGCTGCTTATTTTCAATGGTCGGACGAGAACCGGCGTTTTCCGCGTGATATGGCCGTTGCCGAGAGCACTAGTTATTAATTCGAACTTAAAATTAATTTGACAAATTAAACTTCCTGCATCTTTTTAAAACAATATCAAAAACAAAATGATTGCTTTTTTCATATCTGGTGGAATTTAAAGAGATAACAAAAGTGAAAAAGGAAACGGCACGCAGTGTTCCTAAACGGTCTCCCTCCCAAGTACAGCCTGCGCTCGAAGCTGCTTAACTTCAATGAGCGGACGAGAACCGGTGTTATCAGCGTGATATGGCCGCTGCCGAGAGCACTAGTTAATAATTCGAATTTAAAATTAATTAGACAAATTAAACTTCCTGCATCTTTTTAAAACAATAACAAAAATAAAATGTTTGCTTTTTTCATATGTGGTGGAAATTAAAAGAGAAAACAAAAATGAAAAAGCCAACGGCACGCAGAGTTCCTAAATGGTCTCCCTCTCAAGTTCTACCAGCGCTCGAAGCTGCTTAACTTCAATGATCGGACGAGAACCGTTGTTTCCCGCGTGATATGGCCGTTGCCGAGAGCACTAGTTAAAAATTCGAACTTAAAATTAATTAAACCAATTAAACTTTCTGCATCTTTTTAAACAATAACAAAAATAAAATATGTTTGCTTTATTCATATCTGGTAGAATTTAAAAGAGAAAAAAAAATGAAAAAGCTAACGGCACGCAGTGTTCCTAAATGGTGTCCCTCCAAAGTTCTGCCTGCGCTCGAAGCTGCTAAACTTCAGCATGATATGGCAGTCGCCGAGAGCACTAGTAAATAATTCGAATTTAAAATTAATTAGACAAATTAAACTTCCTGCATCTTTTTAAAACAATAACAAAAATAAAATGTTTGCTTTTTTCATATCTGGTGTAATTTAAAAGAGAAAACAAAAGTGAAAAAGCCAACGGCTAGCATTGTTCCTAAATGGTCTCCCTCCCAAGTGCTGAATGCGCTTGAAGCTGCTTAACTTCAATGATCGGGCGAGAACCGTTGTTTTCAGCGTGATATGGCCGTCGCCAAGAGCACTAGTAAATATGGTGGGGTGGCGTAGCGGTTAGCGCTTTCGCCTCGCAGCAAGAGGATCCCGGGTTTGATCCCGGACTGTTGCACCGGGTGAAAATCTGGGAAGAAATCCTTCTGCGTAGAGTTTGCAAGTTCTCTCCCCGCTTGTTTAAGGAGATTTCCTCCGCGGTCTAACCCGGTTTCTCCTTTCCATCAAAACTTGCAGAGGTTAACGGTAATATTTAGTATAGGGCGCTGTTGGTTAACTGTGGCATAGGGGCTAGCCACCACCCCTCTATGCATTGTAAAGGTGCTAGATAAGTGGCAATAAGTCGCAAGATGACTTGGTCCAATAAGCTAGCTAGCTAGCTAGCTTAATATTATAATTGGAATTTAAAATTAATTAGACAAATTAACCTTCCTGCATCTTTTTAAAACAATTACAAAAATAAAATATGTTTGCTTTTTTCATATGTGGTGGAAATTAAAAGGGAAAACAAAAGTGAAAAAGCCAACGGCACGCAGTGTTCCTAAACGGTCTCCCTCCAAAGTTCTGCCTGCGCTCGAAGCTGCTAAACTTCAGCATGATATGGCAGTCGCCGAGAGCACTAGTAAATAATTCGAATTTAAAACTAATTAGACAAATTAAACTTCCTGCATCTTTTTAAAACAATAACAAAAATAAAATATGTTTGCTTTTTTCATATCTGGTGGAATTTTAAAGAGATAACAAAGTGAAAAAGCCAACGGCACGCATTGTTCCTAAATGGTCTCCCTCCCAAGTTCTGCCTGCTCTCGAAGCTGCTTAACTTCAATGGTCGGACGAGAACCGGTGTCTTCTGCGTGATATGGCCGTTGCCGAGAGCACTAGTTAAAAATTCGAATTTTAAAAAAATTAGACAAATTAAACTTCCTGCATCTTTTTAAAAAATAACAAAAACAAAATATGTTTGCTTTTTTCAATACTGGTAGAATTTAAAAGAGAAAACCAAATTTAAAAAGCCAACGGCACTCAGTGTTCCTAAATGGCCTCCCTCCCAAGTACTGCCTGCGCTCGAAGCAGCTGAACTTCAACGGTCGGACGAGAACCGTTGTTTTCAGCGTGATATGGCCATTGCCGAGAGTACTAGTTAATAATTCGAATTTAAAATTAATTAGACAAATTAAACTTCCTGCATCTTTTTAAAACCATAACAAAAATAAAATATGTTTGCTTTTTTCATATCTGTTGAAATTTAAAAGAGATAACAAATGTGAAAAAGACAACGGCACGCAGTGTTCCTAAATTGTCTCCCTCCCAAGTTCTGCCTGCGTTCGAAGCTGCTTAACTTCAATGGTCGGACGAGAAAAGGTATTTCCCGCTTGATATGGCCGTTGCCGAGAGCACTAGTTAATAATTCGAATTTAAAGTTAATTAGACAAATTGAACTTCCTGCATCATTTAAAACAATGACAAAAATAAAATATGTTTGCTTTTTTCATGTCTGGTAGAATTTAAAAGAGAAAACAAAAATGAAAAAGCCAACGGCACGCAGTGTTCCTAAATGGTCTTCCTCCAAAGTTCTGCCTGCGTTCGAAGCTGCTTATTTTCAATGGTCGGACGAGAACCGGCGTTTTCCGCGTGATATGGCCGTTGCCGAGAGCACTAGTTATTAATTCGAACTTAAAATTAATTAGACAAATTAAACTTCCTGCATCTTTTTAAAACAATATCAAAAATAAAATGATTGCTTTTTTCATATCTGGTGGAATTTAAAGAGATAACAAAAGTGAAAAAGGAAACGACACGCAGTGTTCCTAAACGGTCTCCCTCCCAAGTACAGCCTGCGCTCGAAGCTGCTTAACTACAATGAGCGGACGAGAACCGGTGTTATCAGCGTGATATGGCCGCTGCCGAGAGCACTAGTTAATAATTTGAATTTAAAATTAATTAGACAAATTAAACTTCCTGCATCTTTT
The DNA here is from genome assembly GCF_054372755.1 of Phalangium opilio. Taxonomy (NCBI): domain Eukaryota; kingdom Metazoa; phylum Arthropoda; class Arachnida; order Opiliones; family Phalangiidae; genus Phalangium; species Phalangium opilio. Next base: position 11,481,690 of record NW_028324151.1, on the reverse strand, counting down.
TAAAACAATAACAAAAATAAAATGTTTGCTTTGTTCATATGTGGTGGAAATTAAAAGAGAAAACAAAAATGAAAAAGCCAACGGCACGCAGAGTTCCTAAATGGTCTCCCTCCCAAGTTCTACCAGCGCTCGAAGCTGCTTAACTTCAATGATCGGACGAGAACCGTTTTTTCCGCGTGATATGGCCGTTGCCGAGAGCACTAGTTAAAAATTCGAACTTAAAATTAATTAAACAAATTAAACTTTCTGCATCTTTTTAAACAATAACAAAAATAAAATATGTTTGCTTTTTTCATATCTGGTAGAATTTAAAAGAGAATTAAAAAATGAAAAAGCCAACGGCACGCAGTGTTCCTAAATGGTGTCCCTCCAAAGTTCTGCCTGCACTCGAAGCTGCTAAACTTCAATGAGCGTACGAGAACCGTTGTTTTCAGCGTGATACGGCAGTCGCCAAGAGCACTAGTAAATAATTCGAATTTAAAATTAATTAGACAAATTAAACTTCCTGCATCTTTTAAAACAATAACAAAAATAAAATGTTTGCCTTTTTCATATCTGTTGGAATTTAAAAGAGAAAACAAAAGTGAAAAAGCCAACGGCACGCAGTGTTCCTAAATGGTGTCCCTCCCAAGTACTGTCTGCGCTCGAAGCTGCTTATCTTCAATTATCGGACCAGAACCGGTGTTTTCATCGTGATATGGCCGTTGTCGAGAGCACTAGTAAATAATTCGAATTTAAAACTAATTAGACAAATTAAACTTCCTGCATCTTTTTAAACAATGACAAAAATAAAATATGTTTGCTTTTTTCATATCTGGTAGAATTTAAAAGAGAAAACAAAAATGAAAAAGCCAACGGCACGCAGTGTTCCTAATTGGTCTCCCTCTAAAGTTCTGCCTGCGCTCGAAGCTGCTTCACTTCAATGAGCGGACGAGAACCGTTGTTTTCAGCGTGATATGGCAGTCGCCGAGAGTACTAGTAAATAATTCGAATTTAAAATTAATTAGACAAATTAAACTTCCCTCATCTTTTTAAAACAATAACAAAAATAAAATATTTGCTTTTTTCATATCTGGTGGAATTTAAAAGAGAAAACAAAAGTGAAAAAGCCAACGGCACGCAGTGTTCCTAAATGGTCTCCCTCCCAAGTTCTGCCTGCGTTCGAAGCTGCTAAACTTCAATGGTCGGACGAGAACCGGCGTTTTCCGCATGATATGGCCGTTGCCGAGAGCACTAGTAAATAATTCAAATTTAAAATTAATTAGACAAATTAAACTTCCTGTATCTTTTTAAACCAATAACAAAAATAAAATGTTTGCTTTTTTCATATCTTGTGGAATTAAAAGAGAAAACAAAAGTGAAAAAGCCAACGGCAAGCAGTGTTCCTAAATGGTCTTCCTCCAAAGTTCTGCCTGCGTTCGAAGCTGCTTATTTTCAATGGTCGGACGAGAAAAGGTATTTCCCGCTTGATATGGCCGTTGCCGAGAGCACCAGTTAATAATTCGAATTTAAAGTTAATTAGACAAATTGAACTTCCTGCATCATTTAAAACAATGACAAAAATAAAATATGTTTGCTTTTTTCATATCTGGTAGAATTTAAAAGAGAAAACAAAAATGAAAAAGCCAACGGCACGCAGTGTTCCTAAATGGTCTTCCTCCAAAGTTCTGCCTGCGTTCGAAGCTGCTTATTTTCAATGGTCGGACGAGAACCGCCGTTTTCCGCGTGATATGGCCGTTGCCGAGAGCACTAGTTATTAATTCGAACTTAAAATTAATTAGACAAATTAAACTTCCTGCATCTTTTTAAAACAATATCAAAAATAAAATGATTGCTTTTTTCATATCTGGTGGAATTTAAAGAGATAACAAAAGTGAAAAAGGAAACGACACGCAGTGTTCCTAAACGGTCTCCCTCCCAAGTACAGCCTGCGCTCGAAGCTGCTTAACTACAATGAGCGGACGAGAACCGGTGTTATCAGCGTGATATGGCCGCTGCCGAGAGCACTAGTTAATAATTTGAATTTAAAATTAATTAGACAAATTAAACTTCCTGCATCTTTTTAAAACAATAACAAAAATAAAATGTTTGCTTTGTTCATATGTGGTGGAAATTAAAAGAGAAAACAAAAATGAAAAAGCCAACGGCACGCAGAGTTCCTAAATGGTCTCCCTCCCAAGTTCTACCAGCGCTCGAAGCTGCTTAACTTCAATGATCGGACGAGAACCGTTTTTTCCGCGTGATATGGCCGTTGCCGAGAGCACTAGTTAAAAATTCGAACTTAAAATTAATTAAACAAATTAAACTTTCTGCATCTTTTTAAACAATAACAAAAATAAAATATGTTTGCTTTTTTCATATCTGGTAGAATTTAAAAGAGAATTAAAAAATGAAAAAGCCAACGGCACGCAGTGTTCCTAAATGGTGTCCCTCCAAAGTTCTGCCTGCACTCGAAGCTGCTAAACTTCAATGAGCGTACGAGAACCGTTGTTTTCAGCGTGATACGGCAGTCGCCAAGAGCACTAGTAAATAATTCGAATTTAAAATTAATTAGACAAATTAAACTTCCTGCATCTTTTAAAACAATAACAAAAATAAAATGTTTGCCTTTTTCATATCTGTTGGAATTTAAAAGAGAAAACAAAAGTGAAAAAGCCAACGGCACGCAGTGTTCCTAAATGGTGTCCCTCCCAAGTACTGTCTGCGCTCGAAGCTGCTTATCTTCAATTATCGGACCAGAACCGGTGTTTTCATCGTGATATGGCCGTTGTCGAGAGCACTAGTAAATAATTCGAATTTAAAACTAATTAGACAAATTAAACTTCCTGCATCTTTTTAAACAATGACAAAAATAAAATATGTTTGCTTTTTTCATATCTGGTAGAATTTAAAAGAGAAAACAAAAATGAAAAAGCCAACGGCACGCAGTGTTCCTAATTGGTCTCCCTCTAAAGTTCTGCCTGCGCTCGAAGCTGCTTCACTTCAATGAGCGGACGAGAACCGTTGTTTTCAGCGTGATATGGCAGTCGCCGAGAGTACTAGTAAATAATTCGAATTTAAAATTAATTAGACAAATTAAACTTCCCTCATCTTTTTAAAACAATAACAAAAATAAAATATTTGCTTTTTTCATATCTGGTGGAATTTAAAAGAGAAAACAAAAGTGAAAAAGCCAACGGCACGCAGTGTTCCTAAATGGTCTCCCTCCCAAGTTCTGCCTGCGTTCGAAGCTGCTAAACTTCAATGGTCGGACGAGAACCGGCGTTTTCCGCATGATATGGCCGTTGCCGAGAGCACTAGTAAATAATTCAAATTTAAAATTAATTAGACAAATTAAACTTCCTGTATCTTTTTAAAACAATAACAAAAATAAAATGTTTGCTTTTTTCATATCTTGTGGAATTAAAAGAGAAAACAAAAGTGAAAAAGCCAACGGCAAGCAGTGTTCCTAAATGGTCTTCCTCCAAAGTTCTGCCTGCGTTCGAAGCTGCTTATTTTCAATGGTCGGACGAGAAAAGGTATTTCCCGCTTGATATGGCCGTTGCCGAGAGCACCAGTTAATAATTCGAATTTAAAGTTAATTAGACAAATTGAACTTCCTGCATCATTTAAAACAATGACAAAAATAAAATATGTTTGCTTTTTTCATATCTGGTAGAATTTAAAAGAGAAAACAAAAATGAAAAAGCCAACGGCACGCAGTGTTCCTAAATGGTCTTCCTCCAAAGTTCTGCCTGCGTTCGAAGCTGCTTATTTTCAATGGTCGGACGAGAACCGCCGTTTTCCGCGTGATATGGCCGTTGCCGAGAGCACTAGTTATTAATTCGAACTTAAAATTAATTAGACAAATTAAACTTGCTGCATCTTTTTAAAACAATAACAAAAATAAAATATTTGCTTTTTTCATATCTGGTGGAATTTAAAAGAGAAAAGAAAAGTGAAAAAGCCAACGGCACGCAGTGTTCCTAAATGGTGTCCCTCCAAAGTCCTGCCTGCGCTCGAAGCTGCTAAACTTCAATGAGCGAACGAGAACCTTTGTTTTCAGCATAGTATGGCAGTCGCCGAGAGCACTAGTAAATAATTAGAATTTAAAATTAATTAGACACATTAAACTTCCTGCATCTTTTTATAACAATAACAAAAATAAAATGTTTGCTTTTTTCATATCTGGTGTAATTTAAAAGAGAAAACAAAAGTGAAAAACCAACGGCACGCATTGTTCCTAAATGGTCTCGTCCCAAGTTCTGCCTGCGTTCGAAGCTGCTAACTTCAATGGTCGGACGAGAAAAGGTATTTCCCGCTTGATATGGCCGTTGCCGAGAGCACTAGTTAATAATTCGAATTTAAAGTTAATTAGACAAATTAAACTTCCTGCATCTTTTTAAATAATGACAAAAATAAAATATGTTTGCTTTTTTCGTATCTGGTAGAATTTAAAAGAGAAAACAAAAATGAAAAAGCCAACGGCACGCAGTGTTCCTAAATGGTCTCCCTCCAAAGTTCTGCCTGCGCTCGAAGCTGCTTAACTTCAATGGTTGGACGAGAACCGGTGTTTTCCGCGTGATATGGCCGTTGCCAAGAGCACTAGTTAATAATTCGAACTTAAAATTAATTAGACAAATTTAACTTTCTGCATCTTTTTAAACAATAACAAAAATAAAATATGTTTGCTTTTTTCATATCTGGTAGAATTTAAAAGAGAAAACAAAAATGAAAAAGCCAACGGCACGCAGTGTTCCTAAATGGTCTCCCTCCAAAGTTTTTCCTGCGCTCGAAGCTGCTTAACTTCAATGAGCGGACGAGAACCGTTGTTTTCAGCGTGATATGGCAGTCGCCGAGAGCACTAGTAAATAATTCGAATTTAAAATTAATTAGACACATTAAACTTCCTGCATCTTTTTATAACAATAACAAAAATAAAATGTTTGCTTTTTTCATATCTGGTGTAATTTAAAAGAGAAAACAAAAGTGAAAAACCAACGGCACGCATTGTTCCTAAATGGTCTCGTCCCAAGTTCTGCCTGCGTTCGAAGCTGCTAACTTCAATGGTCGGACGAGAAAAGGTATTTCCCGCTTGATATGGCCGTTGCCGAGAGCACTAGTTAATAATTCGAATTTAAAGTTAATTAGACAAATTAAACTTCCTGCATCTTTTTAAATAATGACAAAAATAAAATATGTTTGCTTTTTTCGTATCTGGTAGAATTTAAAAGAGGAAACAAAAATGAAAAAGCCAACGCCACGCAGTGTTCCTAAATGGTCTCCCTCCAAAGTTCTGCCTGCGCTCGAAGCTGCTTAACTTCAATGGTTGGACGAGAACCGGTGTTTTCCGCGTGATATGGCCGTTGCCAAGAGCACTAGTTAATAATTCGAACTTAAAATTAATTAGACAAATTTAACTTTCTGCATCTTTTTAAACAATAACAAAAATAAAATATGTTTGCTTTTTTCATATCTGGTAGAATTTAAAAGAGAAAACAAAAATGAAAAAGCCAACGGCACGCAGTGTTCCTAAATGGTCTCCCTCCAAAGTTTTTCCTGCGCTCGAAGCTGCTTAACTTCAATGAGCGGACGAGAACCGTTGTTTTCAGCGTGATATGGCAGTCGCCGAGAGCACTAGTAAATAATTGGAATTTAAAATTAATTAGACAAATTAAACTTCCTGCATCTTTTTAAAACAATAACAAAATTAAAATGTTTGCTTTTTTCATATGTGGTGGAAATTAAAAGAGAAAACAAAAATGAAAAAGCCAACGGCAAGCAGAGTACCTAAATGGTCTCCCTCCCAAGTTCTGCCTTCGCTCGAAGCTGCTTAACTTCAATGATCAGACGAGAACCGTTGTTTTCGGCGTGATATGGCTGCTGCCGAGAGCACTAGTTAATAATTCGAATTTAAAATTAATTAGACAAATTAAACTTCCTGCATCTTTTTAAAACAATAACAAAAATAAAATGTTTGCTTTTTTCATATGTGGTGGAAATTAAAAGAGAAAACAAAAATGAAAAAGCCAACGGCACGTAGTGTTCCTAAATGGTCTCCCTCCAAAGTTCTGCCTGCGCTCGAAGCTGCTTAACTTCAATGGTTGGACGAGAACCGGTGTTTTCCGCGTGATATGGCCGTTGCCGAGAGCACTAGTTAATAATTCGAACTAAAAATTAATTAGACAAATTAAACTTTCTGCATCTTTTTAAACAATATCAAAAATAAAATATGTTTGCTTTTTTCATATCTGGTAGAATTTAAAAGAGAAAACAAAAATGAAAAAGCCAACGGCACGCAGTGTTCCTAAATGGTCTCCCTCCAAAGTTTTTCCTGCGCTCGAAGCTGCTTAACTTCAATGAGCGGACGAGAACCGTTGTTTTCAGCGTGATATGGCAGTCGCCGAGAGCACTAGTAAATAATTCGAATTTAAAATTAATTAGACACATTAAACTTCCTGCATCTTTTTATAACAATAACAAAAATAAAATGTTTGCTTTTTTCATATCTGGTGTAATTTAAAAGAGAAAACAAAAGTGAAAAAGCCAACGGCAAGCAGAGTACCTAAATGGTCTCCCTCCCAAGTTCTGCCTTCGCTCGAAGCTGCTTAACTTCAATGATCAGACGAGAACCGTTGTTTTCGGCGTGATATGGCTGCTGCCGAGAGCACTAGTTAATAATTCGAATTTAAAATTAATTAGACAAATTAAACTTCCTGCATCTTTTTAAAACAATAACAAAAATAAAATGTTTGCTTTTTTCATATGTGGTGGAAATTAAAAGAGAAAACAAAAATGAAAAAGCCAACGGCACGTAGTGTTCCTAAATGGTCTCCCTCCAAAGTTCTGCCTGCGCTCGAAGCTGCTTAACTTCAATGGTTGGACGAGAACCGGTGTTTTCCGCGTGATATGGCCGTTGCCGAGAGCACTAGTTAATAATTCGAACTAAAAATTAATTAGACAAATTAAACTTTCTGCATCTTTTTAAACAATATCAAAAATAAAATATGTTTGCTTTTTTCATATCTGGTAGAATTTAAAAGAGAAAACAAAAATGAAAAAGCCAACGGCACGCAGTGTTCCTAAATGGTCTCCCTCCAAAGTTCTGCCTGCGCTCGAAGCTGCTTAACTTCAATGAGCGGACGAGAACCGTTGTTTTCAGCGTGATATGGCAGTCGCCGAGAGCACTAGTAAATAATTCGAATTTAAAATTAATTAGACACATTAAACTTCCTGCATCTTTTTATAACAATAACAAAAATAAAATGTTTGCTTTTTTCATATCTTGTGGAATTAAAAGAGAAAACAAAAGTTAAAAAGCCAACGGCACGCAGTGTTCCTAAATTGTCTCCCTCCCAAGTTCTGCCTGCGTTCGAAGCTGCTTAACTTCAATGGTCGGACGAGAAAAGGTATTTCCCGCTTGATATGGCCGTTGCCGAGAGCACTAGTTAATAATTCGAATTTAAAGTTAATTAGACAAATTGAACTTCCTGCATCATTTAAAGCAATGACAAAAATAAAATATGTTTGCTTTTTTCATGTCTGGTAGAATTTAAAAGAGAAAACAAAAATGAAAAAGCCAACGGCACGCAGTGTTCCTAAATGGTCTTCCTCCAAAGTTCTGCCTGCGTTCGAAGCTGCTTATTTTCAATGGTCGGAAGAGAACCGGCGTTTTCCGTGTGATATGGCCGTTGCCGAGAGCACTAGTTATTATTTCGAACTTAAAATTAATTAGACAAATTAAACTTCCTGCATCTTTTTAAAACAATATCAAAAATAAAATGATTGCTTTTTTCATATCTGGTGGAATTTAAAGAGATAACAAAAGTGAAAAAGGAAACGGCACGCAGTGTTCCTAAACGGTCTCCCTCCCAAGTACAGCCTGCGCTCGAAGCTGCTTAACTTCAATGAGCGGACGAGAACCGTTGTTTTCCGCGTGATATGGCCGTTGCCGAGAGCACTAGTTAAAAATTCGAACTTAAAATTAATTAAACAAATTAAACTTTCTGCATCTTTTTAAACAATAACAAAAATAAAATATGTTTGCTTTTTTCATATCTGGTAGAATTTAAAAGAGAATTAAAAAATGAAAAAGCCAACGGCACGCAGTGTTCCTAAATGGTGTCCCTCCAAAGTTCTGCCTGCGCTCGAAGCTGCTAAACTTCAATGAGCGTACGAGAACCGTTGTTTTCAGCGTGATACGGCAGTCGCCGAGAGCACTAGTAAATAATTCGAATTTAAAATTAATTAGACAAATTAAACTTCCTGCATCTTTTTAAAACAATAACAAAAATAAAATGTTTGCTTTTTTCATATCTGGTGGAATTTAAAAGAGAAAACAAAAGTGAAAAAGCCAACGGCACGCAGTGTTCCTAAATGGTCTCCCTCCCAAGTACTGCCTGCGCTCGAAGCTACTTAGCTTCAATGATCGGACGAGAACCGTTGTTTTCAGCGTGATATGGCCGTCGCCGAGAGCACTAGTAAATAATTCGAATTTAAAATTAATTAGACAAATTAAACTTCCTGCATCTTTTTAAACAATGACAAAAATAAAATATGTTTTCTTTTTTCATATCTGGTAGAATTTAAAAGAGAAAACAAAATGAAAAAGCCAACGGCACGCAGTGTTCCTAAATTGTCTCCCTCCAAAGTTCTGCCTGCGCTCAAAGCTGCTTAACTTCAATGAGCGGACGAGAACCGATGTTTTCAGCGTGATATGGCAGTCGCCGAGAGCACTAGTTAATAATTCGAACTTAAAATTAATTAGACAAATTAAACTTTCTGCGTCTTTTTAAACAATAACAAAAATAAAATATGTTTGCTTTTTTCATATCTGGTAGAATTTAAAAGAGAAAACAAAAATGAAAAAGCCAACGGCACGAAGTGTTCCTAATTGGTCTCCCTCCAAAGTTCTGCCTGCGCTCGAAGCTGCTTAACTTCAATGAGCGGACGAGAACAGTTGTTTTCAGCGTGATATGGCAGTCGCCGAGAGCACTAGTAACTAATTCGAATTTAAAATTAATTAGACAAATTAAACTTCCTGCATCTATTTAAAACAATAACAAAAATAAAGTGTTTGCTTTTTTCATATCTTGTGGAATTAAAAGAGAAAACAAAAGTGAAAAAGCCAACGGCACGCAGTGTTCCTAAATTGTCTCCCTCCCAAGTTCTGCCTGCGTTCGAAGCTGCTTAACTTCAATGGTCGGACGAGAAAAGGTATTTCCCGCTTGATATGGCCGTTGCCGAGAGCACTAGTTAATAATTCGAATTTAAAGTTAATTAGACAAATTGAACTTCCTGCATCATTTAAAACAATGACAAAAATAAAATATGTTTGCTTTTTTTATGTCTGGTAGAATTTAAAAGAGAAAACAAAAATGAAAAAGCCAACGGCACGCAGTGTTCCTAAATGGTCTTCCTCCAAAGTTCTGCCTGCGTTCGAAGCTGCTTATTTTCAATGGTCGGACGAGAACCGGCGTTTTCCGCGTGATATGGCCGTTGCCGAGAGCACTAGTTATTAATTCGAACTTAAAATTAATTAGACAAATTAAACTTCCTGCATCTTTTTAAAACAATATCAAAAATAAAATGATTGCTTTTTTCATATCTGGTGGAATTTAAAGAGATAACAAAAGTGAAAAAGGAAACGGCACGCAGTGTTCCTAAACGGTCTCCCTCCCAAGTACAGCCTGCGCTCGAAGCTGCTTAACTACAATGAGCGGACGAGAACCGGTGTTATCAGCGTGATATGGCCGCTGCCGAGAGCACTAGTTAATAATTTGAATTTAAAATTAATTAGACAAATTAAACTTCCTGCATCTTTTTAAAACAATAACAAAAATAAAATGTTTGCTTTTTTCATATGTGGTGGAAATTAAAAGAGAAAACAAAATGAAAAAGCCAACGGCACGCAGTGTTCCTAAATTGTCTCCCTCCAAAGTTCTGCCTGCGCTCGAAGCTGCTTAACTTCAATGAGCGGACGAGAACCGTTTTTTCCGCGTGATATGGCCGTTGCCGAGAGCACTAGTTAAAAATTCGAACTTAAAATTAATTAAACAAATTAAACTTCTTGCATCTTTTTAAAACAATAACAAAAATAAAATGTTTGCTTTTTTCATATCTTGTGGAATTTAAAGAGAAAACAAAAGTGAAAAAGCCAACGGCACGCAGTGTTACTAAATTGTCTCCCTCCCAAGTTCTGCCTGCGCTCGAAGCTGCTTCACTTCAATGGTCGGACGAGAAAAGGTATTTCCCGCTTGATATGGCCGTTGCCGAGAGCACTAGTTAATAATTCGAATTTAAAGTTAATTAGACAAATTGAACTTCCTGCATCATTTAAAACAATGACAAAAATAAAATATGTTTGCTTTTTTCATATCTGGTAGAATTTAAAAGAGAAAACAAAAATGAAAAAGCCAACGGCACGCAGTGTTCCTAAATGGTCTTCCTCCAAAGTTCTGCCTGCGTTCGAAGCTGCTTATTTTCAATGGTCGGACGAGAACCGGCGTTTTCCGCGTGATATGGCCGTTGCCGAGAGCACTAGTTATTAATTCGAACTTAAAATTAATTAGACAAATTAAACTTTCTGCACCTTTTTAAACAATAACAAAAATAAAATATATATTTGCTTTTTTCATATCTGGTAGAATTTAAAAGAGAAAACAAAAATGAAAAAGCCAACGGCACGCAGTGTTCCTAAATGGTGTCCCTCCCAAGTACTGTCTGCGCTCGAAGCTGCTTATCTTCAATGATCGGACCAGAACCGGTGTTTTCATCGTGATATGGCCGTTGCCGAGAGCTCTAGTTGATAAGTCAAATTTAAAATTAATTAGACAAATTAAACATCCCTCATCTTTTTTAAAAAATAACAAAAATAAAATGTTTCCTTTTTTCATATCTGGTGGAATTTAAAAGAGAAAACAAAAGTGAATAAGCCAACGGCACGCAGTGTTCCTAAATGGTCTCCCTCCCAAGTACTGCCTGCGCTCGAAGCTGCTTAGCTTCAATGATCGGACGAGAACCGTTGTTTTCAGCGTGATATGGCCGTCGCCGAGAGCACTAGTAAATAATTCGAATTTAAAATTAATTAGACAAATTAAACTTCCTGCATCTTTTTAAACAATGACAAAAATAAAATATGTTTTCTTTTTTCATATCTGGTAGAATTTAAAAGAGAAAACAAAATGAAAAAGCCAACGGCACGCAGTGTTCCTAAATTGTCTCCCTCCAAAGTTCTGCCTGCGCTCAAAGCTGCTTAACTTCAATGAGCGGACGAGAACCGATGTTTTCAGCGTGATATGGCAGTCGCCGAGAGCACTAGTTAATAATTCGAACTTAAAATTAATTAGACAAATTAAACTCTCTGCGTCTTTTTAAACAATAACAAAAATAAAATATGTTTGCTTTTTTCATATCTGGTAGAATTTAAAAGAGAAAACAAAAATGAAAAAGCCAACGGCACGAAGTGTTCCTAATTGGTCTCCCTCCAAAGTTCTGCCTGCGCTCGAAGCTGCTTAACTTCAATGAGCGGACGAGAACAGTTGTTTTCAGCGTGATATGGCAGTCGCCGAGAGCACTAGTAACTAATTCGAATTTAAAATTAATTAGACAAATTAAACTTCCTGCATCTATTTAAAACAATAAAAAAAATAAAATGTTTGCTTTTTTCATATCTTGTGGAATTAAAAGAGAAAACAAAAGTGAAAAAGCCAACGGCACGCAGTGTTCCTAAATTGTCTCCCTCCCAAGTTCTGCCTGCGTTCGAAGCTGCTTAACTTCAATGGTCGGACGAGAAAAGGTATTTCCCGCTTGATATGGCCGTTGCCGAGAGCACGAGTTAATAATTCGAATTTAAAGTTAATTAGACAAATTGAACTTCCTGCATCATTTAAAACAATGACAAAAATAAAATATGTTTGCTTTTTTCATGTCTGGTAGAATTTAAAAGAGAAAACAAAAATGAAAAAGCCAACGGCACGCAATGTTCCTAAATGGTCTTTCTCCAAAGTTCTGCCTGCGTTCGAAGCTGCTTATTTTCAATGGTCGGACGAGAACCGGCGTTTTCCGCGTGATATGGCCGTTGCCGAGAGCACTAGTTATTAATTCGAACTTAAAATTAATTAGACAAATTAAACTTCCTGCATCTTTTTAAAACAATATCAAAAATAAAATGATTGCTTTTTTCATATCTGGTGGAATTTAAAGAGATAACAAAAGTGAAAAAGGAAACGGCACGCAGTGTTCCTAAACGGTCTCCCTCCCAAGTACAGCCTGCGCTCGAAGCTGCTTAACTACAATGAGCGGACGAGAACCGGTGTTATCAGCGTGATATGGCCGCTGCCGAGAGCACTAGTTAATAATTTGAATTTAAAATTAATTAGACAAATTAAACTTCCTGCATCTTTTTAAAACAATAACAAAAATAAAATGTTTGCTTTTTTCATATGTGGTGGAAATTAAAAGAGAAAACAAAATGAAAAAGCCAACGGCACGCAGTGTTCCTAAATTGTCTCCCTCCAAAGTTCTGCCTGCGCTCAAAGCTGCTTAACTTCAATGAGCGGACGAGAACCGATGTTTTCAGCGTGATATGGCAGTCGCCGAGAGCACTAGTTAATAATTCGAACTTAAAATTAATTAGACAAATTAAACTTTCTGCGTCTTTTTAAACAATAACAAAAATAAAATATGTTTGCTTTTTTCATATCTGGTAGAATTTAAAAGAGAAAACAAAAATGAAAAGCCAACGGCACGCAGTGTTCCTAATTGGTCTCCCTCCAAAGTTCTGCCTGCGCTCGAAGCTGCTTAACTTCAATGAGCGGACGAGAACAGTTGTTTTCAGCGTGATATGGCAGTCGCCGAGAGCACTAGTAACTAATTCGAATTTAAAATTAATTAGACAAATTAAACTTCCTGCATCTATTTAAAACAATAACAAAAATAAAATGTTTGCTTTTTTCATATCCTGTGGAATTAAAAGAGAAAACAAAAGTGAAAAAGCCAACGGCACGCAGTGTTCCTAAATTGTCTCCCTCCCAAGTTCTGCCTGCGTTCGAAGCTGCTTAACTTCAATGGTCGGACGAGAAAAGGTATTTCCTGCTTGATATGGCCGTTGCCGAGAGCACTAGTTAATAATTCGAATTTAAAGTTAATTAGACAAATTGAACTTCCTGCATCATTTAAAACAATGAAAAAAATAAAATATGTTTGCTTTTTTCATGTCTGGTAGAATTTAAAAGAGAAAACAAAAATGAAAAAGCCAACGGCACGCAGTGTTCCTAAATGGTCTTCCTCCAAAGTTCTGCCTGCGTTCGAAGCTGCTTATTTTCAATGGTCGGACGAGAACCGGCGTTTTCCGCGTGATATGGCCGTTGCCGAGAGCACTAGTTATTAATTCGAACTTAAAATTAATTAGACAAATTAAACTTCCTGCATCTTTTTAAAACAATATCAAAAATAAAATGATTGCTTTTTTCATATCTGGTGGAATTTAAAGAGATAACAAAAGTGAAAAAGGAAACGGCACGCAGTGTTCCTAAACGGTCTCCCTCCCAAGTACAGCCTGCGCTCGAAGCTGCTTAACTACAATGAGCGGACGAGAACCGGTGTTATCAGCGTGATATGGCCGCTGCCGAGAGCACTAGTTAATAATTTGAATTTAAAATTAATTAGACAAATTAAACTTCCTGCATCTTTTTAAAACAATAACAAAAATAAAATGTTTGCTTTTTTCATATGTGGTGGAAATTAAAAGAGAAAACAAAAATGAAAAAGCCAACGGCACGCAGAGTTCCTAAATGGTCTCCCTCTCAAGTTCTACCAGCGCTCGAAGCTGCTTAACTTCAATGATCGGACGAGAACCGTTTTTTCCGCGTGATATGGCCGTTGCCGAGAGCACTAGTTAAAAATTCGAACTTAAAATTAATTAAACAAATTAAACTTTCTGCATCTTTTTAAACAATAACAAAAATAAAATATGTTTGCTTTTTTCATATCTGGTAGAATTTAAAAGAGAATTAAAAAATGAAAAAGCCAACGGCACGCAGTGTTCCTAAATGGTGTCCCTCCAAAGTTCTGCCTGCGCTCGAAGCTGCTAAACTTCAATGAGCGTACGAGAACCGTTGTTTTCAGCGTGATACGGCAGTCGCCAAGAGCACTAGTAAATAATTCGAATTTAAAATTAATTAGACAAATTAAACTTCCTGCATCTTTTAAAACAATAACAAAAATAAAATGTTTGCTTTTTTCATATCTGTTGGAATTTAAAAGAGAAAACAAAAGTGAAAAAGCAAACGGCACGCAGTGTTCCTAAATGGTGTCCCTCCGAAGTACTGTCTGCGCTCGAAGCTGCTTATCTTCAATTATCGGACCAGAACCGGTGTTTTCATCGTTATATGGCCGTTGTCGAGAGCAATAGTAAATAATTCGAATTTAAAACTAATTAGACAAATTAAACTTCCTGCATCTTTTTAAACAATGACAAAAATAAAATATGTTTGCTTTTTTCATATCTGGTAGAATTTAAAAGAGAAAACAAAAATGAAAAAGCCAACGGCACGCAGTGTTCCTAATTGGTCTCCCTCCAAAGTTCTGCCTGCGCTCGAAGCTGCTTCACTTCAATGAGCGGACGAGAACCGTTGTTTTCAGCGTGATATGGCAGTCGCCGAGAGTACTAGTAAATAATTCGAATTTAAAATTAATTAGACAAATTAAACTTCCCTCATCTTTTTAAAACAATAACAAAAATAAAATATTTGCTTTTTTCATATCTGGTGGAATTTAAAAGAGAAAACAAAAGTGAAAAAGCCAACGGCACGCAGTGTTCCTAAATGGTCTCCCTCCCAAGTTCTGCCTGCGTTCGAAGCTGCTAAACTTCAATGGTCGGACGAGAACCGGCGTTTTCCGCATGATATGGCCGTTGCCGAGAGCACTAGTAAATAATTCAAATTTAAAATTAATTAGACAAATTAAACTTCCTGCATCTATTTAAAACAATAACAAAAATAAAATGTTTGCTTTTTTCATATCTTGTGGAATTAAAAGAGAAAACAAAAGTGAAAAAGCCAACGGCACGCAGTGTTCCTAAATTGTCTCCCTCCCAAGTTCTGCCTGCGTTCGAAGCTGCTTAACTTCAATGGTCGGACGAGAAAAGGTATTTCCCGCTTGATATGGCCGTTGCCGAGAGCACTAGTTATTAATTCGAACTTAAAATTAATTAGACAAATTAAACTTTCTGCACCTTTTTAAACAATAACAAAAATAAAATATATTTGCTTTTTTCATATCTGGTAGAATTTAAAAGAGAAAACAAAAATGAAAAAGCCAACGGCACGCAGTGTTCCTAAATGGTCTCCCTCCAAAGTTCTGCCTGCGCTCGAAGCTGCTTAACTTCAATGAGCGGACGAGAACCGTTGTTTTCAGCGTGATATGGCAGTCGCCGAGAGCACTAGTAAATAATTCGAATTTAAAATTAATTAGACAAATTAAACTTCCTGCATCTTTTTAAAACAATAACAAAAATAAAATGTTTGCTTTTTTCATATGTGGTGGAAATTAAAAGAGAAAACAAACATGAAAAAGCCAACGGCACGCAGAGTTCCTAAATGGTCTTCCTCTCAAGTTCTACCAGCGCTCGAAGCTGCTTAACTTCAATGATCGGACGAGAACCGTTTTTTCCGCGTGATATGGCCGTTGCCGAGAGCACTAGTTAAAAATTCGAACTTAAAATTAATTAAACAAATTAAACTTTCTGCATCTTTTTAAACAATAACAAAAATAAAATATGTTTGCTTTTTTCATATCTGGTAGAATTTAAAAGAGAATTAAAAAATGAAAAAGCCAACGGCACGCAGTGTTCCTAAATGGTGTCCCTCCAAAGTTCTGCCTGCGCTCGAAGCTGCTAAACTTCAATGAGCGTACGAGAACCGTTGTTTTCAGCGTGATACGGCAGTCGCCAAGAGCACTAGTAAATAATTCGAATTTAAAATTAATTAGACAAATTAAACTTCCTGCATCTTTTAAAACAATAACAAAAATAAAATGTTTGCTTTTTTCATATCTGTTGGAATTTAAAAGAGAAAACAAAAGTGAAAAAGCCAACGGCACGCAGTGTTCCTAAATGGTGTCCCTCCGAAGTACTGTCTGCGCTCGAAGCTGCTTATCTTCAATTATCGGACCAGAACCGGTGTTTTCATCGTTATATGGCCGTTGTCGAGAGCACTAGTAAATAATTCGAATTTAAAACTAATTAGACAAATTAAACTTCCTGCATCTTTTTAAACAATGACAAAAATAAAATATGTTTGCTTTTTTCATATCTGGTAGAATTTAAAAGAGAAAACAAAAATGAAAAAGCCAACGGCACGCAGTGTTCCTAATTGGTCTCCCTCCAAAGTTCTGCCTGCGCTCGAAGCTGCTTCACTTCAATGAGCGGACGAGAACCGTTGTTTTCAGCGTGATATGGCAGTCGCCGAGAGTACTAGTAAATAATTCGAATTTAAAATTAATTAGACAAATTAAACTTCCCTCATCTTTTTAAAACAATAACAAAAATAAAATATTTGCTTTTTTCATATCTGGTGGAATTTAAAAGAGAAAACAAAAGTGAAAAAGCCAACGGCACGCAGTGTTCCTAAATGGTCTCCCTCCCAAGTTCTGCCTGCGTTCGAAGCTGCTAAACTTCAATGGTCGGACGAGAACCGGCGTTTTCCGCATGATATGGCCGTTGCCGAGAGCACTAGTAAATAATTCAAATTTAAAATTAATTAGACAAATTAAACTTCCTGCATCTATTTAAAACAATAACAAAAATAAAATGTTTGCTTTTTTCATATCTTGTGGAATTAAAAGAGAAAACAAAAGTGAAAAAGCCAACGGCACGCAGTGTTCCTAAATTGTCTCCCTCCCAAGTTCTGCCTGCGTTCGAAGCTGCTTAACTTCAATGGTCGGACGAGAAAAGGTATTTCCCGCTTGATATGGCCGTTGCCGAGAGCACTAGTTATTAATTCGAACTTAAAATTAATTAGACAAATTAAACTTTCTGCACCTTTTTAAACAATAACAAAAATAAAATATATTTGCTTTTTTCATATCTGGTAGAATTTAAAAGAGAAAACAAAAATGAAAAAGCCAACGGCACGCAGTGTTCCTAAATGGTCTCCCTCCAAAGTTCTGCCTGCGCTCGAAGCTGCTTAACTTCAATGAGCGGACGAGAACCGTTGTTTTCAGCGTGATATGGCAGTCGCCGAGAGCACTAGTAAATAATTCGAATTTAAAATTAATTAGACAAATTAAACTTCCTGCATCTTTTTAAAACAATAACAAAAATAAAATGTTTGCTTTTTTCATATCTGGTGGAATTTAAAAGAGAAAACAAAAGTGAATAAGCCAACGGCACGCAGTGTTCCTAAATGGTCTCCCTCCCAAGTACTGCCTGCGTTCGAAGCTGCTTATTTTCAATGGTCGGACGAGAACCGGCGTTTTCCGCGTGATATGGCCGTTGCCGAGAGCACTAGTTATTAATTCGAACTTAAAATTAATTAGACAAATTAAACTTCCTGCATCTTTTTAAAACAATATCAAAAATAAAATGATTGCTTTTTTCATATCTGGTGGAATTTAAAGAGATAACAAAAGTGAAAAAGGAAACGGCACGCAGTGTTCCTAAACGGTCTCCCTCCCAAGTACAGCCTGCGCTCGAAGCTGCTTAACTTCAATGAGCGGACGAGAACCGGTGTTATCAGCGTGATATGGCCGCTGCCGAGAGCATTAGTTAATAATTCGAATATAAAATTAATTAGACAAATTAAAGTTCCTGCATCTTTTTAAAACAATAACAAAAATAAAATGTTTGCTTTTTTCATATGTGGTGGAAATTAAAAGAGAAATAAAAATGAAAAAGCCAACGGCACGCAGAGTTCCTAAATGGTCTCCCTCCCAAGTTCTACCAGCGCTCGAAGCTGATTAACTTCAATGATCGGACGAGAACCGTTGTTTTCCGCGTGATATGGCCGTTGCCGAGAGCACTAGTTAAAAATTCGAACTTAAAATTAATTAAACAAATTAAACTTCCTGCATCTTTTTAAAACAATATCAAAAATAAAATATGTTTGCTTAATTCATATCTGGTAGAATTTAAAAGAGAGAAAAAATGAAAAAGCTAACGGCACGCAGTGTTCCTAAATGGTGTCCCTCCAAAGTTCTGCCTGCGCTCGAAGCTGCTAAACTTCAGCATGATATGGCAGTCGCCGAGAGCACTAGTAAATAATTCGAATTTAAAATTAATTAGACAAATTAAACTTCCTGCATCTTTTTAAAACAATAACAAAAATAAAATGTTTGCTTTTTTCATATCTGGTAGAATTTCTAAGAGAAAAAAAAATGAAAAAGCTAACGGCACGCAGTGTTCCTAAATGGTGTCCCTCCAAAGTTCTGCCTGCGCTCGAAGCTGCTAAACTTCAATGAGCGGACGAGAACCTTTGTTTTCAGCGTGATATGGCAGTCGCCGAGAGTACTAGTAAATAATTCAAATTTAAAATTAATTAGACAAATTAAACTTCCTGCATCTTTTTAAAACAATAACAAAAATAAAATGTTTGCTTTTATCATATCTTGTGGAATTAAAAGAGAAAACAAAAGTAAAAAAGCCAACGGCACGCAGTGTTCCTAAATTGTCTCCCTCCCAAGTTCTGCCTGCGTTCGAAGCTGCTTAACTTCAATGGTCGGACGAGAAAAGGTATTTCCCGCTTGATATGGCCGTTGCCGAGAGCACTAGTTAATAATTCGAATTTAAAGTTAATTAGACAAATTGAACTTCCTGCATCATTTAAAACAATGACAAAAATAAAATATGTTTGCTTTTTTCATATCTGGTAGAATTTAAAAGAGAAAACAAAAATGAAAAAGCCAACGGCACGCAGTGTTCCTAAATGGTCTTCCTCCAAAGTTCTGCCTGCGTTCGAAGCTGCTTATTTTCAATGGTCGGACGAGAACCGGCGTTTTCCGCGTGATATGGCCGTTGCCGAGAGCACTAGTTATTAATTCGAACTTAAAATTAATTTGACAAATTAAACTTCCTGCATCTTTTTAAAACAATATCAAAAACAAAATGATTGCTTTTTTCATATCTGGTGGAATTTAAAGAGATAACAAAAGTGAAAAAGGAAACGGAACGCAGTGTTCCTAAACGGTCTCCCTCCCAAGTACAGCCTGCGCTCGAAGCTGCTTAACTTCAATGAGCGGACGAGAACCGGTGTTATCAGCGTGATATGGCCGCTGCCGAGAGCACTAGTTAATAATTCGAATTTAAAATTAATTAGACAAATTAAACTTCCTGCATCTTTTTAAAACAATAACAAAAATAAAATGTTTGCTTTTTTCATATGTGGTGGAAATTAAAAGAGAAAACAAAAATGAAAAAGCCAACGGCACGCAGAGTTCCTAAATGGTCTCCCTCTCAAGTTCTACCAGCGCTCGAAGCTGCTTAACTTCAATGATCGGACGAGAACCGTTGTTTCCCGCGTGATATGGCCGTTGCCGAGAGCACTAGTTAAAAATTCGAACTTAAAATTAATTAAACCAATTAAACTTTCTGCATCTTTTTAAACAATAACAAAAATAAAATATGTTTGCTTTATTCATATCTGGTAGAATTTAAAAGAGAAAAAAAATGAAAAAGCTAACGGCACGCAGTGTTCCTAAATGGTGTCCCTCCAAAGTTCTGCCTGCGCTCGAAGCTGCTAAACTTCAGCATGATATGGCAGTCGCCGAGAGCACTAGTAAATAATTCGAATTTAAAATTAATTAGACAAATTAAACTTCCTGCATCTTTTTAAAACAATAACAAAAATAAAATGTTTGCTTTTTTCATATCTGGTAGAATTTAAAAGAGAAAAAAAAATGAAAAAGCTAACGGCACGCAGTGTTCCTAAATGGTGTCCCTCCAAAGTTCTGCCTGCGCTCGAAGCTGCTAAACTTCAATGAGCGGACGAGAACCTTTGTTTTCAGCGTGATATGGCAGTCGCCGAGAGTACTAGTAAATAATTCAAATTTAAAATTAATTAGACAAATTAAACTTCCTGCATCTTTTTAAAACAATAACAAAAATAAAATGTTTGCTTTTATCATATCTTGTGGAATTAAAAGAGAAAACAAAAGTGAAAAAGCCAACGGCACGCAGTGTTCCTAAATTGTCTCCCTCCCAAGTTCTGCCTGCGTTCGAAGCTGCTTAACTTCAATGGTCGGACGAGAAAAGGTATTTCCCGCTTGATATGGCCGTTGCCGAGAGCACTAGTTAATAATTCGAATTTAAAGTTAATTAGACAAATTGAACTTCCTGCATCATTTAAAACAATGACAAAAATAAAATATGTTTGCTTTTTTCATATCTGGTAGAATTTAAAAGAGAAAACAAAAATGAAAAAGCCAACGGCACGCAGTGTTCCTAAATGGTCTTCCTCCAAAGTTCTGCCTGCGTTCGAAGCTGCTTATTTTCAATGGTCGGACGAGAACCGGCGTTTTCCGCGTGATATGGCCGTTGCCGAGAGCACTAGTTATTAATTCGAACTTAAAATTAATTTGACAAATTAAACTTCCTGCATCTTTTTAAAACAATATCAAAAACAAAATGATTGCTTTTTTCATATCTGGTGGAATTTAAAGAGATAACAAAAGTGAAAAAGGAAACGGCACGCAGTGTTCCTAAACGGTCTCCCTCCCAAGTACAGCCTGCGCTCGAAGCTGCTTAACTTCAATGAGCGGACGAGAACCGGTGTTATCAGCGTGATATGGCCGCTGCCGAGAGCACTAGTTAATAATTCGAATTTAAAATTAATTAGACAAATTAAACTTCCTGCATCTTTTTAAAACAATAACAAAAATAAAATGTTTGCTTTTTTCATATGTGGTGGAAATTAAAAGAGAAAACAAAAATGAAAAAGCCAACGGCACGCAGAGTTCCTAAATGGTCTCCCTCTCAAGTTCTACCAGCGCTCGAAGCTGCTTAACTTCAATGATCGGACGAGAACCGTTGTTTCCCGCGTGATATGGCCGTTGCCGAGAGCACTAGTTAAAAATTCGAACTTAAAATTAATTAAACCAATTAAACTTTCTGCATCTTTTTAAACAATAACAAAAATAAAATATGTTTGCTTTATTCATATCTGGTAGAATTTAAAAGAGAAAAAAAAATGAAAAAGCTAACGGCACGCAGTGTTCCTAAATGGTGTCCCTCCAAAGTTCTGCCTGCGCTCGAAGCTGCTAAACTTCAGCATGATATGGCAGTCGCCGAGAGCACTAGTAAATAATTCGAATTTAAAATTAATTAGACAAATTAAACTTCCTGCATCTTTTTAAAACAATAACAAAAATAAAATGTTTGCTTTTTTCATATCTGGTGTAATTTAAAAGAGAAAACAAAAGTGAAAAAGCCAACGGCTAGCATTGTTCCTAAATGGTCTCCCTCCCAAGTGCTGAATGCGCTTGAAGCTGCTTAACTTCAATGATCGGGCGAGAACCGTTGTTTTCAGCGTGATATGGCCGTCGCCAAGAGCACTAGTAAATATGGTGGGGTGGCGTAGCGGTTAGCGCTTTCGCCTCGCAGCAAGAGGATCCCGGGTTTGATCCCGGACTGTTGCACCGGGTGAAAATCTGGGAAGAAATCCTTCTGCGTAGAGTTTGCAAGTTCTCTCCCCGCTTGTTTAAGGAGATTTCCTCCGCGGTCTAACCCGGTTTCTCCTTTCCATCAAAACTTGCAGAGGTTAACGGTAATATTTAGTATAGGGCGCTGTTGGTTAACTGTGGCATAGGGGCTAGCCACCACCCCTCTATGCATTGTAAAGGTGCTAGATAAGTGGCAATAAGTCGCAAGATGACTTGGTCCAATAAGCTAGCTAGCTAGCTAGCTTAATATTATAATTGGAATTTAAAATTAATTAGACAAATTAACCTTCCTGCATCTTTTTAAAACAATTACAAAAATAAAATATGTTTGCTTTTTTCATATGTGGTGGAAATTAAAAGGGAAAACAAAAGTGAAAAAGCCAACGGCACGCAGTGTTCCTAAACGGTCTCCCTCCAAAGTTCTGCCTGCGCTCGAAGCTGCTAAACTTCAGCATGATATGGCAGTCGCCGAGAGCACTAGTAAATAATTCGAATTTAAAACTAATTAGACAAATTAAACTTCCTGCATCTTTTTAAAACAATAACAAAAATAAAATATGTTTGCTTTTTTCATATCTGGTGGAATTTTAAAGAGATAACAAAGTGAAAAAGCCAACGGCACGCATTGTTCCTAAATGGTCTCCCTCCCAAGTTCTGCCTGCTCTCGAAGCTGCTTAACTTCAATGGTCGGACGAGAACCGGTGTCTTCTGCGTGATATGGCCGTTGCCGAGAGCACTAGTTAAAAATTCGAATTTTAAAAAAATTAGACAAATTAAACTTCCTGCATCTTTTTAAAAAATAACAAAAACAAAATATGTTTGCTTTTTTCAATACTGGTAGAATTTAAAAGAGAAAACCAAATTTAAAAAGCCAACGGCACTCAGTGTTCCTAAATGACCTCCCTCCCAAGTACTGCCTGCGCTCGAAGCAGCTGAACTTCAACGGTCGGACGAGAACCGTTGTTTTCAGCGTGATATGGCCATTGCCGAGAGTACTAGTTAATAATTCGAATTTAAAATTAATTAGACAAATTAAACTTCCTGCATCTTTTTAAAACCATAACAAAAATAAAATATGTTTGCTTTTTTCATATCTGTTGAAATTTAAAAGAGATAACAAATGTGAAAAAGCCAACGGCAACCAGTGTTCCGAAATGGTCTCCCTCCCAAGTTCTGCCTATACTCGAAGCTGCTTAACCTCAATGATCGGACTGGAACCGGTGTTTTACGCAGAGCACTAGTTTATTATTCGAATTGAAATTAAAATTATTTAGACAAATTAAACTTCCTGCATGTTTTAAAACAATAACAAAAAGAAAACATGTTTTTTTATTTCATATCTGGTGGATTTTAAAAGAAAAAACAAAATTGAAAAGGCCAACGACACGCATTGTTCCTAATGGTCTCCCTCCCAAGTGTTGCCTGCGCTCGAAGCTGCTAAACTTCTATGATCGGACTGGAACCGGTGTTTTCAGCGTGGTATGGTCGTTGCCGAGACCATTAGTTTATAATTCAAATTTGAAATTAAAATTAATTAGACAAATTAAACTTTCTGCATCTTTTTTAAACAATAACAAAAATAAAATATGTTTGCTTTTTTCATATCTGGAGGAATTAAAAAGAGATAACAAAAGGGAAAAAGCCAACGGCACCCAGTGTTCCTAAATGGTCTCCCTCCCAAGTTCTGCCTATACTCGAAGCTGCTTAACCTCAATGATCGGACTGTAACCGGTGTTTTACGCAGAGCACTAGTTAATTATTCGAATTTGAAATTAAAATTATTTAGACAAATTAAAATTCCTGCATGTTTTAAAACAATAACAAAAAGAAAACATGTTTGTTTATTTCATATCTGGTGGAATTTAAAAGAAAAAACAATATTGAAAAAGCCAACGACACGCATTTTTCCTAAATGGTCTCCTTCCCATGTGTTGCCTGCGCTCGAAGCTGCTTAACTTCAATGATCGGACGAGAACCGGTGTTATCATCGTGATATGGCCGTTGCCGAGAGCACTAGTAAATAATTCGAATTTAAAATTAATTCGACAAATTAAACTTTCTGCATCTTTTTAAAACAATAACAAAAATAAAATATGTTTACTTTTTTCATATCTGGTGGAATTAAAAAGAGATTACAAAAGTGAAAAAGCCAACGGCACTCAGTGTTCCTAAATGGCCTCCCTCCCAAGTTCTGCCTGCGCTCGAAGCTGCTTAACGTCAATGTCGGACGAGAACCAGTGTTTTCCGCGTGATATGGCCATTGCCGAGAACACTAGTTAGTAATTCGAATTTAAATTAATTAGACAAATTAAACTTCCTGCATCTTTTTAAAACAATAGCAAAATTAAAATATGTTTGCTTTTTCATATCTGTTGAAATTTAAAAGAGATAACAAAAGTGAAAAAGCCAACGGCACCCAGTGTTCCTAAATGGTCTCCCTCCCAAGTTCTGCCTAAGCTTGAAGCTGCTTAACTTCAATGATCGGACTGGAACCGGTGTTTTCAGCGTGATATGACCCTTACCGAGAGCACTAGTTTATTATTCGAATTTGAAATTAAAATTATTTAGACAAATTAAACTTCCTGCATGTTTTAAAACAATAACAAAAAGAAAACATGTTTGTTTATTTCATATCTGGTGGATTTTAAAAGAAAAAACAATATTGAAAAAGCCAACGACACGCATTGTTCCTAAATGGTCTCCTTCCCATGTGTTGCCTGCGCTCGAAGCTGCTTAACTTCAATGATCGGACGAGAACCGGTGTTATCATCGTGATATGGCCGTTGCCGAGAGCACTAGTAAATAATTCGAATTTAAAATTAATTCGACAAATTAAACTTTCTGCATCTTTTTAAAACAATAACAAAAATAAAATATGTTTGCTTTTTTCATATCTGGAGGAATTAAAAAGAGATAACAAAAGGGAAAAAGCCAACGGCACTCAATGTTCCTTAATGGCCTCAATCCCAAGTTCTGCCTGCGCACGAAGCTGCTTAACGTCAATGTCGGACGAGAACCGGTGTTTTCCGCGTGATATGGCCGTTGCCGAGAGCACTAGTTAGTAATTCGAATTTAAAATTAATTAGACAAATTAAACTTCCTGCATCTTTTTAAAACAATAACAAAAATAAAATATGTTTGCTTTTTTCATATCTGTTGAAATTTAAAAGAGATAACAAAAGTGAAAAAGCCAACGGCACCCAGTGTTCCTAAATGGTCTCCCTCCCAAGTTCTGCCTAAGCTCGAAGCTGCTTAACTTCAATGATCGGACTGGAACCGGTTTTTTCATCGTGATATGGCCCTTACCGAGAGCACTAGTTTTTTATTCGAATTTGAAATTAAAATTATTTAGACAAATTAAACTTCCTGCATGTTTTAAAACAATAACAAAAAGAAAACATGTTTGTTTATTTCATATCTGGTGGAAATTAAAAGGGAAAACAAAAGTGAAAAAGCCAACGGCACGCAGTGTTCCTAAACGGTCTCCCTCCAAAGTTCTGCCTGCGCTCGAAGCTGCTAAACTTCAGCATGATATGGCAGTCGCCGAGAGCACTAGTAAATAATTCGAATTTAAAATTAATTAGACAAATTAAACTTCCTGCATCATTTTAAAACAATAACAAAAATAAAATATGTTTGCTTTTTTCATATCTGGTGGAATTTTAAAGAGATAACAAAGTGAAAAAGCCAACGGCACGCATTGTTCCTAAATGGTCTCCCTCCCAAGTTCTGCCTGCTCTCGAAGCTGCTTAACTTCAATGGTCGGACGAGAACCGGTGTCTTCTGCGTGATATGGCCGTTGCCGAGAGCACTAGTTAAAAATTCGAATTTTAAAAAAATTAGACAAATTAAACTTCCTGCATCTTTTTAAAAAATAACAAAAACAAAATATGTTTGCTTTTTTCAATACTGGTAGAATTTAAAAGAGAAAACCAAATTTAAAAAGCCAACGGCACTCAGTGTTCCTAAATGGCCTCCCTCCCAAGTACTGCCTGCGCTCGAAGCAGCTGAACTTCAACGGTCGGACGAGAACCGTTGTTTTCAGCGTGATATGGCCATTGCCGAGAGTACTAGTTAATAATTCGAATTTAAAATTAATTAGACAAATTAAACTTCCTGCATCTTTTTAAAACAATAACAAAAATAAAATGTTTGTTTTTTTCATATGTGGTGGAAATTAAAAGAGAAATAAAAATGAAAAAGCCAACGGCACGCAGAGTTCCTAAATGGTCTCCCTCCCAAGTTCTACCAGCGCTCGAAGCTGCTTAACTTCAATGATCGGACGAGAACCGTTGTTTTCCGCGTGATATGGCCGTTGCCGAGAGCACTAGTTAAAAATTCGAACTTAAAATTAATTAATCAAATTAAACTTTCTGCATCTTTTTAAAACAATATCAAAAATAAAATATGTTTGCTTTTTTCATATCTGTTGAAATTTAAAAGAGATAACAAATGTGAAAAAGCCAACGGCAACCAGTGTTCCGAAATGGTCTCCCTCCCAAGTTCTGCCTATACTCGAAGCTGCTTAACCTCAATGATCGGACTGGAAAAGGTGTTATACGCAGAGCACTAGTTTATTATTCGAATTGAAATTAAAATTATTTAGACAAATTAAACTTCCTGCATGTTTTAAAACAATAACAAAAAGAAAACATGTTTTTTTATTTCATATCTGGTGGATTTTAAAAGAAAAAACAAAATTGAAAAGGCCAACGACACGCATTGTTCCTAATGGTCTCCCTCCCAAGTGTTGCCTGCGCTCGAAGCTGCTAAACTTCTATGATCGGACTGGAACCGGTGTTTTCAGCAAGGTATGGCCGTTGCCGAGACCATTAGTTTATAATTCAAATTTGAAATTAAAATTAATTAGACAAATTAAACTTTCTGCATCTTTTTTAAACAATAACAAAAATAAAATATGTTTGCTTTTTTCATATCTGGAGGAATTAAAAAGAGATAACAAAAGGGAAAAAGCCAACGGCACCCAGTGTTCCTAAATGGTCTCCCTCCCAAGTTCTGCCTATACTCGAAGCTGCTTAACCTCAATGATCGGACTGTAACCGGTGTTTTACGCAGAGCACTAGTTAATTATTCGAATTTGAAATTAAAATTATTTAGACAAATTAAACTTCCTGCATGTTTTAAAACAATAACAAAAAGAAAACATGTTTGTTTATTTCATATCTGGTGGAATTTAAAAGAAAAAACAATATTGAAAAAGCCAACGACACGCATTTTTCCTAAATGGTCTCCTTCCCATGTGTTGCCTGCGCTCGAAGCTGCTTAACTTCAATGATCGGACGAGAACCGGTTTTATCATCGTGATATGGCCGTTGCCGAGAGCACTAGTAAATAATTCGAATTTAAAATTAATTCGACAAATTAAACTTTCTGCATCTTTTTAAAACAATAACAAAAATAAAATATGTTTACTTTTTTCATATCTGGTGGAATTAAAAAGAGATTACAAAAGCGAAAAAGCCAACGGCACTCAGTGTTCCTAAATGGCCTCCCTCCCAAGTTCTGCCTGCGCTCGAAGCTGCTTAACGTCAATGTCGGACGAGAACCAGTGTTTTCCGCGTGATATGGCCATTGCCGAGAACACTAGTTAGTAATTCGAATTTAAATTAATTAGACAAATTAAACTTCCTGCATCTTTTTAAAACAATAGCAAAAATAAAATATGTTTGCTTTTTCATATCTGTTGAAATTTAAAAGAGATAACAAAAGTGAAAAAGCCAACGGCACCCAGTGTTCCTAAATGGTCTCCCTCCCAAGTTCTGCCTAAGCTTGAAGCTGCTTAACTTCAATGATCGGACTGGAACCGGTGTTTTCAGCGTGATATGACCCTTACCGAGAGCACTAGTTTATTATTCGAATTTGAAATTAAAATTATTTAGACAAATTAAACTTCCTGCATGTTTTAAAACAATAACAAAAAGAAAACATGTTTGTTTATTTCATATCTGGTGGATTTTAAAAGAAAAAACAAAATTGAAAAGGCCAACGACACGCATTGTTCCTAAATGGTCTCCCTCCCAAGTGCTGCCTGCGCTCGAAGCTGCTAAACTTCTATGATCGGACTGGAACCGGTGTTTTCAGCGTGGTATGGCCGTTGCCGAGACCATTAGTTTATAATTCAAATTTGAAATTAAAATTAATTAGACAAATTAAACTTTCTGCATCTTTTTAAAACAATGACAAAAATAAAATATGTTTGCTTTTTTCATATCTAGAGGAATTAAAAAGAGATAACAAAAGGGAAAAAGCCAACGGCACCCAGTGTTCCTAAATGGTCTCCCTCCCAAGTTCTGCCTATACTCGAAGCTGCTTAACCTCAATGATCGGACTGGAACCGGTGTTTTACGCAGAGCACTAGTTTATTATTCGAATTTGAAATTAAAATTATTTAGACAAATTAAACTTCCTGCATGTTTTAAAACAATAACAAAAAGAAAACATGTTTGTTTATTTCATATCTGGTGGAATTTAAAAGAAAAAACAATATTGAAAAAGCCAACGACACGCATTTTTCCTAAATGGTCTCCTTCCCATGTGTTGCCTGCGCTCGAAGCTGCTTAACTTCAATGATCGGACGAGAACCGGTGTTATCATCGTGATATGGCCGTTGCCGAGAGCACTAGTAAATAATTCGAATTTAAAATTAATTCGACAAATTAAACGTTCTGCATCTTTTTAAAACAATAACAAAAATAAAATATGTTTGCTTTTTTCATATCTGGAGGAATTAAAAAGAGATAACAAAAGGGAAAAAGCCAACGGCACTCAATGTTCCTTAATGGCCTCAATCCCAAGTTCTGCCTGCGCACGAAGCTGCTTAACGTCAATGTCGGACGAGAACCGGTGTTTTCCGCGTGATATGGCCGTTGCCGAGAGCACTAGTTAGTAATTCGAATTTAAAATTAATTAGACAAATTAAACTTCCTGCATCTTTTTAAAACAATAACAAAAATAAAATATGTTTGCTTTTTTCATATCTGTTGAAATTTAAAAGAGATAACAAAAGTGAAAAAGCCAACGGCACCCAGTGTTCCTAAATGGTCTCCCTCCCAAGTTCTGCCTAAGCTCGAAGCTGCTTAACTTCAATGATCGGACTGGAACCGGTTTTTTCAGCGTGATATGGCCCTTACCGAGAGCACTAGTTTTTTATTCGAATTTGAAATTAAAATTATTTAGACAAATTAAACTTCCTGCATGTTTTAAAACAATAACAAAAAGAAAACATGTTTGTTTATTTCATATCTGGTGGAATTTAAAAGAAAAAACAATATTGAAAAAGCCAACGGCTCGCATTGTTCCTAAATGGTCTCCCTCCCAAGTTCTGTCTGCGCTAGAATCTGCTTAACTTCATTGATTGGACGAGAACCGGTGATATCAGCGTGATATGGCTGTTGCCGAGAGCACTAGTTAATAATTCGAATTTTAATTTAATTGGACAAATTAAACTTTCTGCATCTTTTTAAAACAATAACAAAAATAAAATTTGTTTACTTTTCTCATATCTGGAGGAATTTAAAAGAGATAACAAAAGGGAAAAAGCCAGAGGGCACACAATGTTCCTAAATGGCCTCAATCCCAAGTTCTGCCTGCGCACGAAGCTGCTTAACTTCAATGGTCGGACGAGAACCGGTGTTTTCCGCGTGATATGGCCGTTGCTGAGAGCACTAGTTAATAATTCGAAATTAAATATAATTAGACAAATTAAACTTCCTGCATCTTTTTAAACAATAACAAAAATAAAATATGTTTGCTTTTTTGATATCTGGTAGAATTTAAAAGAGAAAACAAAAATGAAAAACCCAACGGCTCGCAGTGTTCCTAAATGGTCTCCCTCCCAAGTTCTGCCTGCGCTAGAAGCTGCTTAACTTCATTGATTGGACGAGAACCGGTGTTGTCAGCGTGATATGGCCGTTGCCGAGAGCACTAGTTAATAATTCGTATTTGAAATTAATTGGACAAATTAAACTTTTTGCATCTTTTTAAAACAATAACAAAAATAATATTTGTTTACTTTTTTCATATCTGGTGGAATTAAAAAGAGATAACAAAAGTGAAAAAGCCAACGGCACTCAGTGTTCCTAAATGGCCTCCCTCCCAAGTTCTGCCTGCGCTCGAAGCTGCTTAACTTCACTGATTGGACGAGAACCGGTGTTGTCAGCGTGATATGGCCGTTGCCGAGAGCACTAGTAAATAATTCGTATTTGAAATTAATTGGACAAATTAAACTTCCTGCATCTTTTTAAAACAATAACAAAAATAAAATATGTTTGCTTTTTTCATATCTGTTGAAATTTAAAAGAGATAACAAAAGTGAAAAAGCCAACGGCACCCAGTGTTCCTAAATGGTCTCCCTCCCAAGTTCTGCCTAAGCTCGAAGCTTCTTAACTTCAATGATCGGACTGGAACCGGTGTTTTCAGCGTGATATGGCACTTACCGAGAGCACTAGTTTATTATTCGAATTTGAAATTAAAATTATATAGACAAATTAAACTTCCTGCATGTTTTAAAACAATAACAAAAAGAAAACATGTTTGTTTATTTCATATCAGGTGGAATTTAAAAGAAAAAACAATATTGAAAAAGCCAACGACACGCATTTTTCCTAAATGGTCTCCCTCCCAAGTGCTGCCTGCGCTCGAAGCTGCTTAACTTCAATGATCGGACGAGAACCGGTGTCATCATCGTGATATGGCCGTTGCCGAGAGGACTAGTTAAAAATTAAAATTTGAAATTAAGTGGAAAATTAAACTTTCTGCATCTTTTTAAAACAATAACAAAAATAAAATTTGTTTACTTTTTTCATATCTGGTGGAATTAAAAAGAGATTACAAAAGTGAAAAAGCCAACGGCACTCAGTGTTCCTAAATGGCCTCCCTCCCAAGTTCTGCCTGCGCTCGAAGCTGCTTAACGTCAATGTCGGACGAGAACCAGTGTTTTCCGCGTGATATGGCCATTGCCGAGAACACTAGTTAGTAATTCGAATTTAAATTAATTAGACAAATTAAACTTCCTGCATCTTTTTAAAACAATAGCAAAAATAAAATATGTTTGCTTTTTCATATCTGTTGAAATTTAAAAGAGATAACAAAAGTGAAAAAGCCAACGGCACCCAGTGTTCCTAAATGGTCTCCCTCCCAAGTTCTGCCTAAGCTTGAAGCTGCTTAACTTCAATGATCGGACTGGAACCGGTGTTTTCAGCGTGATATGACCCTTACCGAGAGCACTAGTTTATTATTCGAATTTGAAATTAAAATTATTTAGACAAATTAAACTTCCTGCATGTTTTAAAACAATAACAAAAAGAAAACATGTTTGTTTATTTCATATCTGGTGGATTTTAAAAGAAAAAACAAAATTGAAAAGGCCAACGACACGCATTGTTCCTAAATGGTCTCCCTCCCAAGTGCTGCCTGCGCTCGAAGCTGCTAAACTTCTATGATCGGACTGGAACCGGTGTTTTCAGCGTGGTATGGCCGTTGCCGAGACCATTAGTTTATAATTCAAATTTGAAATTAAAATTAATTAGACAAATTAAACTTTCTGCATCTTTTTAAAACAATGACAAAAATAAAATATGTTTGCTTTTTTCATATCTAGAGGAATTAAAAAGAGATAACAAAAGGGAAAAAGCCAACGGCACCCAGTGTTCCTAAATGGTCTCCCTCCCAAGTTCTGCCTATACTCGAAGCTGCTTAACCTCAATGATCGGACTGGAACCGGTGTTTTACGCAGAGCACTAGTTTATTATTCGAATTTGAAATTAAAATTATTTAGACAAATTAAACTTCCTGCATGTTTTAAAACAATAACAAAAAGAAAACATGTTTGTTTATTTCATATCTGGTGGAATTTAAAAGAAAAAACAATATTGAAAAAGCCAACGACACGCATTTTTCCTAAATGGTCTCCTTCCCATGTGTTGCCTGCGCTCGAAGCTGCTTAACTTCAATGATCGGACGAGAACCGGTGTTATCATCGTGATATGGCCGTTGCCGAGAGCACTAGTAAATAATTCGAATTTAAAATTAATTCGACAAATTAAACGTTCTGCATCTTTTTAAAACAATAACAAAAATAAAATATGTTTGCTTTTTTCATATCTGGAGGAATTAAAAAGAGATAACAAAAGGGAAAAAGCCAACGGCACTCAATGTTCCTTAATGGCCTCAATCCCAAGTTCTGCCTGCGCACGAAGCTGCTTAACGTCAATGTCGGACGAGAACCGGTGTTTTCCGCGTGATATGGCCGTTGCCGAGAGCACTAGTTAGTAATTCGAATTTAAAATTAATTAGACAAATTAAACTTCCTGCATCTTTTTAAAACAATAACAAAAATAAAATATGTTTGCTTTTTTCATATCTGTTGAAATTTAAAAGAGATAACAAAAGTGAAAAAGCCAACGGCACCCAGTGTTCCTAAATGGTCTCCCTCCCAAGTTCTGCCTAAGCTCGAAGCTGCTTAACTTCAATGATCGGACTGGAACCGGTTTTTTCAGCGTGATATGGCCCTTACCGAGAGCACTAGTTTTTTATTCGAATTTGAAATTAAAATTATTTAGACAAATTAAACTTCCTGCATGTTTTAAAACAATAACAAAAAGAAAACATGTTTGTTTATTTCATATCTGGTGGAATTTAAAAGAAAAAACAATATTGAAAAAGCCAACGGCTCGCATTGTTCCTAAATGGTCTCCCTCCCAAGTTCTGTCTGCGCTAGAATCTGCTTAACTTCATTGATTGGACGAGAACCGGTGATATCAGCGTGATATGGCTGTTGCCGAGAGCACTAGTTAATAATTCGAATTTTAATTTAATTGGACAAATTAAACTTTCTGCATCTTTTTAAAACAATAACAAAAATAAAATTTGTTTACTTTTCTCATATCTGGAGGAATTTAAAAGAGATAACAAAAGGGAAAAAGCCAGAGGGCACACAATGTTCCTAAATGGCCTCAATCCCAAGTTCTGCCTGCGCACGAAGCTGCTTAACTTCAATGGTCGGACGAGAACCGGTGTTTTCCGCGTGATATGGCCGTTGCTGAGAGCACTAGTTAATAATTCGAAATTAAATATAATTAGACAAATTAAACTTCCTGCATCTTTTTAAACAATAACAAAAATAAAATATGTTTGCTTTTTTGATATCTGGTAGAATTTAAAAGAGAAAACAAAAATGAAAAACCCAACGGCTCGCAGTGTTCCTAAATGGTCTCCCTCCCAAGTTCTGCCTGCGCTAGAAGCTGCTTAACTTCATTGATTGGACGAGAACCGGTGTTGTCAGCGTGATATGGCCGTTGCCGAGAGCACTAGTTAATAATTCGTATTTGAAATTAATTGGACAAATTAAACTTTTTGCATCTTTTTAAAACAATAACAAAAATAATATTTGTTTACTTTTTTCATATCTGGTGGAATTAAAAAGAGATAACAAAAGTGAAAAAGCCAACGGCACTCAGTGTTCCTAAATGGCCTCCCTCCCAAGTTCTGCCTGCGCTCGAAGCTGCTTAACTTCACTGATTGGACGAGAACCGGTGTTGTCAGCGTGATATGGCCGTTGCCGAGAGCACTAGTAAATAATTCGTATTTGAAATTAATTGGACAAATTAAACTTCCTGCATCTTTTTAAAACAATAACAAAAATAAAATATGTTTGCTTTTTTCATATCTGTTGAAATTTAAAAGAGATAACAAAAGTGAAAAAGCCAACGGCACCCAGTGTTCCTAAATGGTCTCCCTCCCAAGTTCTGCCTAAGCTCGAAGCTTCTTAACTTCAATGATCGGACTGGAACCGGTGTTTTCAGCGTGATATGGCACTTACCGAGAGCACTAGTTTATTATTCGAATTTGAAATTAAAATTATATAGACAAATTAAACTTCCTGCATGTTTTAAAACAATAACAAAAAGAAAACATGTTTGTTTATTTCATATCAGGTGGAATTTAAAAGAAAAAACAATATTGAAAAAGCCAACGACACGCATTTTTCCTAAATGGTCTCCCTCCCAAGTGCTGCCTGCGCTCGAAGCTGCTTAACTTCAATGATCGGACGAGAACCGGTGTCATCATCGTGATATGGCCGTTGCCGAGAGGACTAGTTAAAAATTAAAATTTGAAATTAAGTGGAAAATTAAACTTTCTGCATCTTTTTAAAACAATAACAAAAATAAAATTTGTTTACTTTTTTCATATCTGGTGGAATTAAAAAGAGATTACAAAAGTGAAAAAGCCAACGGCACTCAGTGTTCCTAAATGGCCTCCCTCCCAAGTTCTGCCTGCGCTCGAAGCTGCTTAACGTCAATGTCGGACGAGAACCAGTGTTTTCCGCGTGATATGGCCATTGCCGAGAACACTAGTTAGTAATTCGAATTTAAATTAATTAGACAAATTAAACTTCCTGCATCTTTTTAAAACAATAGCAAAAATAAAATATGTTTGCTTTTTCATATCTGTTGAAATTTAAAAGAGATAACAAAAGTGAAAAAGCCAACGGCACCCAGTGTTCCTAAATGGTCTCCCTCCCAAGTTCTGCCTAAGCTTGAAGCTGCTTAACTTCAATGATCGGACTGGAACCGGTGTTTTCAGCGTGATATGACCCTTACCGAGAGCACTAGTTTATTATTCGAATTTGAAATTAAAATTATTTAGACAAATTAAACTTCCTGCATGTTTTAAAACAATAACAAAAAGAAAACATGTTTGTTTATTTCATATCTGGTGGATTTTAAAAGAAAAAACAAAATTGAAAAGGCCAACGACACGCATTGTTCCTAAATGGTCTCCCTCCCAAGTGCTGCCTGCGCTCGAAGCTGCTAAACTTCTATGATCGGACTGGAACCGGTGTTTTCAGCGTGGTATGGCCGTTGCCGAGACCATTAGTTTATAATTCAAATTTGAAATTAAAATTAATTAGACAAATTAAACTTTCTGCATCTTTTTAAAACAATGACAAAAATAAAATATGTTTGCTTTTTTCATATCTAGAGGAATTAAAAAGAGATAACAAAAGGGAAAAAGCCAACGGCACCCAGTGTTCCTAAATGGTCTCCCTCCCAAGTTCTGCCTATACTCGAAGCTGCTTAACCTCAATGATCGGACTGGAACCGGTGTTTTACGCAGAGCACTAGTTTATTATTCGAATTTGAAATTAAAATTATTTAGACAAATTAAACTTCCTGCATGTTTTAAAACAATAACAAAAAGAAAACATGTTTGTTTATTTCATATCTGGTGGAATTTAAAAGAAAAAACAATATTGAAAAAGCCAACGACACGCATTTTTCCTAAATGGTCTCCTTCCCATGTGTTGCCTGCGCTCGAAGCTGCTTAACTTCAATGATCGGACGAGAACCGGTGTTATCATCGTGATATGGCCGTTGCCGAGAGCACTAGTAAATAATTCGAATTTAAAATTAATTCGACAAATTAAACGTTCTGCATCTTTTTAAAACAATAACAAAAATAAAATATGTTTGCTTTTTTCATATCTGGAGGAATTAAAAAGAGATAACAAAAGGGAAAAAGCCAACGGCACTCAATGTTCCTTAATGGCCTCAATCCCAAGTTCTGCCTGCGCACGAAGCTGCTTAACGTCAATGTCGGACGAGAACCGGTGTTTTCCGCGTGATATGGCCGTTGCCGAGAGCACTAGTTAGTAATTCGAATTTAAAATTAATTAGACAAATTAAACTTCCTGCATCTTTTTAAAACAATAACAAAAATAAAATATGTTTGCTTTTTTCATATCTGTTGAAATTTAAAAGAGATAACAAAAGTGAAAAAGCCAACGGCACCCAGTGTTCCTAAATGGTCTCCCTCCCAAGTTCTGCCTAAGCTCGAAGCTGCTTAACTTCAATGATCGGACTGGAACCGGTTTTTTCAGCGTGATATGGCCCTTACCGAGAGCACTAGTTTTTTATTCGAATTTGAAATTAAAATTATTTAGACAAATTAAACTTCCTGCATGTTTTAAAACAATAACAAAAAGAAAACATGTTTGTTTATTTCATATCTGGTGGAATTTAAAAGAAAAAACAATATTGAAAAAGCCAACGGCTCGCATTGTTCCTAAATGGTCTCCCTCCCAAGTTCTGTCTGCGCTAGAATCTGCTTAACTTCATTGATTGGACGAGAACCGGTGATATCAGCGTGATATGGCTGTTGCCGAGAGCACTAGTTAATAATTCGAATTTTAATTTAATTGGACAAATTAAACTTTCTGCATCTTTTTAAAACAATAACAAAAATAAAATTTGTTTACTTTTCTCATATCTGGAGGAATTTAAAAGAGATAACAAAAGGGAAAAAGCCAGAGGGCACACAATGTTCCTAAATGGCCTCAATCCCAAGTTCTGCCTGCGCACGAAGCTGCTTAACTTCAATGGTCGGACGAGAACCGGTGTTTTCCGCGTGATATGGCCGTTGCTGAGAGCACTAGTTAATAATTCGAAATTAAATATAATTAGACAAATTAAACTTCCTGCATCTTTTTAAACAATAACAAAAATAAAATATGTTTGCTTTTTTGATATCTGGTAGAATTTAAAAGAGAAAACAAAAATGAAAAACCCAACGGCTCGCAGTGTTCCTAAATGGTCTCCCTCCCAAGTTCTGCCTGCGCTAGAAGCTGCTTAACTTCATTGATTGGACGAGAACCGGTGTTGTCAGCGTGATATGGCCGTTGCCGAGAGCACTAGTTAATAATTCGTATTTGAAATTAATTGGACAAATTAAACTTTTTGCATCTTTTTAAAACAATAACAAAAATAATATTTGTTTACTTTTTTCATATCTGGTGGAATTAAAAAGAGATAACAAAAGTGAAAAAGCCAACGGCACTCAGTGTTCCTAAATGGCCTCCCTCCCAAGTTCTGCCTGCGCTCGAAGCTGCTTAACTTCACTGATTGGACGAGAACCGGTGTTGTCAGCGTGATATGGCCGTTGCCGAGAGCACTAGTAAATAATTCGTATTTGAAATTAATTGGACAAATTAAACTTCCTGCATCTTTTTAAAACAATAACAAAAATAAAATATGTTTGCTTTTTTCATATCTGTTGAAATTTAAAAGAGATAACAAAAGTGAAAAAGCCAACGGCACCCAGTGTTCCTAAATGGTCTCCCTCCCAAGTTCTGCCTAAGCTCGAAGCTTCTTAACTTCAATGATCGGACTGGAACCGGTGTTTTCAGCGTGATATGGCACTTACCGAGAGCACTAGTTTATTATTCGAATTTGAAATTAAAATTATATAGACAAATTAAACTTCCTGCATGTTTTAAAACAATAACAAAAAGAAAACATGTTTGTTTATTTCATATCAGGTGGAATTTAAAAGAAAAAACAATATTGAAAAAGCCAACGACACGCATTTTTCCTAAATGGTCTCCCTCCCAAGTGCTGCCTGCGCTCGAAGCTGCTTAACTTCAATGATCGGACGAGAACCGGTGTCATCATCGTGATATGGCCGTTGCCGAGAGGACTAGTTAAAAATTAAAATTTGAAATTAAGTGGAAAATTAAACTTTCTGCATCTTTTTAAAACAATAACAAAAATAAAATTTGTTTACTTTTTTCATATCTGGTGGAATTAAAAAGAGATAACAAAACTGAAAAAGCCAACGGCACTCAGTGTTCCTAAATGGCCTCCCTCCCAAGTTCTGCCTGCGCTCAAAGCTGCTTAACGTCAATGTCGGACGAGAACCAGTGTTTTCCGCGTGATATGGCCGTTGCCGAGAACACTAGTTAGAAATTCGAATTTAAAGTTAATTAGACAAATTAAACTTCCTGCATTTTTTTAAAACAATAGCAAAAATAAAATATGTTTGCTTTTTTCATATCTGTTGAAATTTAAAAGAGATAACAAAAGTGAAAAAACCAACGGCACCCAGTGTTCCTAAATGGTCTCCCTCCCAAGTTCTGCCTAAGCTCGAAGCTGCTTAACTTCAATGATCGGACTGAAACCGGTGTTTTCAGCGTGATATGACCCTTACCGAGAGCAGTAGTTTATTATTCGAATTTGAAATTAAAATTACTTAGACAAATTAAACTTCCTGCATGTTTTAAAACAATAACAAAAAGAAAACATGTTTGTTTATTTCATATCTGGTGGATTTTAAAAGAAGAAACAAAATTGAAAAGGCCAACGACACGCATTGTTCCTAAATGGTCTCCCTCCCAAGTGCTGCCTGCGCTCGGAGCTGCTTAACTTCTAATATCGGACTGGAACCGGTGTTTTCAGCGTGGTATGGCCGTTGCCGAGACCATTAGTTTATAATTCGAATTTGAAATTAAAATTAATTAGACAAATTAAACTTCCTGCATGTTTTAAAAACAATAACAAAAAGAAAATATGTTAGTTTTCTTCATATCTGGTGGAATTTAAAAGAGAAAACAAAAGTGAAAAAGCCAACGGCTCGCAGTGTTCCTAAATGATCTCCCTCCCAAGTTCTGCCTGCGCTAGAAGCTGCTTAACTTCAATGATTGGACAAGAACCGGTGTTATCAGCGTGATATGGCCGTTGCCGATAGCACTAGTTAATAATTAAAATTTGAAATTAATTGGACAAATTTAACTTTCTGCATCTTTTTAAAACAATAACAAAAATAAAATATGTTTGCTTTTTTCATATCTGTTGAAATTTAAAAGAGATAACAAAAGTGAAAAAGCCAACGGCACCCAGTGTTCCTAACTGGTCTCCCTCCCAAGTTCTGCCTAAGCTCGAAGCTGCTTAACTTCAATGATCAGACTGGAACCGGTGTTTTCAGCGTGATATGACCCTTACCGAGAGCACTAGTTTATTATTCGAATTTGAAATTAAAATTATTTAGACAAATTAAACTTCCTGCATGTTTTAAAACAATAACAAAAAGAAAACATGTTTGTTTATTTCATATCTGGTGGAATTTAAAAGAGAAAACAAAAGTGAGAAAGCCAACGGCACGCATTGTTCCTAAATGGTCTCCCTCCCAAGTACTGCCTGCGCTCGAAGTTACTTAACTTTAAAGATAGGACGAGAACCGGTGTTTTCAGCGTGATATGGCCGTTGCCGAGAGCACTAGTTAATAATTCAAATTTGAAATTAATTGGACAAATTAAACTTTCTGCATCTTTTTAAACAATAACAAAAACAAAATATGTTTGCTTTTTTCATATCTGGTAGAATTTAAAAGAGAAAACCAAATTTAAAAAGCCAACGGCACTCAGTGTTCCTTAATGGCCTCCCTCCCAAGTACTGCCTGCGCTCGAAGCTGCTTAACTTCAACGGTCGGACAAGAACCGGTGTTTTCCGCGTGATATGGCCGTTGCCGAGAGCACTAGTTTATAATTCGAATTTGAAATTAAAATTAATTAGACAAATTAAACTTCCTGTATGTTTTAAAAACAATAACAAAAAGAAAATATGTTAGTTTTCTTCATATCTGGTGGAATTTAAAAGAGAAAACAAAAGTGAAAAAGCCAACGGAACGCATTGATCCTAAATGGTCTCCCTCCCAAGTACTGCCTGCGCTCGAAGTTACTTAACTTTAAAGATAGGACGAGAACCGGTGTTTTCAGCGTGATATGGCCGTTGCCGAGAGCACTAGTTAATAATTCAAATTTGAAATTAATTGGACAAATTAAACTTTCTGCATCTTTTTAAACAATAACAAAAACAAAAT
Organism: Phalangium opilio; assembly: GCF_054372755.1. Classification (NCBI taxonomy): domain Eukaryota; kingdom Metazoa; phylum Arthropoda; class Arachnida; order Opiliones; family Phalangiidae; genus Phalangium; species Phalangium opilio. The sequence continues at coordinate 11,442,384 of NW_028324151.1, read as the reverse complement.
ATGTTTGCTTTTTTCATATCTGGTAGAATTTAAAAGAGAAAACCAAATTTAAAAAGCCAACGGCACTCAGTGTTCCTTAATGGCCTCCCTCCCAAGTACTGCCTGCGCTCGAAGCTGCTTAACTTCAACGGTCGGACAAGAACCGGTGTTTTCCGCGTGATATGGCCGTTGCCGAGAGCACTAGTTTATAATTCGAATTTGAAATTAAAATTAATTAGACAAATTAATCTTCCTGTATGTTTTAAAAACTATAACAAAAAGAAAATATGTTAGTTTTCTTCATATCTGGTGGAATTTAAAAGAGAAAACCAAATTTAAAAAGCCAACGGCACTCAGTGTTCCTTAATGGCCTCCCTCCCAAGTACTGCCTGCGCTCGAAGCTGCTTAACTTCAACGGTCGGACAAGAACCGGTGTTTTCCGCGTGATATGGCCGTTGCCGAGAGCACTAGTTTATAATTCGAATTTGAAATTAAAATTAATTAGACAAATTAAACTTCCTGTATGTTTTAAAAACAATAACAAAAAGAAAATATGTTAGTTTTCTTCATATCTGGTGGAATTTAAAAGAGAAAACAAAAGTGAAAAAGCCAACGGAACACATTGATCCTAAATGGTCTCCCTCCCAAGTACTGCCTGCGCTCGAAGTTACTTAACTTTAAAGATAGGACGAGAACCGGTGTTTTCAGCGTGATATGGCCGTTGCCGAGAGCACTAGTTAATAATTCAAATTTGAAATTAATTGGAAAAATTAAACTTTCTGCATCTTTTTAAACAATAACAAAAACAAAATATGTTTGCTTTTTTCATATCTGGTAGAATTTAAAAGAGAAAACCAAATTTAAAAAGCCAACGGCACTCAGTGTTCCTTAATGACCTCCCTCCCAAGTACTGCCTGCGCTCGAAGCTGCTTAACTTCAACGGTCGGACAAGAACCGGTGTTTTCCGCGTGATATGGCCGTTGCCGAGAGCACTAGTTTATAATTCGAATTTGAAATTAAAATTAATTAGACAAATTAAACTTCCTGTATGTTTTAAAAACAATAACAAAAAGAAAATATGTTAGTTTTCTTCATATCTGGTGGAATTTAAAAGAGAAAACAAAAGTGAAAAAGCCAACGGAACGCATTGATCCTAAATGGTCTCCCTCCCAAGTACTGCCTGCGCTCAAAGTTACTTAACTTTAATGATAGGACGAGAACCGGTGTTTTCCGCGTGATATGGCCATTGCCGAGAGCACTAGTAAATAATTCGAATTTGAAATCAAAATTAATTAGACAAATTAAGCTTTCTGCTTCTTTGTAAAACAATAACAAAAATAAAATATCTTTGTTTTTTTCATATCTGGTGGAATTTAAAAGAGAAAACCAAATTTAAAAAGCCAACGGCACTCAGTGTTCCTTAATGGCCTCCCTCCCAAGTACTGCCTGCGCTCGAAGCTGCTTAACTTCAACGGTCGGACAAGAACCGGTGTTTTCCGCGTGATATGGCCGTTGCCGAGAGCACTAGTTTATAATTCGAATTTGAAATTAAAATTAATTAGACAAATTAAACTTCCTGTATGTTTTAAAAACAATAACAAAAAGAAAATATGTTAGTTTTCTTCATATCTGGTGGAATTTAAAAGAGATAACAAAGTGAAAAAGCCAACGGCACGCATTGTTCCTAAATGGTCTCCCTCCCGAGTGCTGCCTGCGCTCGAAGCTGCTTAGCTTCAATGATCGGACGAGAACCGTTGTTTTCAGCGCGATATGGCCGTCGCCAAGAGCACTAGTAAATAATTCGAATTTAAAATTAACTAGACAAATTAAACTTCCTGCATCTTTTAAAACAATAACACAAATAAAATATGTTTGCTTTTTTCATATCTGGTAGAATTTAAAAGAAAAAACAAAAATTAAAAAGCCAACGGCATGCAGCGTTCCTAAATGGTCTCCCTCCCAAGTTCTGCCTGCGCTCGAAGCTGCTTAACTTCAATGATTGGACGGGAACCGGTGTTATCAGCGTGATATGGCCGTTGCCGAGAGAACTTGTTAGTAATTCCACAAGGTGACAAATCTAACACCAAGGACCTAGATTTCCAGCTTAGGAATGAGGGTATTGTGTGTCAGGTTCTCTCTAACGAACGTCTCATCTCGAGTGTTCCTAAAACTTGATATCCCAAGGCTAGGCCGAATGTATCTACAGTAGAGTAAATAGTGGTTGAACACCCAAAGTTTTTCTCTCCTAACAATTTTTCTCGGCGCCAACTAACATTAGCCGCTAACAAGTTGGGAAAACCAAAATATTACCTCTCCGTGTCATGAGGTCTACTACTACAAACTTATTTACCTATATATGGAATTATTTCTTTTTTTTTGAAGTAAAAATTTACGAAATATTGAAGCAGTATTCCAAACATAGCGAATGTACAGTAAAGCAGACGACATTTTACATCCAATAAGGATAAATCTTGGGCACATGGAAATCAGTCAATGGGGAAAAGAACAGGAAATGAAGTCTACGCTTCAGCTGTTTAGCCTATATTCTTATAGCTTCATTCACAACTGGTTTGCAGTGTAAACACTATCGTCTCGTCTCACCTCAACAATATTCCTAGTTTGCCAACATGAATGTTAACGTTAAATAACACCAAAGCTAAATTGTAGCTAGACGCACTAATAGTCAATGCGCACCATAAAGAGAATAATAAGTCTGTAGCTACTACCCGTTCACCATTAGCGCTTTTACTAATTAAATTGCCACCATGATCTTTTCTTCCATTATAAAATCTTTACATGATTATTTAAGAGTGTATTTATCTTTCGGCTCACTCTGAACCGTTGATGTCTCTTCATTTCAGACACAAGTTTACTTCACCTCAGGCCTCAATTATTCACTCTTTATTTCACTAAGCCTATTGCGGATAATACTTGTTATACCCGCCGGAGTCTAGGTCTTAGTTTTCTTCATGAAATCACTAAACCAAGGATTATTCTATATACAGATGTAGTATAGCTTAAGCAATATGTAAACAGCCATTTCAAATAACAATATTAAAAAACATCTTTGGAATATCAAAATGAAACAGAGCTTTAAAGCTACAAAAGTACTTAATGCATCATAATTACGAAAAATACTTCCACATATTCACTTTATATTATGGAAAAAGGGAATATTAAGGTTCTGTATGATTTCTTAACACATCAACACAAGGCTAACTGCTAACGCGACGCACTAGTGTAACAATGGACGGACACACACAGACACAAGGAGTATAAACCCATTAGTGGAAGCAGTATTTTTTTTCCGAAACAATCTCGCTTACGTTTATCCTCTCTAAACTTCACTAAAAACGTATTACTACTACGTAAAATATTAATAGACAGGCAAGGATTGATACCATTAAAGAAGGAGCGGAATATTATCCATATTTTCATTTCATATACAGAGAAAAGAAATTATTATGTTTCTGAGAGGAGCTTCCCATTTTGGTTGTTGTTTTGAAAAAAAAATATCGCAATGCACGGGCCTTGATAGATATAGGAGGCAATGAATGAAATATATCGCATGCACGGGCCTTGGCAGATATAGGAGGCGATGATAATCTCTCTCTTTGCACGAGAGGTTTATCTTTAATATTTAAATAAATATAATTATTTTTAATTATTTTAATCTTCAATAATTAACATTTATAATAGTTAAATCGATTAAAATAAAGTTATACCTATTATCATCTCACACTTTGCTAATATTGACGTTTAAAGTGAAGGATACCCCTCTTGCCCACTTTCTTCAAATTTTGGGGTATATATACGATTCGTTTCCATTATAATAGAAAGGAAAAAGCGCAATTGCGAAAACCTTTGGTGGCGATCCCACCTTAGGGAGGCTAGACGTTTCTCGTAACCCTAGCTGATCGCCGCGTATATCCTACAACCAAACGATGATAATGGAGTAGAAGCCAATGATACAGATTGGTGTCTATGTGGATTAGACGGAAGACCAGTGGATGGTGGTGTTAGAAGCCAGTGTAAGTGCAGACTGGTGTCAATGTGGGATTGACAAAAAACAGAAGATGGTGGTGATTAGAAGCCAGTATGTACAGACTGGTGTCCAAGTGGAATGGACGAAGACCAGAAGATGGTGGTGATTAGAAGCCATTATGTACAGACTGGTGTCCATGGGGATGGACGAAGAATAAAAGATGGCGGTGATTAGAAGCCAGTAAGAACAGACTGGTGTATGTGTGGGATGGACAAAGACCAGAAGATGGTGGTGTGAGAACTCAAGTAGAGGAGACATTTCCGTGACTGTGAAAGCAGTTCGGAAATGGCGAACACGTTTGCTCCGATTTGCAAACAGCGAACGTGGTCACGTGCGTGTAACAACAGACACACACACAAACACACACGATCGTTACAGAACTTCTCCGTGACATACGTCACTCGGAGAGGTAAAAAGCTCAAAATCAGTTTTCTAAGCTTACACAAGGAATGGAAAACAGTCGGGCACCTCAGCGGTTACACAACCTCAAAATAGACAATGTTGTAATTCGCCATCGTATTAATGATCTATGCCTCCTTCATGACTTTTTCAGACAGACAGACAGACAGACAGACACACACACACACACAGACACGGCCGTTACAGAACCTCTCCTGGACTACGTCACACGAAGAGGTAAAAACTGGGTTTCACTTAAAAAATTCGACCCCCCTTAGCACTCCACACGATACGCCGTTGCCATAAAAAACGTAAACACAGTGGGAGAAACCCTCCATGCTAAACTTACTCATTTTAAAAAAATTAGCCCCGCCTGTTTTACTTCACTCTCCACAGCTGTGGAACGCTGCTTCAAAAGCTCGTTCTCGGTCGTGGCCGAGATGAGATTTTCGAAATTTTATCTCTCCATTCACGCGAGCTCCGTTGGAAACTTTTAAAAGCTTAACGTCAGAACATTCAGACACAGAGGCTACGGCAAAAAATCTTACATAGGAACTTGGTGTAAGATTATTCTACTTGTGGTAATTCGAATTTAAAATTAATTAGACAAATTAAACTTTCTGCATCTTTTTAAACAATAACAAAAATAAAATATGTTTGCTTTTTTCATATCTGTTGGAATTAAAAAGAGATAACAAAAGTGAAAAAGCCAACGGCACTCAGTGTTCCTAAAGGGCCTCAGTCCCAAGTTCTGCCTGCGCACGAAGCTGCTTAACTTCAATGGTCGGACGAGAACCGGTGTTTTCCGCGTGATATGGCCGTTGCCGAGAGCACTAGTAAATAATTCGAATTTAAAATTAATTAGACAAATTAAACTTCCTGCATCTTTTTAAAACATGTAACAAGGCACTTTTGCCACTTATTATTTACTTCTGATACCACTTTGGTTTCTCCCTTGGTTTCTTCCATGACTCACCACTGAGCTTAGAAAACTCTTGGGTTTTCGTATTTTGTAAAATCTTCCGATGTTTGTAAGATTCACGTTTCCTTTTCCCCGGGTTTTTAAAACGGTAAAACACCGCCGAGGTCCCCCTCATCTCAGACCAAGCGAAAGGGTATAAAAGGAAACGTGGATTATAGGAAGACGAGATTCCTTTTTTGTATATTGAAAGAGAAGCACGCTGGACCATGTAAATAAAGTTCTTTGGAATATTTTACCCCCACGGCTTTTCATTTTTAAATTCGTTTGTATCCGGTCGACGACGGCATAGCCGACCGTCCCGGGGCCTAACAACCCCAACGCCCGCTACAACTTTGGTGGAGGCGCCGTTTGCATCGTTTTCGGTTACCCGAGACGCCTGCCCAAATGAACTTTTTCGCCGGACTCTTCCGATGGTCCTGAGGTTATCCAGATTGTCGACGGTGATCCCATATCGCCGTATCTGTCGTCTTTTTCTGTCGCTGATCGAAGATCCGCTTTTTCGTTGGGAGGTGACCTGCGGGGCTCCTCAGCTACGACGCATCTTCACGACTTAACTTTGACGAGGCTGCTCACCATCGACGATTCTCTGTTGCCGGACTGCGGGACGGTATAAAATAATAACCTTAAATTCCTGACGTTGGACTGCGGACCAACTCTTCTCATCTACTACCGGACTGCGGGACGGACGTAGACCCCCTGGAATACAGAATTTCCGACGTTGCACTGCGGGACAACGATTCTATCTTCACGTAAAAGAAATTAAGAGACTGTGATCATAAGAAACTATATAAGAGACTGTGATCAAGATCCTTCCAATTATCAGCGGACTGCGGGACGCTACAAGAACATCAAATCAGGTTGGACAATACTTTTTACCAAAAGTTTTAAGTCAAGGACAATTTTTTATGCATGTTTATGGATAAAGTTAGGCCTTGTACGCGATCACAATCTCGTTCTGTGACAAATCAAGATAATTTAGATTTAGTCTCGTCCGAAGGTACGGAAAATTATTCTCTATCTAACGAGAACTTTGATCAAAATTCAGATCATAATTTAGATTTAAATTCTAGTGTAGATTCAGAACATAATTCTGAGTTAGATTTACGCGTAGACCCAGAGCTTAACTCTGATTTAAATCAAATTATAGACTCAGAGCGTAACTCTGATTTAAATTTAAGTAAAACGAATTCCCAGAAGACATCAAAAAAATTTAAAATGTTTAATAACAATGGAGCCATTGGTTCTGGAAATGGAAATGTTAATCAGGCCAATAACGTAACTACGGGTACCTCTAGTTTAATTACGGTTGCAACACCGACTTCCCCAGTTACGACTCAATCGTCCCTTGCCGACGACATAGCTAATCGAATGGGTTCTTTAATGACGACCTTAGTCGCTCAACAAAACCAGCAACAATTAAACCTGATAACAGCTTTATTAAGCGGTCAATTTCCGTCTGGTGTTCCAGCAACCACTGTACCCAATATTAGTACTAATTTTAGTCCTAATGGTACTAATATACCGTCTAATGTTTCAAATAATTCAAGTAATGCTAGTCCTAATGTACAGCCAAACAATGGCAACGGTCAAATGTTGAACAATTTGCCCAATTTAAATGTTCCCCCACCGACGTTTGTTCCTCCTAACGTCTACGCCAGACCAGAAGCTCCCCAAATTCCCAAATTTACCCAGGGAAAAGACCCTCTAGTTTTTCTGTCAGAGGCAGAACGGTTTCAGAGGATCTGTAGCTTAACTGACCCTCAGTTAAGGGGACTGGTTGAAAGGATGCTTGAAGGCGATACCCTTTATTGGTTTGATAGAATGGCGCGCAGTATCCTGACGTGGGCTGAGTTTAAGGAACATTTCTGTCGAGCATTTATAGGAATAGATTATAAGGATCAGCTTCTTAACAAGCTAAATAAACGTAAACAACGTGAGGATGAACCCGTCCTAAATTTTATTTTTGAAATGGAACGTCTATGTTTACAATATGACCCTATAATGACCCCTAAGGACGTAGTGAATCGCATTATTGATAGTTTAAATCCACATTTGATTCCATTTGTGAGATTAGGAGATAATCCTAGATTAATTGATCTCCAAGAAAGCGCACAGAAAGCGGAAATTCTTTGGAAACGTTGCCAGGCTTTTGATAGTCGCTCTTCGCGAAATATTAGGACACAATATCAAAACCAAACTAGGCATAATCCACAACCTCCTCAGGTTGTAAATAGTTCTTCCCAAGGTACATTTCCTACGGAGGATAGTCATTCGACTCCGGGAAATGAAAATCAGGACTTAAACCCAACTAGGGATGCCAATAGGATAGTACAATGCAATAAATGCCATGAACTTGGGCACAAATCGTTTCAGTGTCGCAATAAACGTAGAAATGGCTCTAGGCCAAGCGAAAATAACCCTAGATCCTCAGGAGCAGTAGCTACCATAACCACGACGCCTTTAGATTCGGAACCTACGTCACAGATTTCGGGTTTGATTCAATCTGCTCTCGATAGCGCCGAAATGTTGCGAAGTCACTCGTTTGCCCCTATAGGTTCGTCACCCCCTGACAACATTTCTTGGCATAGCCTCCCTTTAGAATATCCCAGTGGTCCTGATGGCCAAATTTCTCTTAAAAATACAGTGAGAGTGGCAGCACAACGCCCACAGGTAGAAATAGCTTTAGGTAATTTTAATGGATTAGCACTCTTAGATAGTGGAGCTGAAATATCGGCCATATCTACTGAATTATGGGAAAAAGCACGTGGAAAACAAGACAAGTTGCGCCCTTGGTCGGGACCCAAATTACATAATGCGGATCTAACCCGTTTTCACATTATCGGTGAAGCCGATCTAACCATCACAATAGCAGGACGGTCTTGGAACTACGTTTTCGCAGTATCTAATACCGTTGACAGTGATGTTGTTTTGGGATGGGATTTTTCAGAATTCACGCTCATATACGTGAATCCCCATTCTAAAATGTTTTATTTTGGAAATGATCCTACTGCATACCCGATGGCTAACGCGAAAGGCTTGTCATGTTTACCCGAACCGCTTTTGTTGCGACACAAAGAAGATCCCTCCACCGCTAATACAGGTGTACCTTGCGAGGCCAATTTGGACACGCCAATTTCCCCAAAATCTACCGCATTGGCGAAGCCAGTGACTACGTCACGTAAATCAGAACTAGCAGAGCTAGTCTCGGACTCTCCCGAGGTTTTTACGAGAGAACCTGCTAGCTGCCCCTTATTGCATCATAAGATTGTTATTAGTTCACTCGAACCAGTTAAGTCTCGAGCTTACCCTTTATCCCCAGCTCGCAAAAAAATTGTTGATAGATATTCGCCGCATTCTGGTCGCACGCTCGAACCGCCCTTGAACCGTTTCCTCGAAACTAACCCCTCAGCGGACCCCATACTTGATATTTCTGAACATGTACAACCTTTGACCGACACAATGTCAGAAATTAATTTAAATGTAGAATTATCTAACAATACTTTGGTTGAACCGAACACCAATAAGCCCCATGGTGTCATGAACGTCTTTAATTTTAAAACTTGTGTACAAAAAGACGCTTCGCTAAGCCTAACTATTAATTCAGTTCCTAAAACTGTGAACAATAAAAAACCCAGCGATCTCACCCTCGCTCTCAGCGGTCAACCAAACGACCTAAGAAATACTCTAAATGAGATATCATACGACCATTAAATTAACGTCGCTTTACAATGCATGTTTACATTTGTCTTAAATACGAAAAAAATTGTTAGGCTTTATTCATATTTGTTATGACTTTAAACTGTAAAGATTTCAATTTTAAAAACAATTTTTTTGTCTTAGCATTGTAAATGTATATTTTTTCTCATTTATTGTTAACTGTGTATTTTTATCCTGGAGAAACCAAAGCCCTTGGTAAACATGGTTTCGAACCCGTTCTCATACCTTGTGGGGGGAAATTGTAACAAGGCACTTTTGTCACTTATTATTTACTTCTGATACCACTTTGGTTTCTCCCTTGGTTTCTTCCATGACTCACCACTGAGCTTAGAAAACTCTTGGGTTTTCGTATTTTGTAAAATCTTCCGATGTTTGTAAGATTCACGTTTCCTTTTCCCCGGGTTTTTAAAACGGTAAAACACCGCCAAGGTCCCCCTCATCTCAGACCAAGCGAAAGGGTATAAAAGGAAACGTGGATTATAGGAAGACGAGATTCCTTTTTTGTATATTGAAAGAGAAGCACGCTGGACCATGTAAATAAAGTTCTTTGGAATATTTTACCCCCACGGCTTTTCATTTTTAAATTCGTTTGTATCCGGTCGACGACGGCATAGCCGACCGTCCCGGGGCCTAACAACCCCAACGCCCGCTACAAACAATAACAAAAATAAAATATGTTTGCTTTTTTCATATCTGGTAAAATTTAAAAGAGAAAACAAAAATGAAAAAGCCAACGGCTGGCAGTGTTCCTAAATGGTCTCCCTCCCAAGTTCTGCCTGCGCTAGAAGCTGCTTAACTTCATTGATTTTACGAGAACCGGTGTTATCAGCGTGAGATGGCCGTTGCCGAGAGCACTAGTTAATAATTCGAATTTGAATTTAATTGGACAAATTAAACTTTCTGCATCTTTTTAAAACAATAACAAAAATAAAATTTGTTTACTTTTCTAATATCTGGTGGAATTAAAAAGAGATAACAAAAGTGAAAAAGCCAACGGCACTCAGTGTTTCTAAAGGGCCTCCCTCCCAAGTTCTGCCTGCGCTCGAAGCTGCTTAACGTCAATGTCGGACGAGAACCAGTGTTTTCCGCGTGATATGGCCCTTACCGAGAGCACTAGTTTTTTATTCGAATTTGAAATTAAAATTATTTAGACAAATTAAACTTCCTGCATGTTTTAAAACAATAACAAAAAGAAAACCTGTTTGTTTATTTCATATCTGGTGGAATTTAAAAGAAAAAACAATATTGAAAAAGCCAACGACACGCATTTTTCCTAAATGGTCTCCCTCCCAAGTGTTGCCTGCGCTCGAAGCTGCTTAACTTCAATGATCGGACGAGAACTGGTGTTATCATCGTGATACGGCCGTTGCCGAGAGCACTAGTAAATAATTCGAATTTAAAATTAATTTGACAATTAAACTTTCTGCATCTTTTTAAAACAATAACAAAAATAAAATATGTTTGCTTTTTTCATATCTGGAGGAATTAAAAAGAGATAACAAAAGGGAAAAAGCCAACGGCACACAATGTTCCTAATTGGCCTCAATCCCAAGTTCTGCCTGCGCACGAAGCTGCTTAACTTCAATGGTCGGACGAGAACCGGTGTTTTCCGCGTGATATGGCCGTTGCCGAGAGCACTAGTTAGTAATTCGAATTTAAAATTAATTAGACAAATTAAACTTCCTGCATCTTTTTAAAACAATATCAAAAATAAAATATGTTTGGTTTTTTCATATCTGTTGAAATTTAAAAGAGATAACAAAAGTGAAAAAGCCAACGGCACCCAGTGTTCCTAAATGGTCTCCCTCCCAAGTTCTGCCTAAGCTCGAAGCTGCTTAACTTCAATGATCGGACTGGAACCGGTTTTTTCAGCGTGATATGGCCCTTACCGAGAACACTAGTTTTTTATTCGAATTTGAAATTAAAATTATTTAGACAAATTAAACTTCCTGCATGTTTTAAAACAATAATAAAAAGAAAACATGTTTGTTTATTTCATATCTGGTGGAATTTAAAAGAAAAAACAATATTGAAAAAGCCAACGAAACGCATTTTTCCTAAATGGTCTCCCTCCCAAGTGGTGCCTGCGCTCGAAGCTGCTTAACTTCAATGATCGGACGAGAACCGGTGTTATCATCGTGATATGGCCGTTGCCGAGAGCACTAGTAAATAATTCGAATTTAAAATTACTTCGACAAATTAAACTTTCTGCATCTTTTTAAAACAATAACAAAAATAAAACATGTTTGCTTTTTTCATATCTGGAGGAATTAAAAAGAGATAACAAAAGGGAAAAAGCCAGAGGGCACACAATGTTCCTAAATGGCCTCAATCCCAAGTTCTGCCTGCGCACGAAGCTGCTTAACTTCAATGGTCGGACGAGAACCGGTGTTTTCCGCGTGATATGGCCGTTGCTGAGAGCACTAGTTAATAATTCGAAATTAAATATAATTAGACAAATTAAACTTCCTGCATCTTTTTAAACAATAACAAAAATAAAATATGTTTGCTTTTTTCATATCTGGTAGAATTTAAAAGAGAAAACAAAAATGAAAAACCCAACGGCTCGCAGTGTTCCTAAATGGTCTCCCTCCCAAGTTCTGCCTGCGCTAGAAGCTGCTTAACTTCATTGATTGGACGAGAACCAGTGTTATCAGGGTGATATGGCCGTTGCCGAGAGCACTAGTTAATAATTCGAATTTGAAATTAATTGGACAAATTAAACTTTGCATCTTTTTAAAACAATAACAAAAATAAAATTTGTTTACTTTTTTCATATCTGGTGGAATTAAAAAGAGATAACAAAAGTGAAAAAGCCAACGGCACTCAGTGTTCCTAAATGGCCTCCCTCCCAAGTTCTGCCTGCGCTCGAAGCTGCTTAACGTCAATGTCGGACGAGAACCGGTGTTTTCCGCGTGATATGGCCGTTGCCGAGAGCACTAGTTAGTAATTCGAATTTAAAATTAATTAGACAAATTAAACTTCCTGCATCTTTTTAAAACAATAAAAAAAATAAAATATGTTTGCTTTTTTCATATCTGTTGAAATTTAAAAGAGATAACAAAAGTGAAAAAGCCAACGGCACCCAGTGTTCCTAAATGGTCTCCCTCCCAAGTTCTGCCTAAGCTCGAAGCTGCTTAACTTCAATGATCGGACTGGAACCGATGTTTTCAGCGTGATATGGCCCTTACCGAGAGCACTAGTTTATTATTCGAATTTGAAATTAAAATTATTTAGACAAATTAAACTTCCTGCATGTTTTAAAACAATAACAAAAAGAAAACATGTTTGTTTATTTCATATCAGGTGGAATTTAAAAGAAAAAACAATATTGAAAAAGCCAACGACACGCATTTTTCCTAAATGGTCTCCCTCCCAAGTGTTGCTTGCGCTCGAAGCTGCTTAACTTCAATGATCGGACGAGAACCGGTGTCATCATCGTGATATGGCCGTTGCCGAGAGTACTAGTAAATAATTCGAATTTAAAATTAATTCGACAAATTAAACTTTCTGCATCTTTTTAAAACAATAACAAAAATAAAATATGTTTGCTTTTTTCATATCTGGAGGAATTAAAAAGAGATAACAAAAGGGAAAAAGCCAACGGCACTCAATGTTCGTAAATGGCCTCAATCCCAAGTTCTGCCTGCGCACGAAGCTGCTTAACTTCAACGGTCGGACGAGAACCGGTGTTTTCCTTGTGATATGTCCGTTGCCGAGAGCACTAGTTAGTAATTCGAATTTAAAATTAATTAGACAAATTAAACTTCCTGCATCTTTTTAAAACAATAACAAAAATAAAATATGTTTGCTTTTTTCATATCTGTTGAAATTTAAAAGAGATAACAAAAGTGAAAAAGCCAACGGTACCCAGTGTTCCTAAATGGTCTCCCTCCCAAGTTCTGCCCAAGCTCGAAGCTGCTTAACTTCAATGATCGGACTGGAACCGGTGTTTTCAGCGTGATATGGCCCTTACCGAGAGCACTAGTTTATTATTCGAATTTGAAATTAAAATTATTTAGACAAATTAAACTTCCTGCATGTTTTAAAACAATAACAAAAAGAAAACCTGTTTGTTTATTTCATATCTGGTGGAATTTAAAAGAAAAAACAATATTGAAAAAGCCAACGAAACGCATTTTTCCTAAATGGTCTCCCTCCCAAGTGTTGCCTGCGCTCGAAGCTGCTTAACTTCAATGATCGGACGAGAACCGGTGTTATCATCGTGACATGGCCGTTGCCGAGAACACTAGTAAATAATTCAAATTTAAAATTAATTCGACAAATTAAACTTTCTGCATCTTTTTAAAACAATAACAAAAATAAAATATTTTTGCTTTTTTCATATCTGGAGGAATTAAAAAGAGATAACAAAAGGGAAAAAGGCAACGGCATTCAGTGTTCCTAAATGGCCTCCCTCCCAAGTTCAGCCTGAGCTCGAAGCTGCTTAACCTCAATGAGCGGACGAGAACCGTTGTTTTCAGCGTGATATGGCCGTTGCCGAGAGTACTAGTTAATAATTCGATATTGAAATTAATTGGACAAATTAAACTTTCTGCATCTTTTTAAAACAATAACAAAAATAAAATTTGTTTACTTTTTTCATATCTGGTGGTATTAAAAATAGATAACAAAAGTGAAAAAGCCAACGGCACTCTCTGTTACTAAACGGTCTCCCTTCCAAGTACTGCCTGCGCTCGAAGCTGCTTAACTTCAACGGTCGGACGAGAACCGGTGTTTTCCGCGTGATATGGCCGTTGCCGAGTGCACTAGTTTATAATTCGAATTTGAAATTAAAATTAATTAGACAAATTAAACTTCCTGCATGTTTTAAAAACAATAACAAAAAGAAAATATGTTAGTTTTCTTCATATCTGGTGGAATTTAAAAGAGAAAAAAAAAGTGAAAAAGCCAACGGAACGCATTGATCCTAAATGGTCTCCCTCCCAAGTATTGCCTGCGCTCAAAGTTACTTAACTTAAATGATAGGACGAGAACCGGTGTTTTCCGCGTGATATGGCCGTTGCCGAGAGCACTAGTAAATAATTCGAATTTGAAATTAAAATTAATTAGACAAATTAAACTTTCTGCATCTTTTTAAAACAATAACAAAAATAAAATTTGTTTACTTTTTTCATATCTGGTGGAATTAAAAAGAGATATCAAAAGTGAAAAAGCCAACGGCATTCAGTGTTCCTAAATGGCCTCCCTCCCAAGTACAGCCTGCGCTCGAAGCTGCTTAACTTCAATGATTGGACGGGAACCGGTGTTATCAGCGTGATATGGCCGTTGCCGAGAGCACTAGTTAGTAATTCCACAAGGTGACTAATCTAACACCAAGGACCTAGATTTCCAGCTTAGGAATGAGGGTATTGTGGTCAGGTTCTGTCTAACGATCGTCTCATCTCGAGTGTTCCTAAAACATGATATCCCAAGGCTAGGCCGAATGTATCTACAGTAGAGTAAATGGTGGTTGAACACCAAAAGATTTTCTCTCCTAACATTTTTTCTCGGCGCCAACTAACATTAACCGCTAAAAACTGGGTTTCACTTAAAAAATCCGACCCCCTTAGCACTCCACACGATACGCCGTTGCCATAAAAAACGTAAACACCGTGAGAGAAACCCTCCATGCTAAACTTACTCAGATTAAAAAAATTAGCCCCGCCTGTTTTACTTCACTCTCCACAGCTGTGGAACGCTGCTTCAAAAGCTCGTTCTCGGTCGTGGCCGATATGAGATTCTAGAAATTTTACCTCTCCATTCACGCGAGCTCCGTTGGAAACTTTAAAAAGCTTAACGTCAGAACATTCAGACACAGAGGCTTCGGCAAAAAATCTTATTCTACTTGTAGTAATTCGAATTTAAAATTAATTAGACAAATTAAACTTCCTGCATCTTTTTAAACAATAACAAAAATAAAATATGTTTGCTTTTTTCATATCTGGTAGAATTTAAAAGAGAAAACAAAATTGAAAAAGCCAACGGCTGGCAGTGTTCCTAAATTGTCTCCCTCCCAAGTTCTGCCTGCGCTAGAAGCTGCTCAACTTCATTGATTGGACGAGAACCGGTGTTATAAGCGTGATATGGCCGCTACCGAGAGCACTAGTAATAATTCGAATTTGAAATTAATTGGACAAATTAAACTTTCTGCATCTTTTTAAAACAATAACAAAAATAAAATATGTTTGCTTTTTTCATATCTGGTAGAATTTAAAAGAGAAAACAAAAATGAAAAAGCCAACGGCTGGCAGTGTTCCTAAATTGTCTCCCTCCCAAGTTCTGCCTGCGCTAGAAGCTGCTCAACTTCATTGATTGGACGAGAACCGGTGTTATAAGCGTGATATGGCCGCTGCCGAGAGTACTAGTTAATAATTCGAATTTAAAATTAACTAGACAAATTAAACTTCCTGCATCTTTTTAAAACAATAACAAAAATAAAATATGTTCGCTTTTTTCATATCTGGTAGAATTTAAAAGAAAAAACAAAAATTAAAAAGCCAACGGCATGCAGCGTTCCTAAATGGTCTCCCTCCCAAGTTCTGCCTGCGCTCGAAACTACTTAACTTCAATGATTGGACCGGAACCGGTGTTATCAGCGTGATATGGCCGTTGCCGAGAGCACTAGTTAGTAATTCCACAAGGTGACTAATCTAACACCAAGGACCTAGATTTCCAGCTTAGGAATGAGGGTATTGTGTGTCAGGTTCTCTCTAACGAACGTCTCATCTCGAGTGTTCCTAAAACATGATATCCCAAGGCTAGGCCGAATGTATCTACAGTAGAGTAAATGGTGGTTGAACACCAAAAGTTTTTCTCTCCTAACATTTTTTCTCGGCGCCAACTAACATTAACCGCTAAAAACTGGGTTTCACTTAAAAAATCCGACCCCCTTAGCACTCCACACGATACGCCGTTGCCATAAAAAACGTAAACACCGTGGGAGAAACCCTCCATGCTAAACTTACTCAGATTAAAAAAATTAGCCCCGCCTGTTTTTTTTCACTCTCCACAGCTGTGGAACAATGCTTCAAAAGCTCGTTCTCGGTCGTGGCCGAGATGAGATTTTAGAAATTTTACCTCTCCATTCACGCGAGCTCCGTTGGAAACTTTAAAAAGCTTAACGTCAGAACATTCAGACACAGAGGCTTCGGCAAAAAATCTTATTCTACTTGTAGTAATTCGAATTTAAAATTAATTAGACAAATTAAACTTCCTGCATCTTTTTAAACAATAACAAAAAGAAAACCTGTTTGTTTATTTCATATCTGGTGGAATTTAAAAGAAAAAACAATATTGAAAAAGCCAACGAAACGCATTTTTCCTAAATGGTCTCCCTCCCAAGTGTTGCCTGCGCTCGAAGCTGCTTAACTTCAATGATCGGACGAGAACCGGTGTTATCATCGTGACATGGCCGTTGCCGAGAACACTAGTAAATAATTCAAATTTAAAATTAATTCGACAAATTAAACTTTCTGCAT
This sequence comes from Phalangium opilio, assembly GCF_054372755.1. Lineage (NCBI taxonomy): Eukaryota > Metazoa > Arthropoda > Arachnida > Opiliones > Phalangiidae > Phalangium > Phalangium opilio. Next base: position 11,425,781 of record NW_028324151.1, on the reverse strand, counting down.
CTTTTTAAAACAATAACAAAAATAAAATATTTTTGCTTTTTTCATATCTGGAGGAATTAAAAAGAGATAACAAAAGGGAAAAAGGCAACGGCATTCAGTGTTCCTAAATGGCCTCCCTCCCAAGTTCAGCCTGAGCTCGAAGCTGCTTAACCTCAATGAGCGGACGAGAACCGTTGTTTTCAGCGTGATATGGCCGTTGCCGAGAGTACTAGTTAATAATTCGATATTGAAATTAATTGGACAAATTAAACTTTCTGCATCTTTTTAAAACAATAACAAAAATAAAATTTGTTTACTTTTTTCATATCTGGTGGTATTAAAAATAGATAACAAAAGTGAAAAAGCCAACGGCACTCTCTGTTACTAAACGGTCTCCCTTCCAAGTACTGCCTGCGCTCGAAGCTGCTTAACTTCAACGGTCGGACGAGAACCGGTGTTTTCCGCGTGATATGGCCGTTGCCGAGTGCACTAGTTTATAATTCGAATTTGAAATTAAAATTAATTAGACAAATTAAACTTCCTGCATGTTTTAAAAACAATAACAAAAAGAAAATATGTTAGTTTTCTTCATATCTGGTGGAATTTAAAAGAGAAAAAAAAAGTGAAAAAGCCAACGGAACGCATTGATCCTAAATGGTCTCCCTCCCAAGTATTGCCTGCGCTCAAAGTTACTTAACTTAAATGATAGGACGAGAACCGGTGTTTTCCGCGTGATATGGCCGTTGCCGAGAGCACTAGTAAATAATTCGAATTTGAAATTAAAATTAATTAGACAAATTAAACTTTCTGCATCTTTTTAAAACAATAACAAAAATAAAATTTGTTTACTTTTTTCATATCTGGTGGAATTAAAAAGAGATATCAAAAGTGAAAAAGCCAACGGCATTCAGTGTTCCTAAATGGCCTCCCTCCCAAGTACAGCCTGCGCTCGAAGCTGCTTAACTTCAATGATTGGACGGGAACCGGTGTTATCAGCGTGATATGGCCGTTGCCGAGAGCACTAGTTAGTAATTCCACAAGGTGACTAATCTAACACCAAGGACCTAGATTTCCAGCTTAGGAATGAGGGTATTGTGGTCAGGTTCTGTCTAACGATCGTCTCATCTCGAGTGTTCCTAAAACATGATATCCCAAGGCTAGGCCGAATGTATCTACAGTAGAGTAAATGGTGGTTGAACACCAAAAGATTTTCTCTCCTAACATTTTTTCTCGGCGCCAACTAACATTAACCGCTAAAAACTGGGTTTCACTTAAAAAATCCGACCCCCTTAGCACTCCACACGATACGCCGTTGCCATAAAAAACGTAAACACCGTGAGAGAAACCCTCCATGCTAAACTTACTCAGATTAAAAAAATTAGCCCCGCCTGTTTTACTTCACTCTCCACAGCTGTGGAACGCTGCTTCAAAAGCTCGTTCTCGGTCGTGGCCGATATGAGATTCTAGAAATTTTACCTCTCCATTCACGCGAGCTCCGTTGGAAACTTTAAAAAGCTTAACGTCAGAACATTCAGACACAGAGGCTTCGGCAAAAAATCTTATTCTACTTGTAGTAATTCGAATTTAAAATTAATTAGACAAATTAAACTTCCTGCATCTTTTTAAACAATAACAAAAATAAAATATGTTTGCTTTTTTCATATCTGGTAGAATTTAAAAGAGAAAACAAAATTGAAAAAGCCAACGGCTGGCAGTGTTCCTAAATTGTCTCCCTCCCAAGTTCTGCCTGCGCTAGAAGCTGCTCAACTTCATTGATTGGACGAGAACCGGTGTTATAAGCGTGATATGGCCGCTACCGAGAGCACTAGTAATAATTCGAATTTGAAATTAATTGGACAAATTAAACTTTCTGCATCTTTTTAAAACAATAACAAAAATAAAATATGTTTGCTTTTTTCATATCTGGTAGAATTTAAAAGAGAAAACAAAAATGAAAAAGCCAACGGCTGGCAGTGTTCCTAAATTGTCTCCCTCCCAAGTTCTGCCTGCGCTAGAAGCTGCTCAACTTCATTGATTGGACGAGAACCGGTGTTATAAGCGTGATATGGCCGCTGCCGAGAGTACTAGTTAATAATTCGAATTTAAAATTAACTAGACAAATTAAACTTCCTGCATCTTTTTAAAACAATAACAAAAATAAAATATGTTCGCTTTTTTCATATCTGGTAGAATTTAAAAGAAAAAACAAAAATTAAAAAGCCAACGGCATGCAGCGTTCCTAAATGGTCTCCCTCCCAAGTTCTGCCTGCGCTCGAAACTACTTAACTTCAATGATTGGACCGGAACCGGTGTTATCAGCGTGATATGGCCGTTGCCGAGAGCACTAGTTAGTAATTCCACAAGGTGACTAATCTAACACCAAGGACCTAGATTTCCAGCTTAGGAATGAGGGTATTGTGTGTCAGGTTCTCTCTAACGAACGTCTCATCTCGAGTGTTCCTAAAACATGATATCCCAAGGCTAGGCCGAATGTATCTACAGTAGAGTAAATGGTGGTTGAACACCAAAAGTTTTTCTCTCCTAACATTTTTTCTCGGCGCCAACTAACATTAACCGCTAAAAACTGGGTTTCACTTAAAAAATCCGACCCCCTTAGCACTCCACACGATACGCCGTTGCCATAAAAAACGTAAACACCGTGGGAGAAACCCTCCATGCTAAACTTACTCAGATTAAAAAAATTAGCCCCGCCTGTTTTTTTTCACTCTCCACAGCTGTGGAACAATGCTTCAAAAGCTCGTTCTCGGTCGTGGCCGAGATGAGATTTTAGAAATTTTACCTCTCCATTCACGCGAGCTCCGTTGGAAACTTTAAAAAGCTTAACGTCAGAACATTCAGAAACAGAGGCTACGGCAAAAAATCTTATTCTACTTGTGGTAATTCGAATTTAAAATTAATTAGACAAATTAAACTTCCTGCATCTTTTTAAACAATAACAAAAATAAAATATGATTGCTTTTTTCATATCTGGTGGAATTAAAAAGAGATAACAAAATTGAAAAAGCCAACGGCACTCAGTGTTCCTAAAGGGCCTCAATCCTAAGTTCTGCCTGCGCACGAAGCTGCTTAACTTCAATGGTCGGACGAGAACCGGTGTTTTCCGCGTGATATGGCCGTTGCCGAGAGCACTAGTTAATAATTCGAAATTAAAAATAATTAGACAAATGAAACTTCCTGCATCTTTTTAAACAATAACAAAAATAAAATATGTTTGCTTTATTCATATCTGGTAGAATTTAAAAGAGAAAACAAAAATGAAAAAGCCAACGGCTGGCAGTGTTCCTAAATTGTCTCCCTCCCAAGTTCTGCCTGCGCTAGAAGCTGCTCAACTTCATTGATTGGACGAGAACCGGTGTTATAAGCGTGATATGGCCGCTGCCGAGAGTACTAGTTAATAATTCGAATTTAAAATTAACTAGACAAATTAAACTTCCTGCATCTTTTTAAAACAATAACAAAAATAAAATATGTTCGCTTTTTTCATATCTGGTAGAATTTAAAAGAAAAAACAAAAATTAAAAAGCCAACGGCATTCAGTGTTCCTAAATGGCCTCCCTCCCAAGTACAGCCTGCGCTCGAAGCTGCTTAACTTCAATGAGCGGACGAGAACCGTTGTTTTCAGCGTGATATGGCCGTTGCCGAGAGTACTAGTTAATAATTCGAATTTAAAATTAACTAGACAAATTAAACTTCCTGCATCTTTTTAAAACAATAACAAAAATAAAATATGTTCGCTTTTTTCATATCTGGTAGAATTTAAAAGAAAAAACAAAAATTAAAAAGCCAACGGCATGCAGCGTTCCTAAATGGTCTCCCTCCCAAGTTCTGCCTGCGCTCGAAGCTGCTTAACTTCAATGATTGGACGGGAACCGGTGTTATCAGCGTGATATGGCCGTTGCCGAGAGCACTAGTTAGTAATTCCACAAGGTGACTAATCTAACACCAAGGACCTAGATTTCCAGCTTAGGAATGACGGTATTGTGTGTCAGGTTCTCTCTAACGAACGTCTCATCTCGAGTGTTCCTAAAACATGATATCCCAAGGCTAGGCCGAATGTATCTACAGTAGAGTAAATGGTGGTTGAACACCAAAAGTTTTTCTCTCCTAACATTTTTTCTCGGCGCCAACTAACATTAACCGCTAAAAACTGGGTTTCACTTAAAAAATCCGACCCCCTTAGCACTCCACACGATACGCCGTTGCCATAAAAAACGTAAACACCGTGGGAGAAACCCTCCATGCTAAACTTACTCAGATTAAAAAAATTAGCCCCGCCTGTTTTACTTCACTCTCCACAGCTGTGGAACGCTGCTTCAAAAGCTCGTTCTCGGTCGTGGCCGATATGAGATTCTAGAAATTTTACCTCTCCATTCACGCGAGCTCCGTTGGAAACTTTAAAAAGCTTAACGTCAGAACATTCAGACACAGAGGCTACGGCAAAAAATCTTATTCTACTTGTAGTAATTCGAATTTAAAATTAATTAGACAAATTAAACTTCCTGCATCTTTTTAAACAATAACAAAAATAAAATATGTTTGCTTTTTTCATATCTGGTAGAATTTAAAAGAGAAAACAAAAATGAAAAAGCCAACGGCTGGCAGTGTTCCTAAATTGTCTCCCTCCCAAGTTCTGCCTGCGCTAGAAGCTGCTCAACTTCATTGATTGGACGAGAACCGGTGTTATAAGCGTGATATGGCCGCTACCGAGAGCACTAGTAATAATTCGAATTTGAAATTAATTGGACAAATTAAACTTTCTGCATCTTTTTAAAACAATAACAAAAATAAAATTTGTTTACTTTTTTCATATCTGGTGGAAATAAAAAGAGATAACAAAAGTGAAAAAGCCAACGGCACTCAGTGTTCCTAAATGGCCTCCCACCCAAGTTCTGCCTTGGCTCGAAGCTGCCTAACGTCAATGGTCGGACGAGAACCGGTGCTTTCCGCGTGATATGGCCGTTTCTGAGAGCACTAGTTAGTAATTCGAATTTCAAATTAATTAGACAAATTAAACTTCCTGCATGTTTTAAAAACAATAACAAAAAGAAAATATGTTTGTTTTCTTCATATCTGGTGGAATTTAAAAGAGAAAACAAAAGTGAAAAAGCCAACGGCACGCATTGTTCCTAAATGGTGTCCCTCCCAAGTACTGCCTGTGCTCAAAGTTACTTAACTTATCATTAGATAGGACGAGAACCGGTGTTTTCAGCGTGATAATGCCGTTGCCGAGAGCAATAGTAAATAATTCGAATTTAATATTAATTAGACAAATTAAACTTCCTGCATCTTTTTAAAACAATAACAAAAATAAAATATGTTTGCTTTTTTCATATCTGGTAGAATTTAAAAGAGAAAACAAAAATGAAAAAGCCAACGGCTGGCAGTGTTCCTAAATGGTCTCCCTCCCAAGTTCTGCCTGCGCTAGAAGCTGCTCAACTTCATTGATTGGACGAGAACCGGTGTTATAAGCGTGATATGGCCGCTGCCGAGAGCACTAGTAATAATTAGAATTTGAAATTAATTGGACAAATTAAACTTTCTGCATCTTTTTAAAACAATAACAAAAATAAAATTTGTTTACTTTTTTCATATCTGGTGGAAATAAAAAGAGATAACAAAAGTGAAAAAGCCAACGGCACTCAGTGTTCCTAAATGCACTCCCACCCAAGTTCTGCCTTGGCTCGAAGCTGCCTAACGTCAATGGTCGGACGAGAACCGGTGCTTTCCGCGTGATATGGCCGTTTCTGAGAGCACTAGTTAGTAATTCGAATTTGAAATTAATTAGACAAATTAAACTTCCTGCATGTTTTAAAAACAATAACAAAAAGAAAATATGTTTGTTTTCTTCATATCTGGTGGAATTTAAAAGAGAAAACAAAAGTGAAAAAGCCAACGGAACGCATTGTTCCTAAATGGTGTCCCTCCCAAGTACTGCCTGTGCTCAAAATTACTTAACTTATCATTAGATAGGACGAGAACCGGTGTTTTCAGCGTGATAATGCCGTTGCCGAGAGCAATAGTAAATAATTCGAATTTAATATTAATTAGACAAATTAAACTTCCTGCATCTTTTTAAAACAATAACAAAAATAAAATATGTTTGCTTTTTTCATATCTGGTAGAATTTAAAAGAGAAAACAAAAATGAAAAAGCCAACGGCTCTCATTGTTCCTAAATGGTCTCCCTCCCAAGTTCTGCCTGCGCTAGAAGCTGCTTAACTTCAATGATTGGACGAGAACCGGTGTTATAAGCGTGATATGGCGTTGCCGAGAGCACTAGTTAATAATTCGATATTGAAATTAATTGGGCAAATTAAACTTTCTGCATCTTTTTAAAACAATAACAAAAATAAAATTTGTTTACTTTTTTCATATCTGGTGGAATTAAAAAGAGATAACAAAAGTGAAAAAGCCAACGGCACTCTCTGTTACTAAATGGTCTCCCTCCCATGTACTGCCTGCGCTCGAAACTGATTAACCTCAACGGTCGGACGAGAACCGGTATTTCCGCGTGATATGGTCATTGCCGAGAGCACTAGTTTATAATTCGAATTTGAAATTAAAATTAATTAGACAAATTAAACTTCCTGCATGTTTTAAAAACAATAACAAAAAGAAAATATGTTAGTTTTCTTCATATCTGGTGGAATTTAAAAGAGAAAAAAAAGTGAAAAAGCCAACGGAACGCATTGATCCTAAATGGTCTCCCTCCCAAGTATTGCCTGCGCTCAAAGTTACTTAACTTTAATGATAGGACGAGAACCGGTGTTTTCCGCGTGATATGGCCGTTGCCGAGAGCACTAGTGAATAATTCGAATTTGAAATAAAAATTAATTAGACAAATTAAACTTTTTGCATCTTTTTAAAACAATAACAAAAATAAAATTTGTTTACTTTTTTCATATCTGGTGGAATTTTAAAGAGATAACAAAGTGAAAAAGCCAACGGCACTCAGTGTTCCTTAATGGCCTCCCTCCCAAGTACTGCCTGCGCTCGAAGCTGCTTAACTTCAACGGTCGGACGAGAACCGGTGTTTTCCGCGTGATATGGCCGTTGCCGAGAGCACTTAATAATAATTCGAATTTAAAATTAACTAGACAAATTAAACTTCCTGCATCTTTTTAAAACAATAACAAAAATAAAATATGTTTGCTTTTTTCATATCAGGTAGAATTTAAAAGAAAAAACAAAAATTAAAAAGCCAACGGCATGCAGCGTTCCTAAATGGTCTCCCTCCCAAGTTCTGCCTGCGCTCGAAGCTGCTTAACTTCAATGATTGGACGGGAACCGGTGTTATCAGCGTGATATGGCCGTTGCCGAGAGCACTAGTTATTAATTCCACAAGGTGACTAATCTAACACCAAGGACCTAGATTTCCAGCTTAGGAATGAGGGTATTGTGTGTCAGGTTCTCTCTAACGAACGTCTCATCTCGAGTGTTCCTAAAACTTGATATCCCAAGGCTAAGCCGAATGTATCTACAGTAGAGTAAATGGTGGTTGAACACCAAAAGTTTTTCTCTCCAACTAACATTAACCGCTAAAAACTGGGTTTCACTTAAAACATTCGACCCACCTTAGCACTCCACACGATACGCCGTTGCCAAAAAAACGTAAACACCGTGGGAGAAACCCTCCATGCTAAACTTACTCAGATTAAAAAATTAGCCCCGCCTGTTTTACTTCACTCTCCACAGCTGTGGAACGCTGCTTCAAAAGCTCGTTCTCGGTCGTGGCCGAGATGAGATTTTAGAAATTTTACCTCTCCATTCACGCGAGCTCCGTTGGAAACTTTAAAAAGATTAACGTCAGAACATTCAGACACAGAGGCTACGGCAAAAAATCTTATTCTACTTGTGGTAATTCGAATTTAAAATTAATTACACAAATTAAACTTTCTGCATCTTTTTAATCAATAACAAAAATAAAATATGTTTGCTTTTTTCATATCTGGTGGAATTAAAAAGAGATAACAAAAGTGAAAAAGCCAACGGCACTCAGTGTTCCTAAAGGGCCTCAATCCCAAGTTCTGCCTGCGCACGAAGCTGCTTAACTTCAATGGTCGGACGAGAACCGGTGTTTTCCGCGTGATATGGCCGTTGCCGAGAGCACTAGTAAATAATTCGAATTTAAAATTAATTAGACAAATTAAACTTCCTGCATCTTTTTAAAACAATAACAAAAATAAAATATGTTTGCTTTTTTCATATCTGTTGAAATTAAAAAGAGATAACAAAAGGGAAAAAGCCAACGGCACGCATTGTTCCTAAATGGTCTCCCTCCCAAGTTCTGCCTGCGCTCGGAGCTGCTTAACTTCTATGATCGGACTGCAACCGGTGTTTTCAGCGTGGTATGGCTGTTGCCGAGAGCACTAGTTTATAATTCGAATTTGAAATTAAAATTAATTAGACAAATTAAACTTCCTGCATCTTTAAAAAACAATAACAAAAAGAAAATATGTTTGTTTTATTCATATCTGGTGGAATTTAAAAGAGAAAACAAAAGTGAAAAAGCAAACGGCACTCAGTGTTCCTAAATGGCCTCCCTCCCAAGTTCTGCTTGCGCTCGAAGCTGCTTAACGTCAATGGTCGGACGAGAACCGGTGTTTTCCGCGTGATATGGCCGTTGCCGAGAGCACTAGTTAGTAATTCGAATTGAAAAATAATTAGACAAATTAAACTTCCTGTATCTTTTTAAACAATAATAACAATAAAATATGTTTGCTTTTTCATATCTGGTGGAATTAAAAAGAGATAACAAAAGTGAAAAAGCCAACGGCACTCAGTGTTCCTAAATGGTCTCCCTCCCAAGTTCTGCTTGCGCTCGAAGCTGTTTAACTTCAATGATTGTCGAGAACCGGTGTTATCAGCGTGCTATGGCCGTTGCCGAGAGCACTATTTAATAATTCGAATTTAAAATTAATTAGACAAATTAAACTTCCTGCATCTTTTTAAAACAATAACAAAAAGAAAATATTTTTGTTTTCTTCATATCTAGTGGAATTTAAAAGAGAAAACAAAAGTGAAAAGCCAACGGCACTCAGTGTTCCTAAATGGCCTCCCTCCCAAGTACTGCCTGCGCTCAAAGTCACTTAACTTTAATGATAGGACGAGAAGCGGTGTTTTCAGCGTGGTATGGCTGTTGCCGAGAGCACTAGTTTATAATTCGAATTTGAAATTAAAATTAATTAGACAAATTAAACTTCCTGCATCTTTAAAAAACAATAACAAAAAGAAAATATGTTTGTTTTCTTCATATCTGGTGGAATTTAAAAGAGAAAACAAAAGTGAAAAAGCAAACGGCACTCAGTGTTCCTAAATGGCCTCCCTCCCAAGTTCTGCTTGCGCTCGAAGCTGCTTAACGTCAATGGTCGGACGAGAACCGGTGTTTTCCGCGTGATATGGCCGTTGCCGAGAGCACTAGTTAGTAATTCGAATTGAAAAATAATTAGACAAATTAAACTTCCTGCATCTTTTTAAACAATAATAACAATAAAATATGTTTGCTTTTTCATATCTGGTGGAATTAAAAAGAGATAACAAAAGTGAAAAAGCCAACGGCACTCAGTGTTCCTAAATGGTCTCCCTCCCAAGTTCTGCTTGCGCTCGAAGCTGTTTAACTTCAATGATTGTCGAGAACCGGTGTTATCAGCGTGCTATGGCCGTTGCCGAGAGCACTATTTAATAATTCGAATTTAAAATTAATTAGACAAATTAAACTTCCTGCATCTTTTTACAATAATAACAAAAATAAAATATGTTTGCTTTTTTCATATCTGTTGAAATTTAAAAAAGAGATAACAAAAGTGAAAAAGCCAACGGCACCAAGTGTTCCTAAATGGCCTCCCTCCCACGTACTGCCTGCGCTCAAAGTCACTTAACTTTAATGATAGGACGAGAAGCGGTGTTTTCAGCGTGATATGGCCGTTGCCGAGAGCACTAGTAAATAATTCGAATTTAAAATTAATTAGACAAATTAAACTTCCTGCATCTTTTTAAACAATAATAACAATAAAATATGTTTGCTTTTTCATATCTGGTGGAATTAAAAAGAGATAACAAAAGTGAAAAAGCCAACGGCACTCAGTGTTCCTAAATGGTCTCCCTCCCAAGTTCTGCTTGCGCTCGAAGCTGTTTAACTTCAATGATTGTCGAGAACCGGTGTTATCAGCGTGATATGGCCGTTGCCGAGAGCACTAGTTAATAATTCGAATTTAAAATTAATTAGACAAATTAAACTTCCATAATGTTTTAAAAACAATAACAAAAAGAAAATATGTTTGTTTTTTTCATATCTGGTGGAATTTAATAGAGAAACAAAGTGAAAAAGCCAACGGCACGCATTAATCCTAAATGGTCTCTCTCCAAAGTACTGCCTGCGCTCGAAGCTGCTTAACTTCAATGATTGTCGAGAACCGGTCTTATCAGCGTGATATGGCCGTTGCCGAGAGCACTAGTTAATAATTCGAATTTAAAATTAATTAGACAAATTAAACTTCCTTAATGTTTTAAAAACAATAACAAAAAGAAAATATGATTGTTTTTTTCATATCTGGTGGAATTTAATAGAGAAAAAAAGTGAAAAAGCCAACGGCACGCATTAATCCTAAATGGTCTCTCTCCAAAGTACTGCCTGCTCGAAGCTGCTTAACTTCAATGATTGTCGAGAACCGGTGTTATCAGCGTGCTATGGCCGTTGCCGAGAGCACTAGTTAATAATTCGAATTTAAAATTAATTAGACCAATTAAACTTCCTGCATCTTTTTAAAACAATAATAAAAATAAAATGTTTGCTTTTTTCATATCTGGTGGAATTAAAAAGAGATAACAAAAGTGAAAAAGCCAACGGCACTCAGTGTTCCTAAATGGCCTCCCTCCCAAGTTCTGCCCGCGCTCGAAGCTGCTTAACGTCAATGGTCGGACGAGAACCGGTGTTTTCCGCGAGATATGGCCGTTGCCGAGAACACTAGTTAGTAATTCGAATTTAAAATTAATTAGACAAATTAAACTTCCTGCATGTTTTAAAAACAATAAAAAAAAGAAAATATGTTAGTTTTCTTCATATCTGGTGGAATTTAAAAGAGAAAACAAAAGTGAAAAAGCAAACGGCACGCATTGTTCCTAAATGGTCTCCCTCCCAAGTTCTGCCTGCGTTCGAAGCTGCTTAACGTCAATGGTCGGTCGAGAACCGGTGTTTTCCGCGTGATATGGCCGTTGCCGAGAGCACTAGTTAGTAATTCGAATTGAAAAATAATTAGAGAAATTAAACTTCCTGCAACTTTTTAAACAATAACAACAATAAAATATGTTTGCTTTTTCATATCTGGTGGAATTAAAAAGAGATAACAAAAGTGAAAAAGCCAACGGCACTCAGTGTTCCTAAATGGCCTCCCTCCCAAGTTCTGCCCGCGCTCGAAGCTGCTTAACGTCAATGGTCGGACGAGAACCGGTGTTTTCCGCGAGATATGGCCGTTGCCGAGAGCACTAGTTAGTAATTCGAATTGAAAAATAATTAGACAAATTAAACTTCCTGCATCTTTTTAAACAATAATAACAATAAAATATGTTTGCTTTTTCATATCTGGTGGAATTAAAAAGAGATAACAAAAGTGAAAAAGCCAACGGCACTCAGTGTTCCTAAATGGCCTCCCTCCCAAGTTCTGCCCGCGCTCGAAGCTGCTTAACGTCAATGGTCGGACGAGAACCGGTGTTTTCCGCGAGATATGGCCGTTGCCGAGAGCACTAGTTAGTAATTCGAATTGAAAAATAATTAGACAAATTAAACTTCCTGCATCTTTTTAAACAATAACAACAATAAAATATGTTTGCTTTTTCATATCTGGTGGAATTAAAAAGAGATAACAAAAGTGAAAAAGCCAACGGCACTCAGTGTTCCTAAATGGCCTCCCTCCCAAGTTCTGCCCGCGCTCGAAGCTGCTTAACGTCAATGGTCGGACGAGAACCGGTGTTTTCCGCGTGATATGGCCGTTGCCGATAGCACTAGTTAGTAATTCGAATTGAAAAATAATTAGACAAATTAAACTTCCTGCATCTTTTTAAACAATAATAACAATAAGCTATGTTTGCTTTTTCATATCTGGTGGAATTAAAAAGAGATAACAAAAGTGAAAAAGCCAACGGCACTCAGTGTTCCTAAATGGTCTCCCTCCCAAGTTCTGCTTGCGCTCGAAGCTGTTTAACTTCAATGATTGTCGAGAACCGGTGTTATCAGCGTGATATGGCCGTTGCCGAGAGCACTAGTTAATAATTCGAATTTAAAATTAATTAGACAAATTGAACTTCCATAATGTTTTAAAAACAATAACAAAAAGAAAATATGTTTGTTTTTTTTCATATCTGGTGGAATTTAATAAAGAAACAAAGTGAAAAAGCCAACGGCACGCATTAATCCTAAATGGTCTCTCTCCAAAGTACTGCCTGCGCTCGAAGCTGCTTAACTTCAATGATTGTCGAGAACCGGTCTTATCAGCGTGATATGGCCGTTGCCGAGAGCACTAGTTAATAATTCGAATTTAAAATTAATTAGACAAATTAAACTTCCTTAATGTTTTAAAAACAATAACAAAAAGAAACTATGATTGTTTTTTTCATATCTGGTGGAATTTAATAGAGAAAAAAAGTGAAAAAGCCAACGGCACGCATTAATCCTAAATGGTCTCTCTCCAAAGTACTGCCTGCTCGAAGCTGCTTAACTTCAATGATTGTCGAGAACCGGTGTTATCAGCGTGCTATGGCCGTTGCCGAGAGCACTAGTTAATAATTCGAATTTAAAATTAATTAGACCAATTAAACTTCCTGCATCTTTTTAAAACAATAATAAAAATAAAATGTTTGCTTTTTTCATATCTGGTGGAATTAAAAAGAGATAACAAAAGTGAAAAAGCCAACGGCACTCAGTGTTCCTAAATGGCCTCCCTCCCAAGTTCTGCCTGCGCTCGAAGCTGCTTAACGTCAATGGTCGGTCGACAACCGGTGTTTTACGCGTGATATGGCCGTTGCCGAGAGCACTGGTTAGTAATTCGAATTGAAAAATAATTAGAGAAATTAAACTTCCTGCAACTTTTTAAACAATAACAACAATAAAATATGTTTGCTTTTTCATATCTGGTGGAATTAAAAAGAGATAACAAAAGTGAAAAAGCCAACGGCACTCAGTGTTCCTAAATGGCCTCCCTCCCAAGTTCTGCCCGCGCTCGAAGCTGCTTAACGTCAATGGTCGGACGAGAACCGGTGTTTTCCGCGAGATATGGCCGTTGCCGAGAGCACTAGTTAGTAATTCGAATTGAAAAATAATTAGACAAATTAAACTTCCTGCATGTTTTAAGAACAATAAAAAAAAAGAAAATATGTTTGTTTTCTTCATATCTGGTGGAATTAAAAAGAGATAACAAAAGTGAAAAAGCCAACGGCAATCACTGTTCCTAAATGGTCTCCCTCCCAAGTTCTGCTTTCGCTCGAATCTGCTTAACGTCAATGGTCGGACGAGAACCGGTGTTTTCCGCGTGATATGGCCGTTGCCGAGAGCAATAGTTAGTAATTTGAATTTAAAAATAATTAGACAAATTAAACTTCCTGCATCTTTTTAAACAATAAAAACAATAAAATATGTTTGCTTTTTTCATATCTGGTGGAATTAAAAAGAGATAACAAAAGTGAAAAAGCCAACGGTACTCAGTGTTCCTAAATGGCCTCCCTCCCAAGTTCTGCCTGCGCTCGAAGCTGCTTAACTTCAATGATTGGACCGGAACCGATGTTTTCAGCGTGATATGGCCGTTGCCGAGAGTACTAGTTTATATTTCGAATTTGAAATTAAAATTAATTAGACAAATTAAACTTCCTGCATGTTTTAAAAACAATAACAAAAAGAAAATATTTTTGTTTTCTTCATATCTGGTGGAATTTAAAAGAGAAAACAAAAGTGAAAAAGCCAACGGCGCTCAGTTTTCCTAAATGGCCTCCCTCCCAAGTTCTGCCTGCGCTCCAAGCTGCTTAGCTTCAATGGTCGGACGAGAAGCGGTGTTTTCCGCGTGATATGGCCGTTGCCGAGAGCACTAGTTAATAATTCGAATTTAAAATTATTTAGACAAATTAAAATTCCTGTTTCTTTTTAAAACAATAACAAAATAAAAAGTTTGCTTTTTTCATATCTGGTGGAAGTAAAAAGAGATAACAAAAGTGAAAAAGCCAACGGCACTCAAGTGTTTTTAAATGGCCTCCCTCCCAAGTTCTGCCCGCGCTCGAAGCTGCTTAACGTCAATGGTCGGACGAGAACCGGAGTTTTCCGCGTGATTTGGCCGTTGCCGAGAGCACTAGTTAGTAATTCGAATTTAAAAATAATTAGACAAATTATACTTCCTGCATCTTTTTAAACAATAACAACAATAAAATGTTTGCTTTTTTCATATCTGGTGGAATTAAAAAGAGATAACAAAAGTGAAAAAGCCATCGGCACTCAGTGTTCCTAAATGGCCTCCCTCCCAAGTTCTGGCCGCACTCGAAGCTGCTTTACGTCAATGGTCGGACGAGAACCGGTGTTTTCCGCGTGATATGGCCGTTGCCGAGAGCAATAGTTAGTAATTTGAATTTAAAAATAATTAGACAAATTAAACTTCCTTCATCTTTTTAAAACAATAAAAACAATAAAATATGTTTGCTTTTTTAATATCTGTTGAAATTTAAAAGAGATAACAAAAGTGAAAAAGCCAACGGTACTCAGTGTTCCTAAATGGCCTCCCTCCCAAGTTCTGCCTGCGCTCGAAGCTGCTTAACTTCAATGATTGTCGGGAACCGGTGTTATCAGCGTGATATGGCCGTTGCCGAGAGTACTAGTTTATATTTCGAATTTGAAATTAAAATTAATTAGACAAATTAAACTTCCTGCATGTTTTAAAAACAATAACAAAAAGAAAATATTTTTGTTTTCTTCATATCTGGTGGAATTTAAAAGAGAAAACAAAAGTGAAAAAGCCAACGGCGCTCAGTTTTCCTAAATGGCCTCCCTCCCAAGTTCTGCCTGCGCTCCAAGCTGCTTAGCTTCAATGGTCGGACGAGAAGCGGTGTTTTCCGCGTGATATGGCCGTTGCCGAGAGCACTAGTTAATAATTCGAATTTAAAATTATTTAGACAAATTAAAATTCCTGTTTCTTTTTAAAACAATAACAAAATAAAAAGTTTGCTTTTTTCATATCTGGTGGAAGTAAAAAGAGATAACAAAAGTGAAAAAGCCATCGGCACTCAGTGTTCCTAAATGGCCTCCCTCCCAAGTTCTGGCCGCACTCGAAGCTGCTTTACGTCAATGGTCGGACGAGAACCGGTGTTTTCCGCGTTATATGGCCGTTGCCGAGAGCACTAGTTAGTAATTCGAATTTAAAAATAATTAGACAAATTAAACTTCCTTCATCTTTTTAAAACAATAACAAAAATAAAATATGTTTGCTTTTTTAATATCTGTTGAAATTTAAAAGAGATAACAAAAGTGAAAAAGCCAGCGGCACCCAGTGTTCCTAAATGGTCTCCCTCCCAAGTTCTGCCTGCGCTCGAAGTTGCTTAACTTCAATGATTGTCGGGAACCGGTGTTATCAGCGTGATATGGCCGTTGCCGAGAGCACTAGTTAATAATTCGAATTTAAAATTAATTAGACAAATTAAACTTCCTGTATCTTTTTAAAACAATAACAAAAAGAAAATGTTTGCTTTTTTCATATCTGGTGGAATTTAAAAGAGATAACAAAAGTGAAAAAGCCAACGCCACGCATTGTTCCTAAATGGTCTCCCTCCCAAGTACTGCCCGCGCTCAAAGTTACTTAACTTTAATGATAGGACGAGAACCGGTGTTTTCCGCGTGATATGGCCGTTGCCGAGAGCACTAGTTAGTAATTCGAATTTAAAATTAATTAGACAAATTAAACTTCCTGTATCTTTTTAAAACAATAACAAAAATAAAATATGTTTGCTTTTTTCATATCTGTTGAAATTTAAAAGAGATAACAAAAGTGAAAAAGCCAGCGGCACCCAGTGTTCCTAAATGGTCTCCCTCCCAAGTTCTGCCTGCGCTCGAAGCTGCTTAACTTCAATGATTGTCGAGAACCGGTGTTATCAGCGTGATATGGCCGTTGCCGAGAGCACTAGTTAATAGTTCGAATTTAAAATTAATTAGACAAATTAAACTTCCTGCATCTTTTAAAACAATAACGAAAGTAAAATGTTTACTTTTTTCCTATCTGGTGGAATTAAAAAGAGATAACAAAAGTGAAAAAACCAACGGCACTCAGTGTTCCTAAATGGCCTCCCTCCCAAGTTCTGCCCGCGCTCGAAGCTGCTTAACGTCAATGGTCGGACGAGAACCGGTGTTTTCCGCGAGATATGGCCGTTGCCGAGAACACTAGTTAGTAATTCGAATTTAAAATTAATTAGACAAATTAAACTTCCTGCATCTTTTTAAACAATAACAACAATAAAATATGTTTGCTTTTTAATATCTGGTGGAATTAAAAAGAGATAACAAAAGTGAAAAAGCCAACGGCACTCAGTGTTCCAAAATGGCCTCCCTCCCAAGTTCTGCCGGCGCTCGAAGCTGCTTAACGTCAATGGTCGGACGAGAACCGGTGTTTTCCGCGTGATATGGCCGTTGCCGAGAGCACTAGTTAGTAATTCGAATTTAAAAATAATTAGACTAATTAAACTTCCTGCATCTTTTTAAACAATAACAACAATAAAATATGTTTGCTTTTTATCATATCTGGTGGAATTAAAAAGAGATAACAAAAGTGAAAAAGCCAACGGTACTCAGTGTTCCTAAATGTCCTCCCTCCCAAATTCTGCCTCCGCTCGAAGCTGCTTAACTTCAATGATTGGACTGGAACCGGTGTTTTCAGCGTGATATAGCCGTTGCCGAGAGTACTAGTTTATAATTCGAATTCGAATTTAAAATTAATTAGACAAATTAAACTTCCTGCATCTTTTTAAAACAATAACAAAAATAAAATATGTTTACTTTTTTCATATCTGGTGGAATTAAAAAGAGATGACAAATGTGAAAAAGCCAACGGCACTCAGTGTTCCTAAATGGCCTCCCTCCCTAGTTCTGCCCGCGCTCGAAGCTGCTTAACGTCAATGGTCGGACGAGAACCGGTGTTTTCCACGTGATATGGCCGTTGCCGAGAACACTAGTTAGTAATTCGAATTTAAAATTAATCAGAGAAACTAAACTTCCTGCATCTTTTTAAACAATAACAAAAAGAAAATATTTTTGTTTTTTTCATATCTGGTGGAATTTAATAGAGAAAAAAAGTGAAAAAGCCAACGGCACGCATTAGTCCTAAATGGTCTCTCTCCAAAGTACTGCCTGCGCTCGAAGCTGCTTAACTTCAATGATTGTCGAGAACCGGTCTTATCAGCGTGATATGGCCGTTGCCGAGAGCACTAGTTAATAATTCGAATTTAAAATTAATTAGACAAATTAAACTTCCTTAATGTTTTAAAAACAATAACAAAAAGAAAATATGTTTGTTTTTTTCATATCTGGTGGAATTTAATAGAGAAAAAAAGTGAAAAAGCCAACGGCACGCATTAATCCTAAATGATCTCTCTCCAAAGTACTGCCTGCGCTCGAAGCTGCTTAACTTCAATGATTGTCGAGAACCGGTGTTATCAGCGTCCTATGGCCGTTGCCGAGAGCACTAGTTAGTAATTCGAATTTAAAAATAATTAGACAAATTAAACTTCCTGCATCTTTTTAAACAATAAAAACAATAAAATATGTTTGCTTTTTTCATATCTGGTGGAATTAAAAAGAGATAACAAAAGTGAAAAAGCCAACGGCACTCAGTGTTCCAAAATGGCCTCCCTCCCAAGTTCTGCCCGCGCTCGAAGCTGCTTAACGTCAATGGTCGGACGAGAACCGTTGTTTTCCGCGTGATATGGCCGTTGCCGAGAGCACTAGTTAGTAATTCGAATTTAAAAATAATTAGACAAATTAAACTTCCTGCATCTTTTTATACAATAACAACAATAAAATATGTTTGCTTTTTTTCATATCTGGTGGAATTAAAAAGAGATAACAAAAGTGAAAAAGCCAACGGTACTCAGTGTTCCTAAATGTCCTCCCTCCCAAGTTCTGCCTGCGCTCGAAGCTGCTTAACTTCAATGATTGGACTGGAACCGGTGTTTTCAGCGTGATATGGCCGTTGCCGAGAGTACTAGTTTATAATTCGAATTCGAATTTAAAATTAATTAGACAAATTAAACTTCCTGCATCTTTTTAAAACAATAACAACAATAAAATATGTTTGCTTTTTAATATCTGGTGGAATTAAAAAGAGATAACAAAAGTGAAAAAGCCAACGGCACTCAGTGTTCCAAAATGGCCTCCCTCCCAAGTTCTGCCCGCGCTCGAAGCTGCTTAACGTCAATGGTCGGACGAGAACCAGTGTTTTCCGCGTGATATGGCCGTTGCCGAGAGCACTAGTTAGTAATTCGAATTTAAAAATAATTAGACAAATTAAACTTCCTGCATCTTTTTAAAACAATAAAAACAATAAAATATGTTTGCTTTTTTCATATCTGGTGGAATTAAAAAGAGATAACAAAAGTGAAAAAGCCAACGGCACTCAGTGTTCCAAAATGGCCTCCCTCCCAAGTTCTGCCCGCGCTCGAAGCTGCTTAACGTCAATGGTCGGACGAGAACCGTTGTTTTCCGCGTGATATGGCCGTTGCCGAGAGCACTAGTTAGTAATTCGAATTTAAAAATAATTAGACAAATTAAACTTCCTGCATCTTTTTAAACAATAAAAACAATAAAATATGTTTGCTTTTTTCATATCTGGTGGAATTAAAAAGAGATAACAAAAGTGAAAAAGCCAACGGCACTCAGTGTTCCAAAATGGCCTCCCTCCCAAGTTCTGCCCGCGCTCGAAGCTGCTTAACGTCAATGGTCGGACGAGAACCGTTGTTTTCCGCGTGATATGGCCGTTGCCGAGAGCACTAGTTAGTAATTCGAATTTAAAAATAATTAGACAAATTAAACTTCCTGCATCTTTTTATACAATAACAACAATAAAATATGTTTGCTTTTTTTCATATCTGGTGGAATTAAAAAGAGATAACAAAAGTGAAAAAGCCAACGGTACTCAGTGTTCCTAAATGTCCTCCCTCCCAAGTTCTGCCTGCGCTCGAAGCTGCTTAACTTCAATGATTGGACTGGAACCGGTGTTTTCAGCGTGATATGGCCGTTGCCGAGAGTACTAGTTTATAATTCGAATTCGAATTTAAAATTAATTAGACAAATTAAACTTCCTGCATCTTTTTAAAACAATAACAACAATAAAATATGTTTGCTTTTTAATATCTGGTGGAATTAAAAAGAGATAACAAAAGTGAAAAAGCCAACGGCACTCAGTGTTCCAAAATGGCCTCCCTCCCAAGTTCTGCCCGCGCTCGAAGCTGCTTAACGTCAATGGTCGGACGAGAACCAGTGTTTTCCGCGTGATATGGCCGTTGCCGAGAGCACTAGTTAGTAATTCGAATTTAAAAATAATTAGACAAATTAAACTTCCTGCATCTTTTTAAACAATAAAAACAATAAAATATGTTTGCTTTTTTCATATCTGGTGGAATTAAAAAGAGATAACAAAAGTGAAAAAGCCAACGGCACTCAGTGTTCCAAAATGGCCTCCCTCCCAAGTTCTGCCCGCGCTCGAAGCTGCTTAACGTCAATGGTCGGACGAGAACCGTTGTTTTCCGCGTGATATGGCCGTTGCCGAGAGCACTAGTTAGTAATTCGAATTTAAAAATAATTAGACAAATTAAACTTCCTGCATCTTTTTATACAATAACAACAATAAAATATGTTTGCTTTTTTTCAAATCTGGTGGAATTAAAAAGAGATAACAAAAGTGAAAAAGCCAACGGTACTCAGTGTTCCTAAATGTCCTCCCTCCCAAGTTCTGCCTGCGCTCGAAGCTGCTTAACTTCAATGATTGGACTGGAACCGGTGTTTTCAGCGTGATATGGCCGTTGCCGAGAGTACTAGTTTATAATTCGAATTCGAATTTAAAATTAATTAGACAAATTAAACTTCCTGCATCTTTTTAAAACAATAACAAAAATAAAATATGTTTACTTTTTTCATATCTGGTGGAATTAAAAAGAGATGACAAATGTGAAAAAGCCAACGGCACTCAGTGTTCCTAAATGGCCTCCCTCCCTAGTTCTGCCCGCGCTCGAAGCTGCTTAACGTCAATGGTCGGACGAGAACCGGTGTTTTCCACGTGATATGGCCGTTGCCGAGAGCACTAGTTAGTAATTTGAATTTAAATTTAATTAGAGAAATTAAACTTCCTGCATCTTTTTAAACAATAACAACAATAAAATATGTTTGCTTTTTAATATCTGGTGGAATTAAAAAGAGATAACAAAAGTGAAAAAGCCAACGGCACTCAGTGTTCCAAAATGGCCTCCCTCCCAAGTTCTGCCCGCGCTCGAAGCTGCTTAACGTCAATGGTCGGACGAGAACCAGTGTTTTCCGCGTGATATGGCCGTTGCCGAGAGCACTAGTTAGTAATTCGAATTTAAAAATAATTAGACTAATTAAACTTCCTGCATCTTTTTAAACAATAACAACAATAAAATATGTTTGCTTTTTTCATATCTGGTGGAATTAAAAAGAGATAACAAAAGTGAAAAAGCCAACGGTACTCAGTGTTCCTAAATGTCCTCCCTCCTAAGTTCTGTCTCCGCTCGAAGCTGCTTAACTTCAATGATTGGACTGAAACCGGTGTTTTCAGCGTGATATAGCCGTTGCCGAGAGTACTAGTTTATAATTCCAATTCGAATTTAAAATTAATTAGACAAATTAAACTTCCTGCATCTCTTTAAAACAATAACAAAAATAAAATATGTTTACTTTTTTCATATCTGGTGGAATTAAAAAGAGATGACAAATGTGAAAAAGCCAACGGCACTCAGTGTTCCTAAATGGCCTCCCGCCCTAGTTCTGCCCGCGCTCGAAGCTGCTTAACGTCAATGGTCGGACGAGAACCGGTGTTTTCCACGTGATATGGCCGTTGCCGAGAGCACTAGTTAGTAATTCGAATTTAAAATTAATTAGACAAATTAAACTTCCTGCATCTTTTTAAAACAATAACAAAATAAAATGTTTGCTTTTTTCATATCTGGTGGAATTAAAAAGAGATAACAAAAGTGAAAAAGCCAGCGGCACCCAGTGTTCCTAAATGGTCTCCCTCCCAAGTTCTGCCTGCGCTCGAAGCTGCTTAACTTGAATGTTTGTCGGGAACCGGTGTTATCAGCGTGATATGGCCGTTGCCGAGAGCACTAGTTAATTATTCGAATTTAAAATTAATTAGACAAATTAAACTTCCTGCAACTTTTTAAAACAATAACGAAAATAAAATGATTGCTTTTTTCATATCTGGTGGAATTAAAAAGAGATAACAAAAGTGAAAAAACCAACGGCACTCAGTGTTCCTAAATGGCCTCCCTCCCAAGTTCTGCCCGCGCTCGAAGCTGCTTAACGTCAATGGTCGGACGAGAACCGGTGTTTTCCGCGAGATATGGCTGTTGCCGAGAACACTAGTTAGTAATTCGAATTTAAAATTAATTAGACAAATTAAACTTCCTGCATGTTTTAAAAACAATAAAAAAAGAAAATATGTTAGTTTTCTTCATACCTGGTGGAATTTAAAAGAGATGACAAATGTGAAAAAGCCAACGGCACTCAGTGTTCCTAAATGGCCTCCCTCCCTAGTTCTGCCCGCGCTCGAAGCTTTAACGTCAATGGTCGGACGAGAACCGGTGTATTCCGCGTGATATGGCCGTTGCCGAGAGCACTAGTTAGTAATTCGAATTTAAAAATAATTAGACTAATTAAACTTCCTGCATCTTTTTAAACAATAACAACAATAAAATATGTTTGCTTTTTTCATATCTGGTGGAATTAAAAAGAGATAACAAAAGTGAAAAAGCCAACGGTACTCAGTGTTCCTAAATGTCCTCCCTCCTAAGTTCTGTCTCCGCTCGAAGCTGCTTAACTTCAATGATTGGACTGAAACCGGTGTTTTCAGCGTGATATAGCCGTTGCCGAGAGTACTAGTTTATAATTCCAATTCGAATTTAAAATTAATTAGACAAATTAAACTTCCTGCATCTCTTTAAAACAATAACAAAAATAAAATATGTTTACTTTTTTCATATCTGGTGGAATTAAAAAGAGATGACAAATGTGAAAAAGCCAACGGCACTCAGTGTTCCTAAATGGCCTCCCGCCCTAGTTCTGCCCGCGCTCGAAGCTGCTTAACGTCAATGGTCGGACGAGAACCGGTGTTTTCCACGTGATATGGCCGTTGCCGAGAGCACTAGTTAGTAATTCGAATTTAAAATTAATTAGACAAATTAAACTTCCTGCATCTTTTTAAAACAATAACAAAATAAAATGTTTGCTTTTTTCATATCTGGTGGAATTAAAAAGAGATAACAAAAGTGAAAAAGCCAGCGGCACCCAGTGTTCCTAAATGGTCTCCCTCCCAAGTTCTGCCTGCGCTCGAAGCTGCTTAACTTGAATGTTTGTCGGGAACCGGTGTTATCAGCGTGATATGGCCGTTGCCGAGAGCACTAGTTAATTATTCGAATTTAAAATTAATTAGACAAATTAAACTTCCTGCAACTTTTTAAAACAATAACGAAAATAAAATGATTGCTTTTTTCATATCTGGTGGAATTAAAAAGAGATAACAAAAGTGAAAAAACCAACGGCACTCAGTGTTCCTAAATGGCCTCCCTCCCAAGTTCTGCCCGCGCTCGAAGCTGCTTAACGTCAATGGTCGGACGAGAACCGGTGTTTTCCGCGAGATATGGCTGTTGCCGAGAACACTAGTTAGTAATTCGAATTTAAAATTAATTAGACAAATTAAACTTCCTGCATGTTTTAAAAACAATAAAAAAAGAAAATATGTTAGTTTTCTTCATACCTGGTGGAATTTAAAAGAGATGACAAATGTGAAAAAGCCAACGGCACTCAGTGTTCCTAAATGGCCTCCCTCCCTAGTTCTGCCCGCGCTCGAAGCTTTAACGTCAATGGTCGGACGAGAACCGGTGTATTCCGCGTGATATGGCCGTTGCCGAGAGCACTAGTTAGTAATTCGAATTGAAAAATAATTAGAGAAATTAAACTTCCTGCATCTTTTTAAACAATAACAACAATAAAATATGTTTGGTTTTTAATATCTGGTGGAATTAAAAAGAGATAACAAAAGTGAAAAAGCCAACGGCACTGAGTGTTCCAAAATGGCCTCCCTCCCAAGTTCTGCCCGCGCTCGAAGCTGCTTAACGTCAATGGTCGGACGAGAACCGGTGTTTTCCGAGTGATATGGCCGTTGCCGAGAGCACTAGTTAGTAATTCGAATTTAAAATTAATCAGAGAAACTAAACTTCCTGCATCTTTTTAAACAATAACAAAAAGAAAATATTTTTGTTTTTTTCATATCTGGTGGAATTTAATAGAGAAAAAAAGTGAAAAAGCCAACGGCACGCATTAGTCCTAAATGGTCTCTCTCCAAAGTACTGCCTGCGCTCGAAGCTGCTTAACTTCAATGATTGTCGAGAACCGGTCTTATCAGCGTGATATGGCCGTTGCCGAGAGCACTAGTTAATAATTCGAATTTAAAATTAATTAGACAAATTAAACTTCCTTAATGTTTTAAAAACAATAACAAAAAGAAAATATGTTTGTTTTTTTCATATCTGGTGGAATTTAATAGAGAAAAAAAGTGAAAAAGCCAACGGCACGCATTAATCCTAAATGTTCTCTCTCCAAAGTACTGCCTGCGCTCGAAGCTGCTTAACTTCAATGATTGTCGAGAACCGGTGTTATCAGCGTCCTATGGCCGTTGCCGAGAGCACTAGTTAGTAATTCGAATTTAAAAATAATTAGACAAATTAAACTTCCTGCATCTTTTTAAACAATAAAAACAATAAAATATGTTTGCTTTTTTCATATCTGGTGGAATTAAAAAGAGATAACAAAAGTGAAAAAGCCAACGGCACTCAGTGTTCCAAAATGGCCTCCCTCCCAAGTTCTGCCCGCGCTCGAAGCTGCTTAACGTCAATGGTCGGACGAGAACCGTTGTTTTCCGCGTGATATGGCCGTTGCCGAGAGCACTAGTTAGTAATTCGAATTTAAAAATAATTAGACAAATTAAACTTCCTGCATCTTTTTATACAATAACAACAATAAAATATGTTTGCTTTTTTTCATATCTGGTGGAATTAAAAAGAGATAACAAAAGTGAAAAAGCCAACGGTACTCAGTGTTCCTAAATGTCCTCCCTCCCAAGTTCTGCCTGCGCTCGAAGCTGCTTAACTTCAATGATTGGACTGGAACCGGTGTTTTCAGCGTGATATGGCCGTTGCCGAGAGTACTAGTTTATAATTCGAATTCGAATTTAAAATTAATTAGACAAATTAAACTTCCTGCATCTTTTTAAAACAATAACAACAATAAAATATGTTTGCTTTTTAATATCTGGTGGAATTAAAAAGAGATAACAAAAGTGAAAAAGCCAACGGCACTCAGTGTTCCAAAATGGCCTCCCTCCCAAGTTCTGCCCGCGCTCGAAGCTGCTTAACGTCAATGGTCGGACGAGAACCAGTGTTTTCCGCGTGATATGGCCGTTGCCGAGAGCACTAGTTAGTAATTCGAATTTAAAAATAATTAGACAAATTAAACTTCCTGCATCTTTTTAAACAATAAAAACAATAAAATATGTTTGCTTTTTTCATATCTGGTGGAATTAAAAAGAGATAACAAAAGTGAAAAAGCCAACGGCACTCAGTGTTCCAAAATGGCCTCCCTCCCAAGTTCTGCCCGCGCTCGAAGCTGCTTAACGTCAATGGTCGGACGAGAACCGTTGTTTTCCGCGTGATATGGCCGTTGCCGAGAGCACTAGTTAGTAATTCGAATTTAAAAATAATTAGACAAATTAAACTTCCTGCATCTTTTTATACAATAACAACAATAAAATATGTTTGCTTTTTTTCATATCTGGTGGAATTAAAAAGAGATAACAAAAGTGAAAAAGCCAACGGTACTCAGTGTTCCTAAATGTCCTCCCTCCCAAGTTCTGCCTGCGCTCGAAGCTGCTTAACTTCAATGATTGGACTGGAACCGGTGTTTTCAGCGTGATATGGCCGTTGCCGAGAGTACTAGTTTATAATTCGAATTCGAATTTAAAATTAATTAGACAAATTAAACTTCCTGCATCTTTTTAAAACAATAACAAAAATAAAATATGTTTACTTTTTTCATATCTGGTGGAATTAAAAAGAGATGACAAATGTGAAAAAGCCAACGGCACTCAGTGTTCCTAAATGGCCTCCCTCCCTAGTTCTGCCCGCGCTCGAAGCTGCTTAACGTCAATGGTCGGACGAGAACCGGTGTTTTCCACGTGATATGGCCGTTGCCGAGAGCACTAGTTAGTAATTCGAATTTAAATTTAATTAGAGAAATTAAACTTCCTGCATCTTTTTAAACAATAACAACAATAAAATATGTTTGCTTTTTAATATCTGGTGGAATTAAAAAGAGATAACAAAAGTGAAAAAGCCAACGGCACTCAGTGTTCCAAAATGGCCTCCCTCCCAAGTTCTGCCCGCGCTCGAAGCTGCTTAACGTCAATGGTCGGACGAGAACCAGTGTTTTCCGCGTGATATGGCCGTTGCCGAGAGCACTAGTTAGTAATTCGAATTTAAAAATAATTAGACTAATTAAACTTCCTGCATCTTTTTAAACAATAACAACAATAAAATATGTTTGCTTTTTTCATATCTGGTGGAATTAAAAAGAGATAACAAAAGTGAAAAAGCCAACGGTACTCAGTGTTCCTAAATGTCCTCCCTCCTAAGTTCTGTCTCCGCTCGAAGCTGCTTAACTTCAATGATTGGACTGAAACCGGTGTTTTCAGCGTGATATAGCCGTTGCCGAGAGTACTAGTTTATAATTCCAATTCGAATTTAAAATTAATTAGACAAATTAAACTTCCTGCATCTCTTTAAAACAATAACAAAAATAAAATATGTTTACTTTTTTCATATCTGGTGGAATTAAAAAGAGATGACAAATGTGAAAAAGCCAACGGCACTCAGTGTTCCTAAATGGCCTCCCGCCCTAGTTCTGCCCGCGCTCGAAGCTGCTTAACGTCAATGGTCGGACGAGAACCGGTGTTTTCCACGTGATATGGCCGTTGCCGAGAGCACTAGTTAGTAATTCGAATTTAAAATTAATTAGACAAATTAAACTTCCTGCATCTTTTTAAAACAATAACAAAATAAAATGTTTGCTTTTTTCATATCTGGTGGAATTAAAAAGAGATAACAAAAGTGAAAAAGCCAGCGGCACCCAGTGTTCCTAAATGGTCTCCCTCCCAAGTTCTGCCTGCGCTCGAAGCTGCTTAACTTGAATGTTTGTCGGGAACCGGTGTTATCAGCGTGATATGGCCGTTGCCGAGAGCACTAGTTAATTATTCGAATTTAAAATTAATTAGACAAATTAAACTTCCTGCAACTTTTTAAAACAATAACGAAAATAAAATGATTGCTTTTTTCATATCTGGTGGAATTAAAAAGAGATAACAAAAGTGAAAAAACCAACGGCACTCAGTGTTCCTAAATGGCCTCCCTCCCAAGTTCTGCCCGCGCTCGAAGCTGCTTAACGTCAATGGTCGGACGAGAACCGGTGTTTTCCGCGAGATATGGCTGTTGCCGAGAACACTAGTTAGTAATTCGAATTTAAAATTAATTAGACAAATTAAACTTCCTGCATGTTTTAAAAACAATAAAAAAAGAAAATATGTTAGTTTTCTTCATACCTGGTGGAATTTAAAAGAGATGACAAATGTGAAAAAGCCAACGGCACTCAGTGTTCCTAAATGGCCTCCCTCCCTAGTTCTGCCCGCGCTCGAAGCTTTAACGTCAATGGTCGGACGAGAACCGGTGTATTCCGCGTGATATGGCCGTTGCCGAGAGCACTAGTTAGTAATTCGAATTGAAAAATAATTAGAGAAATTAAACTTCCTGCATCTTTTTAAACAATAACAACAATAAAATATGTTTGGTTTTTAATATCTGGTGGAATTAAAAAGAGATAACAAAAGTGAAAAAGCCAACGGCACTGAGTGTTCCAAAATGGCCTCCCTCCCAAGTTCTGCCCGCGCTCGAAGCTGCTTAACGTCAATGGTCGGACGAGAACCGGTGTTTTCCGAGTGATATGGCCGTTGCCGAGAGCACTAGTTAGTAATTCGAATTTAAAAATAATTAGACTAATTAAACTTCCTGCATCTTTTTAAACAATAACAACAATAAAATATGTTTGCTTTTTTTCATATCTGGTGGAATTAAAAAGAGATAACAAAAGTGAAAAGGCCAACGGTACTCAGTGTTCCTAAATGTCCTCCCTCCCAAGTTCTGCCTGCGCTCGAAGCTGCTTAACTTCAATGATTGGACTGGAACCGGTGTTTTCAGCGTGATATGGCCGTTGCCGAGAGTACTAGTTTATAATTCGAATTCGAATTTAAAATTAATTAGACAAATTAAACTTCCTGCATCTCTTTAAAACAATAACAAAAATAAAATATGTTTATTTTTTTCATATCTGGTGGAATTAAAAAGAGATGACAAATGTGAAAAAGCCAACGGCACTCAGTGTTCCTAAATGGCCTCCCTCCCTAGTTCTGCCCGCGCTCGAAGCTGCTTAACGTCAATGGTCGGACGAGAACCGGTGTTTTCCACGTGATATGGCCGTTGCCGAGAGCACTAATTAGTAATTCGAATTTAAAATTAATTAGACAAATTAAACTTCCTGCATCTTTTTAAAACAATAACAAAATAAAATGTTTGCTTTTTTCATATCTGGTGGAATTAAAAAGAGATAACAAAACTGAAAAAGCCAACGGCACTCAGTGTTCCAAAATGGCCTCCCTCCCAAGTTCTGCCCGCGCTCAAAGCTGCTTAACGTCAATGGTCGGACGAGAACCGGTGTTTTCCGCGTGATATGGCCGTTGCCGCCGAGAGCACTAGTTAGTAATTCGAATTTAAAAATAATTAGATAAATTAAACTTCCTGCATCTTTTTAAACAATAACAACAATAAAATATGTTTGCTTTTTTTCATATCTGGTGGAATTAAAAAGAGATAACAAAAGTGAAAAAGCCAACGGTACTCAGTGTTCCTAAATGGCCTCCCTCCCTAGTTCTGCCCGCGCTCGAAGCTGCTTAACGTCAACGGTCGGACGAGAACCGGTGTTTTCCACGTGATATGGCCGTTGCCGAGAACACTAGTTAGTAATTCGAATTTAAAATTAATCAGAGAAACTAAACTTCCTGCATCTTTTTAAACAATAACAAAAAGAAAATATTTTTGTTTTTTTCATATCTGGTGGAATTTAATAGAGAAAAAAAGTGAAAAAGCCAACGGCACGCATTAGTCCTAAATGGTCTCTCTCCAAAGTACTGCCTGCGCTCGAAGCTGCTTAACTTCAATGATTGTCGAGAACCGGTCTTATCAGCGTGATATGGCCGTTGCCGAGAGCACTAGTTAATAATTCGAATTTAAAATTAATTAGACAAATTAAACTTCCTTAATGTTTTAAAAACAATAACAAAAAGAAAATATGTTTGTTTTTTTCATATCTGGTGGAATTTAATAGAGAAAAAAAGTGAAAAAGCCAACGGCACGCATTAATCCTAAATGTACTCTCTCCAAAGTACTGCCTGCGCTCGAAGCTGCTTAACTTCAATGATTGTCGAGAACCGGTGTTATCAGCGTCCTATGGCCGTTGCCGAGAGCACTAGTTAGTAATTCGAATTTAAAAATAATTAGACAAATTAAACTTCCTGCATCTTTTTAAACAATAAAAACAATAAAATATGTTTGCTTTTTTCATATCTGGTGGAATTAAAAAGAGATAACAAAAGTGAAAAAGCCAACGGCACTCAGTGTTCCAAAATGGCCTCCCTCCCAAGTTCTGCCCGCGCTCGAAGCTGCTTAACGTCAATGGTCGGACGAGAACCGTTGTTTTCCGCGTGATATGGCCGTTGCCGAGAGCACTAGTTAGTAATTCGAATTTAAAAATAATTAGACAAATTAAACTTCCTGCATCTTTTTATACAATAACAACAATAAAATATGTTTGCTTTTTTTCATATCTGGTGGAATTAAAAAGAGATAACAAAAGTGAAAAAGCCAACGGTACTCAGTGTTCCTAAATGTCCTCCCTCCCAAGTTCTGCCTGCGCTCGAAGCTGCTTAACTTCAATGATTGGACTGGAACCGGTGTTTTCAGCGTGATATGGCCGTTGCCGAGAGTACTAGTTTATAATTCGAATTCGAATTTAAAATTAATTAGACAAATTAAACTTCCTGCATCTTTTTAAAACAATAACAAAAATAAAATATGTTTACTTTTTTCATATCTGGTGGAATTAAAAAGAGATGACAAATGTGAAAAAGCCAACGGCACTCAGTGTTCCTAAATGGCCTCCCTCCCTAGTTCTGCCCGCGCTCGAAGCTGCTTAACGTCAATGGTCGGACGAGAACCGGTGTTTTCCACGTGATATGGCCGTTGCCGAGAGCACTAGTTAGTAATTCGAATTTAAATTTAATTAGAGAAATTAAACTTCCTGCATCTTTTTAAACAATAACAACAATAAAATATGTTTGCTTTTTAATATCTGGTGGAATTAAAAAGAGATAACAAAAGTGAAAAAGCCAACGGCACTCAGTGTTCCAAAATGGCCTCCCTCCCAAGTTCTGCCCGCGCTCGAAGCTGCTTAACGTCAATGGTCGGACGAGAACCAGTGTTTTCCGCGTGATATGGCCGTTGCCGAGAGCACTAGTTAGTAATTCGAATTTAAAAATAATTAGACTAATTAAACTTCCTGCATCTTTTTAAACAATAACAACAATAAAATATGTTTGCTTTTTTTCATATCTGGTGGAATTAAAAAGAGATAACAAAAGTGAAAAAGCCAACGGTACTCAGTGTTCCTAAATGTCCTCCCTCCTAAGTTCTGTCTCCGCTCGAAGCTGCTTAACTTCAATGATTGGACTGAAAACGGTGTTTTCAGCGTGATATAGCCGTTGCCGAGAGTACTAGTTTATAATTCCAATTCGAATTTAAAATTAATTAGACAAATTAAACTTCCTGCATCTCTTTAAAACAATAACAAAAATAAAATATGTTTACTTTTTTCATATCTGGTGGAATTAAAAAGAGATGACAAATGTGAAAAAGCCAACGGCACTCAGTGTTCCTAAATGGCCTCCCGCCCTAGTTCTGCCCGCGCTCGAAGCTGCTTAACGTCAATGGTCGGACGAGAACCGGTGTTTTCCACGTGATATGGCCGTTGCCGAGAGCACTAGTTATGGCCGTTGCCGAGAGCACTAGTTAATAATTCGAATTTAAAATTAATTAGACAAATTAAACTTCCTGCAACTTTTTAAAACAATAACGAAAATAAAATGATTGCTTTTTTCATATCTGGTGGAATTAAAAAGAGATAACAAAAGTGAAAAAACCAACGGCACTCAGTGTTCCTAAATGGCCTCCCTCCCAAGTTCTGCCCGCGCTCGAAGCTGCTTAACGTCAATGGTCGGACGAGAACCGGTGTTTTCCGCGAGATATGGCTGTTGCCGAGAACACTAGTTAGTAATTCGAATTTAAAATTAATTAGACAAATTAAACTTCCTGCATGTTTTAAAAACAATAAAAAAAGAAAATATGTTAGTTTTCTTCATACCTGGTGGAATTTAAAAGAGATGACAAATGTGAAAAAGCCAACGGCACTCAGTGTTCCTAAATGGCCTCCCTCCCTAGTTCTGCCCGCGCTCGAAGCTTTAACGTCAATGGTCGGACGAGAACCGGTGTATTCCGCGTGATATGGCCGTTGCCGAGAGCACTAGTTAGTAATTCGAATTGAAAAATAATTAGAGAAATTAAACTTCCTGCATCTTTTTAAACAATAACAACAATAAAATATGTTTGGTTTTTAATATCTGGTGGAATTAAAAAGAGATAACAAAAGTGAAAAAGCCAACGGCACTGAGTGTTCCAAAATGGCCTCCCTCCCAAGTTCTGCCCGCGCTCGAAGCTGCTTAACGTCAATGGTCGGACGAGAACCGGTGTTTTCCGAGTGATATGGCCGTTGCCGAGAGCACTAGTTAGTAATTCGAATTTAAAAATAATTAGACTAATTAAACTTCCTGCATCTTTTTAAACAATAACAACAATAAAATATGTTTGCTTTTTTTCATATCTGGTGGAATTAAAAAGAGATAACAAAAGTGAAAAGGCCAACGGTACTCAGTGTTCCTAAATGTCCTCCCTCCCAAGTTCTGCCTGCGCTCGAAGCTGCTTAACTTCAATGATTGGACTGGAACCGGTGTTTTCAGCGTGATATGGCCGTTGCCGAGAGTACTAGTTTATAATTCGAATTCGAATTTAAAATTAATTAGACAAATTAAACTTCCTGCATCTCTTTAAAACAATAACAAAAATAAAATATGTTTATTTTTTTCATATCTGGTGGAATTAAAAAGAGATGACAAATGTGAAAAAGCCAACGGCACTCAGTGTTCCTAAATGGCCTCCCTCCCTAGTTCTGCCCGCGCTCGAAGCTGCTTAACGTCAATGGTCGGACGAGAACCGGTGTTTTCCACGTGATATGGCCGTTGCCGAGAGCACTAATTAGTAATTCGAATTTAAAATTAATTAGACAAATTAAACTTCCTGCATCTTTTTAAAACAATAACAAAATAAAATGTTTGCTTTTTTCATATCTGGTGGAATTAAAAAGAGATAACAAAACTGAAAAAGCCAACGGCACTCAGTGTTCCAAAATGGCCTCCCTCCCAAGTTCTGCCCGCGCTCAAAGCTGCTTAACGTCAATGGTCGGACGAGAACCGGTGTTTTCCGCGTGATATGGCCGTTGCCGCCGAGAGCACTAGTTAGTAATTCGAATTTAAAAATAATTAGATAAATTAAACTTCCTGCATCTTTTTAAACAATAACAACAATAAAATATGTTTGCTTTTTTCATATCTGGTGGAATTAAAAAGAGATAACAAAAGTGAAAAAGCCAACGATACTCAGTGTTCCTAAATGTCCTCCCTCCCAAGTTCTGCCTGCGCTCGAAGCTGCTTAACTTCAATGATTGGACTGGAACCAGTGTTTTCAGCGTGATATGGCCGTTGCCGAGAGTACTAGTTTATAATTCGAATTCGAATTTAAAATTAATTAGACAAATTAAACTTCCTGCATCTTTTTAAAACAATAACAAAAATAAAATATGTTTACTTTTTTCATATCTGGTGGAATTAAAAAGAGATGACAAATGTGAAAAAGCCAACGGCACTCAGTGTTCCTAAATGGCCTCCCTCCCTAGTTCTGCCCGCGCTCGAAGCTGCTTAACGTCAATGGTCGGACGAGAACCGGTGTTTTCCGCGTGATATGGCCGTTGCCGAGAGCACTAGTTAGTAATTCGAATTTAAAAATAATTAGACAAATTAAACTTCCTGCATCTTTTTAAACAATAACAACAATAAAATATGTTTGCTTTTTAATATCTGGTGGAATTAAAAAGAGATAACAAAAGTGAAAAAGCCAACGGCACTCAGTGTTCCAAAATGGCCTCCCTCCCAAGTTCTGCCCGCGCTCGAAGCTGCTTAACGTCAATGGTCGGACGAGAACCAGTGTTTTCCGCGTGATATGGCCGTTGCCGAGAGCACTAGTTAGTAATTCGAATTTAAAAATAATTAGACTAATTAAACTTCCTGCATCTTTTTAAACAATAACAACAATAAAATATGTTTGCTTTTTTTCATATCTGGTGGAATTAAAAAGAGATAACAAAAGTGAAAAAGCCAACGGTACTCAGTGTTCCTAAATGTCCTCCCTCCCAAGTTCTACCTGCGCTCGAAGCTGCTTAACTTCAATGATTGGACTGGAACCGGTGTTTTCAGCGTGATATGGCCGTTGCCGAGAGTACTAGTTTATAATTCGAATTCGAATTTAAAATTAATTAGACAAATTAAACTTCCTGCATCTCTTTAAAACAATAACAAAAATAAAATATGTTTACTTTTTTCATATCTGGTGGAATTTAAAAGAGATGACAAATGTGAAAAAGCCAACGGCACTCAGTGTTCCTAAATGGCCTCCCTCCCTAGTTCTGCCCGCGCTCGAAGCTGCTTAACGTGAACGGTCGGACGAGAACCGGTGTTTTCCACGTGATATGGCCGTTGCCGAGAGCACTAATTAGTAATTCGAATTTAAAATTAATTAGACAAATTAAACTTCCTGCATCTTTTTAAAACAATAACAAAATAAAATATTTGCTTTTTTCATATCTGGTGGAATTAAAAAGAGATAACAAAACTGAAAAAGCCAACGGCACTCAGTGTTCCAAAATGGCCTCCCTCCCAAGTTCTGCCCGCGCTCAAAGCTGCTTAACGTCAATGGTCGGACGAGAACCGGTGTTTTCCGCGTGATATGGCCGTTGCCGAGAGCACTAGTTAGTAATTCGAATTTAAAAATAATTAGACAAATTAAACTTCCTGCATCTTTTTAAAACACTAACAAAAATATAATGTTAGCTTTATTCATATCTGGTGGAATTAAAAAGAGATAACAAAAGTGAAAAAGCCAACGGCACTCAGTGTTCCTAAATGGTCTCCCTCCCAAGTTCTGCCTGCGCTCGAAGCTGCTTAACTTCAATGATTGTCGAGAACCGGTGTTATCAGTGTGATATGGCCGTTGCCGAGAGCACTAGTTAATAATTCGAATTTAAAATTAATTAGACAAATTAAACTTCCTTAATGTTTTAAAAACAATAACAAAAAGAAAATCTGTTTTTTTTTTCATATCTGGTGGAATTTAATAGAAAAAAAAAGTGAAAAAGCCAACGGCACGCATTAATCCTAAATGGTCTCTCTCCCAAGTACTGCCTTCGCTCGAAGTTCCTTAACTTTAATGATAGGACGAGAACTGTTGTTTTCAGCGTGATATGGCCGTTGCCGAGAGCACTAGTTAATAATTCGAATTTGAAATTAATTGGACAAATTAAACTATCTGCATCTTTTTAAAACAATAACAAAAATAAAATGTTTACTTTTTTCATATCTGGTGGAATTAAAAAGAGATAACAAAAGTGAAAAAGCCAACGGCATTCAGTTTTCCTAAATGGCCTCCCTCCCAAGTTCTGCCTGCGCTCCAAGCTGCTTAGCGTCAATGGTCGGACGAGAACCGGTGTTTTCCGCGTGATATGGCCGTTGCCAAGAGCACTAGTTAATAATTCGAATTTAAAATTAGTTAGACAAATTAAACTTCCTGCATCTTTTTAAAACAATAACAAAAATAAAATATGTTTGCTTTTTTCATATCTGGTGGAATTTAAAAGAGATAACAAAAGTGAAAAAGCCAACGGCACGCATTGTTCCTAAATGGTCTCCCTCCCAAGAGCTGCCTGTTCTCGAAGCTGCTTAACTTCAATGATCGGACGAGAACCGTTGTTTTCAGCGTGATATGGTTGTCGCCGAGAGCACTAATAAATAATTCGAATTTAATATTAATTAGACAAATTAAACTTCCTGCATCTTTCTAAAACAATAACAAAATAAGTTGGGAAAACCAAAATATTACCTCTCCGAGTCAAGACGACTACTTACAAACTTATTTACCCAGATATGGAAATGTTTCTTAAGTTAAAATTTATGAAATATTAAAGCAGTATACAAAGCATAGCAAATATACTGTAAATCAGACGACATTTTACATCCAATAATGATATACTTGTACACATTAAAATTATCCGATGGGGGAAAAACGGGAAATGAAGAGATAAAACTTTGGAGGGATATTACCTTTACGTGTTTGTAAAGGCTCAATTTTCTACTCCTCAACTGTATGCCCTATATGTTCAAAGCCATATTCACAACAGGGTTGCCATGTAAACACTATCCTCTCGTTTCATCTCAACGATTTTCTTAGTTTGTCAACATGACTGTTAACGTTACATAACACCAAAGCTTATTTGTGGCTACACACACTGAAAGTAAATGCGTACCATAAAAAGCATGAAAACACGAAGCTATTATCCGATTACGATCAGACATTTCACTGGTCTGGGCTGCGTTCAGCAGAGCTCACCAAAAAAGACGGCGGATTTTGGAAATGTTTACCGGTGAGGTCTGTCGTCATAGCTTTTCTCCGGTCATTGGCGTTTTATAAATGACGCTAGCGCAATAAAGCGTGCAAGGTACCAAGGCTTAACAAAAATTGTATGATAGCATATTTATAGAGATAGATAACAACTTTTATAATTAAAATTAGAAACTAACATATCTCTTAAAATTCTCGCGTGATCAACTGGTTTCATGCCAATTAAATAGCTATAGTCCCATAGAGCTATTTGTATTAATTCCTCCATGGTTTTTACGCCAAGCTGAGAACTATGCGTTTTACGTCACGTTATCCAAAGAGCCGACTATTTCCTTTGAAGACCGCGCTAGCTCAGCGCTAAGCACCGTGACGTCAAAATTCAAAAACAAAATCCCGTTATGTAGGATACTGCTCACAGCGCTGGGCTCTGCTGAACGCGGCCCAGATTTCCACCATGATTATATAATCTAAGCCTAATTATTTAAAAGTGTATTTAATTTTCGGCTCACTCTGAACCGTTAATGTCTCTGCATTACAGAAACGAAAACCAAACCCAAGCGTTTACTTTTTGGTTCACTAGACCTATTGACAAATAAGAGTTCATTTGACCAACATAGTAGCGTTGTGCTTGTATTCACTTTAGAAAGGATTATCCTATAAACAAATGTAGTATAGCTTAAGTAATATATAAACATCCATTTTAAATAATAATATTTAAAAAAATCTTTGGAATATCAAAATGAAATAGAGCTTTAAAGCTACAAAAGTACTAAATACATCATAATTACGAAAAATATTTCCACATATTCACTTTATATTAAGGATAAAGGGAATAATATGGTTCTGTAGGATTCCTTTACACATCAAAACAAAACGAACTTCTAACGCAGCGCACTACTGTAACAACGGACGGACACACACAGACAAAAACATAGCCTGCTTTTTAACTCTTTCCGTATTAATTTTGAATTGAGAAACAAGATTATCTTAAATATTAAAATAAATATAGTTAATATTTAATATTTTCTTCGTTAGTTATTCGCCTTATTGAACGTTACATCGTTTTAAAAAAGAACAATTAAACATTCTTGAGAGACTTGACTAATATTGGCGTTTGAAATGAAGCATACGCCGGTTGCTTCGCCTTAATCAAATAGGTAGTATATAAGGGTGTCGAACTACAGCTAAAAGCAAGAACAACCGCAATTGCGAAAACCTATCGTGGACGTTTCTCGTAACCCTAGCTGATCGCCGCGAATGTCTTAAACCCAACGATGACGATGGAGTAGAAGCCAGGTGTGCAGACTGGTGTCCATGTGGGATGGACAAAAACAAAGACCAGAAGATGGTGGTGTAGAAGCCAGGTGTGCAGACTGGTGTCCATGTGGGATGGACAAAAACAAAGACCAGAAGATGGTGGTGTTAGAAGCCAGTGTGTACAGACTGGTGTCCATGTGGGATGGACAATGACCTTAGATTGGTGGTGTTAGAAGCCAGTGTGTACAGACTGGTGTCCATGTGGGATGGACAATGACCTGAAAATGGTGGTGTTAGAAACCAGTAAGTACAGACTGGTGTCCATGTGGGATGGACAAAAACAAAGACCAGAAGATGGTGGTGTTAGAAGCCAGTGTATACAGACTGGTGTCCATGTGGGATGAACAATGACCAGAAGATGGTGGTGGTTAGAAGCCAGTATGTACAGACGGGTGTCCATGTGGGATGGACGAAGGCCGTAAGATGGTGGTGATTAGAAGCCAGTAAGTACAGACTGGGGTCCGTGTGGGATGGACAAAGACCAGAAGATGGTGGTGTGAGAAGCCAGTGTGAACAGACTGGTATCCATGTGGGATGGACAATGACCAGAAGATGGTGGTGGTTAGAAGCCAGTATGTACAGACTGGTGTCCATGTGGGAAGGACGAAGGCCGTAAGATGGTGGTGATTAGAAGCCAGTAAGTACAGACTGGTGTCCGTGTGGGATGGACAAAGACCAGAAGATGGTGGTGTGAGAACTCAAGTAGAGGCGCCATTTCCGTGACTGTGAAAGCAGTTCGGAAATGGCGAACACGTTTGCTCCGATTTGGAAACTGCGAACGCGGTCACGTGGGTGTAACAACAGACACACACACAGACAGACAAACACACACACAGACAGACACAGACGATCGTTACAGAACCTCTCCATGACATACGTCACTCGGAGAGGTAAAAATTTTGCTTTTTTCATATCTGGTGGACTTTAAAAGAGAAAAACAAGTTGGGAAAACCAAAATTTTACCTCTCCGAGTCAAGAGGTCTACTATTACAAACTAATTTACCTAGATATGGAATTATTTCTCTTTTTTGAAGTAAACATTAACGAAATATTGAAGCAGTATTCCAAGCATAGTGAATAATACAGTAAAGCAGACGACATTATACATCCAATAAGGATAAATCTTGGACACATGGAAATCAGTCAATGGGGAAAAGATCAGGAAATGAAGTCTACGCTTCAGCTGTTTACCGTATATTCTGATTGCTACATTCACAACTGGTTTGCAGTGTAAAAACTATCGTCTCGTCTCACCTCAACAATATTCTTAGTTTGCCAACATGAATGTTAACGTTAAATAACATTAAAGCTAAATTGTAGCTAGACGCACTAATAGTCAATGCATACCATAAAGAGAATAAAAAGTCTGTAGCTACTACCCGTTTACCATTAGCCCTTTTACTATTCTAATTGCCACGATGATCTTTTCTTCTATTTTAAAATCTTAACCTGATTATTTAATAGTGTATTTAACTTTCGGCTCACTCTGAACCGTTGATGTCTCTTCATTCCAGACACGAAAATCAAAGCCCAAAGTTTACTTCACCTCAGGCCTCAATTATTTACTCTTTGTTTCACTAAGCCTATTACGGATGATACTTAATATACCCGCCGGAGTCTAGATCTTAGTTTTCTTCATGAAATCACTAAACCAAGGATTATTCTATATATAGATGTAGTATAGCTTAAGTAATATATAAACAGCCATTTCAAATAACAGTAAAAAAAAATCTTTGGAATATCAAAATGAAACAGAGCTTTATAGCTATAATACAACTAAAGGCATCGTAATTACGAAAAATATTTCAACATGTTCACTTTATATTATGGAAAAAGGGAATATTAAGCTTTGGTAGGATTTCTTTACACATAAACACAAGGCAAACTGCTAACTCAGCGCAATAGTGAAACAACGGACGGACACACACAGACAATCACAAGTTGGGAAAACCAAAATATTACCTCTCCGAGTCAAGACGACTACTTACAAACTTATTTACACAGATATGGAAATGTTTCTTAAGTTAAAATTTATGAAATATTAAAGCAGTATACAAAGCATAGCAAATATACTCTAAATCAGACGACATTTTACATCCAATTATGATATACTTGTACACATTAAAATCATCCGATGGGGGAAAAACGGGAAATGAAGAGATAAAACTTTGGAGGGATATTACCTTTACGTGTTTGTAAAGGCCCAATTTTCTACTCCTCAACTGTATGCCCTCTATGTTCAAAGCCATATTCACAACAGGGTTGCCATGTAAACACTATCCTCTCGTTTCACCTCAACAATTTTCTTAGTTTTGTCAACATGATTGTTAACGTTACATAACACCACAGCTTATTTGTGGCTACACACACTGAAAGTAAATGCGCATCATAAAAAGCATGAAAACACGAAGCTATAATCCGATTACGATCAGACCTTTCACTGGTCTGGGCTGCGTTCAGCAGAGCTCACCAAAAACGACAGCGGATTTTGGAAATGTTTACCGGTGAGCTCTGTCGTCATAGCTTTTCTCCGGTCATCCGCGTTTTATAAATGACGCTAGCGCAATAAAGCGTGCAAGGTACCAAGGCTTAACAAAAATTTTATGATAACATATTTATAGAGATAGATAACACCTTTTATAATTAAAATTAGAAACTAACATATCTCTTAAAATTCTCGCGTGATCAACTGATTTCACGCCAATTAAATAGCTATAGTCCCATCAGAATCATCAAGCTATTTGTATTAATTCCTCCATGGTTTTTTCGCCAAGCTGAGAACTACGCGTTTTACGTCACGTTATCCAAAATGCCGACTATTTTCTTTGAAGACCGCGCTAGCTCAGCGCTGAGCACCATGACGTCTAAATTCATAAACAAAATCCCGTTATGTAGGACACTGTTCATAGCGCTGGGCTCTGCTGAACGCGGCCCAGATTTCCACCATGATTATAAAATTTAAACCTAATTATTTAAAAGTGTATTTAACTATCGGCTCACTCTGAACCGTTAATGTCTCTGCATTACAGAAACGAAAACCAAGCGTTAACTTTTTGGTTCACTAGGCCTATTGACAAATAAAAGTTCATTTGACCAACATAGTAGCGTTGTGCTTGTATTCACTTTAGAAAGGATTATCCTATAAACAGATCTAGTATAGCTTAAGTAATATATAAACATCCATTTTAAATAATAATATTTAAAAAAATCTTTGGAATATCAAAATGAAATAGAGCTTTAAAGCTACAAAAGTACTAAATGCATCATAATTACGAAAAATATTTCCACATATTCACTTTATATTAAGGATAAAGGGAATATTATGGTTCTGTAGGATTTCTTTACACATCAAAACAAAACGAACTTCTAACGCAGCGCACTACTGTAACAACGGACGGACACACACAGACAAAAACATAGGCTGCTTTTTAACTCTTTCCGTATTAATTTTGAATTGAGAAACAAAATTATCTTAAATATTAAAATAAATATAATTAATATTTAACATTTTCTTCGTTAGTTATTCGCCTTATTGATCGTTACATCGTGTTGATAAAGAACAATTAAACATTCTTGAGAGACTTGACTAATATTGGCGTTTGAAATGAAGCATACGCCGGTTGCTTCGCCTCACTCAAATAGGTAGTATATAAGGGTGTCGAACTACAGCTAAAAGCAAGAACAACCGCAATTGCGAAAACCTTTGGTGGTGATCCCACCTTAGGGAGGCTAGACGTTTCTCGTAACCCTAGCTGATCGCCGCGAATGTCTTAAACCCAACGATGACGATGGAGTAGAAGCCAGGTGTACAGACTGGTGTCCAAGTGGAATGGACGAAGACCAGGAGATGGTGGTGATTAGAAGCCAGTATGTACAGACTGGTGTCCAAGTGGGATGGACAAAGACCAGAAGATGGTGGTGATTAGAAGCCAGTATGTACAGACTGGTGTCCATGTGGAATGGACGAAGACCAGAGGATGGTGGTGATTAGAAGCCAGTATGTACAGACTGGTGTCCATGTGGAATGGACGAAGACCAGAGGATGGTGGTGATTAGAAGCCAGTATGTACAGACTGGTGTCCATGGGGGATGGACAAAAACAAAGACCAGAAGATGGTGGTGTTAGAAGCCAGTGTGTACAGACTGGTGTCCATGTGGAATGGACAATTGACTAGTCAGATGAAGTAATAGTGGTCAGTTGAATTGTGGATAGCCTCAAGTTTTGAATTTTCCGGGAACTGTGAATGCGGTCCGGAAATAGCGAACACATTTGCTTCGATTCGGAAACTGCGAACGCGGTCCCCTGGGGTGTAAGTCAATAACAACAGCCAGACAGACAGACAGACAGACAGACACACACGTCGAAATTAGAACCTCTCCGTGACATACGTCACTCGGAGAGGTAAAAAGTACAAAATGCATCATAATTACGAAAAATACTTCCACATATTCACTTTATATTATGGAAAAAGGGAATATTAAGGTTCTGTATGATTTCTTAACACATCAACACAAGGCTAACTGCTAACGCGACGCACTAGTGTAACAATGGACGGACACACACAGACAAAAAC
Source organism: Phalangium opilio (assembly GCF_054372755.1). Classification (NCBI taxonomy): domain Eukaryota; kingdom Metazoa; phylum Arthropoda; class Arachnida; order Opiliones; family Phalangiidae; genus Phalangium; species Phalangium opilio. Next base: position 11,384,653 of record NW_028324151.1, on the reverse strand, counting down.
ATAGACTGCTTTTTAACTCTTTCCGTATTAATTTTGAGTTGAGAAACAAGATTATCTTTAATATATAAATAAATGTAATAATTTTTAATTATTTTAATCTTCAATAATTAACATTAATAATAGTTAAATCGTTTAAAATAAAGTTATACCTATTATCATCTCAAACTTTGCTAATATTGACGTTTAAAGTTAAGGGTACCCCTCTTGCCCGCTTTCTTCAAATTTTGGGGTATATATACGATTCGTTTCCATTATAAAAGTAAGGAAAAAGCGCAATTGCGAAAACCTTTGGTGGCGATCCCACCTTAGGGAGGCTAGACGTTTCTCGTAACCCTAGCTTATCGCCGCGAATATCCTAAAATCAAACGATGATAATGGAGTAGAAGCCAATGAGACAGATTGGTGTCTATGTGGAATAGACGGAAGACCATTAGATGGTGGTGTTTAGAAGCCAGAATGTACAGACTGGTGTCCAAGTGGGATGAACAAAGACCAGAAGATGGTGGTGATTAGAAGCCAGTAAGTACAGACTGGTGTACGTGTTGGATGGACATAGACCAGAAGATGGTGGTGTGAGAACTCAAGTAGAGGAGCCATTTCCGTGACTGTGAAAGCAGTTCGGAAATGGCGAACACGTTTGCTCCGATTTGGAAACTGCGAACGCGGTCACGTGGGTGTAACAACAGACACACAAACAAACAAACAGACATACACGCTCGTTACAGAACCTCTCCGTGACATACGTCACTGGGAGAGGTAAAAAGTGAAAAAGCCAACGGCACGCAGTGTTCCTAAATGGTCTCCCTACCAAGTACTGCCTGCGCCCGAAGCTGGTTAACTTCAATGATCGGACTGGAACCGGTGTTTTCAGCGTGATATGGCCGTTGCCGAGAGCACTAGTTTATAATTCAAATTTGAAATTAAAGTTAATTAGACAAATTAAACTTCCTGCATGTTTTTAAACAATAACAAAAAGAAAATATGTTTGCTTTTTTCATATCTGTTGGAATTTAAAAGAGATAACAAAAGTGAAAAAGCCAACTGCACTCAGTGTTCCTAAATGGTCTCCCTCCCAAGTACTGCCTGCGCTCGAAGCTGCTTAACTTCAATGATTGGACGAGAACCGGTGTTATCAGCGTGATATGGCCGTTGCCGAGAGCACTAGTTTATAATTCAAATTTGAAATTAAAGTTAATTAGACAAATTAAACTTCCTGCATGTTTTTAAACAATAACAAAAAGAAAATATGTTTGCTTTTTTCATATCTGTTGGAATTTAAAAGAGATAACAAAAGTGAAAAAGCCAACGGCACTCAGTGTTCCTAAATGGTCTCCCTCCCAAGTACTGCCTGCGCTCGAAGCTGCTTAACTTCAATGATTGGACGAGAACCGGTATTATCAGCGTGATATGGCCGTTGCCGAGAGCACTAGTTAATAATTCGAATTGGAAATTAATTGGACAAATTAAACTTTCTGCATCTTTTTAAAACAATAACAAAAATAAAATTTGTTTACTTTTTTCATATCCGGTGGAATTAAAAAGAGATAACAAAAGTGAAAAAGCCAACGGTACTCAGTGTTCCTAAATGTCCTCCCTCCCAAGTTCTGCCTGCGCTCGAAGCTGCTTAACTTCAATGATTGGACTGGAACCGGTGTTTTCAGCGTGATATGGCCGTTGCCGAGAGTACTAGTTTATAATTCGAATTCGAATTTAAAATTAATTAGACAAATTAAACTTCCTGCATCTTTTTAAAACAATAACAAAAATAAAATATGTTTACTTTTTTCATATCTGGTGGAATTAAAAAGAGATGACAAATGTGAAAAAGCCAACGGCACTCAGTGTTCCTAAATGGCCTAACTCCCAAGTTCTGCCTGCGCTCCAAGCAGCTTAACTTCAATGGTCGGACGAGAACCGGTTTTTTCCGCGTGATATGGCCGTTGCCGAGAGCACTAGTTAGTAATTCGAATTTAAAAATAATTAGACAAATTAAACTTCCTGCATCTTTTTAAACAATAACAACAATAAAATATGTTTACTTTTTTCATATCTGGTGGAATTAAAAAGAGATGACAAATGTGAAAAAGCCAACGGCACTCAGTGTTCCTAAATGGCCTCCCTCCCTAGTTCTGCCCGCGCTCGAAGCTGCTTAACGTCAATGGTCGGACGAGAACCGGTGTATTCCGCGTGATATGGCCGTTGCCGAGAGCACTAGTTAGTAATTCGAATTTAAAAATAATTAGACAAATTAAA